>NC_092095.1:44363250-44721621 GCF_045679555.1 Salvelinus alpinus | reverse complement strand
TCAATTGCGAAGACGGTTTATTCAGTATGGAATATGTGTTACAGCAGTTTTACTAACTGCAATACCACGTGTTTAAATCCCAAACAACTGCCGTTTTGACCCCTTTCGCAACATTTTTGAAAAAAAAATGTCTCATATATCAAATTCTCCCCTACTTCTCTGCTTTTCAAATACGAAGTCGGATTTCAAATCGGGGCTACCAATCTGTAACTCGAGCCGTTTTCGTAACCCCTTGCCTGTCTTTCAAGCCTCTGTAAATCATGTCAGAAGTTAGCAGATTCATTCATTTCCAAACAACTATCATTTTGACAACTAAACCAAAGAGTTAGACAAAAAGATTTTGGATTAAAACCTTCCTGTACTTCTCTGCTTGTCAATTGCGAAGACAGTTTATTCAGTATGGAATATGTGTTACAGCAGTTTTACTAACTGCAATACCAGATGTTTAAATCCCAAACAACTGCCGTTTTGACCCCTTTCGCAACATTTTTGAAAAAAAAAATTCTTTTATATAAAATTCTCCCCTACTTCTCTGCTTTTTAAATACGAAGTCGGATTTCAAATCGGGGCTACCAATCTGTAACTAGAGCCGTTTTCGTAACCCCTTGCCTGTCTTTCAAGCCTCTGTAAATCATGTCAGAAGTTAGCAGATTCATTCATTTCCAAACAACTATCCTTTTGACCACTAAACCAAAGAGTTAGACAAAAAGATTTTGGATTAAAACCTTCTTCTACTTCTCTGCTTGTCAAATGCGGAGATGGTTTATTCAGTATGGAACTTATGTTACAGCAGTTTTACTAACTGCAATACCACGTGTTTTTCAAACTATCCCAAAAACTGCCGCTTTGACCCCTTTCGCAACAATTTAGAGAAAAAATGTATCTTATATGATATCCTCCCCTACTTCTCTGCTTTTCAAATACGGAGTCGGATTTCAAATCGGGGCTACCAATCTGTAACTAGAGCCGTTTTCGTAACCCCTTGCCTGTCTTTCAAGCCTCTGTAAATCAAGTCAGAAGTTAGCAGATTCATTCATTTCCAAACAACTATCATTTTGACCACTAAACCAAAGAGTTAGACAAAAAGATTTTGGATTAAAACCTTCTTCTACTTCTCTGTTTGTCAAATGCGGAGACGGTTTATTCAGTATGGAACTTATGTTACAGTAGTTTTACTAACTGCAGTACCACTTGTTTTTCAAACTATCCCAAACAACTGCCGTTTTGACCCCTTTCGCAACATTTTTGAGAATTTCTTTTGGGATTAAAACCTTCCTGTACTTCTCTGCTTGTCAATTGCGAAGACGGTTTATTCAGTATGGAATATGTGTTACAGCAGTTTTACTAACTGCAATACCACGTGTTTAAATCCCAAACAACTGCCGTTTTGACCCCTTTCGCAACATTTTTGAGAAAAAAATGTCTCATATATTAAATTCTCCCCTACTTCTCTGCTTTCAAATACGAAGTCGGATTTCAAATCGGGGCTACCAATCTGTAACTCGAGCCGTTTTCGTAACCCCTTGCCTGTCTTTCAAGCCTCTGTAAATCATGTCAGAAGTTAGCAGATTCATTCATTTCCAAACAACTATCATTTTGACAACTAAACCAAAGAGTTAGACAAAAAGATTTTGGATTAAAACCTTCCTGTACTTCTCTGCTTGTCAATTGCGAAGACAGTTTATTCAGTATGGAATATGTGTTACAGCAGTTTTACTAACTGCAATACCAGATGTTTAAATCCCAAACAACTGCCGTTTTGACCCCTTTCGCAACATTTTTGAAAAAAAAAATTATTTTATATAAAATTCTCCCCTACTTCACTGCTTTTTAAATACGAAGTCGGATTTCAAATCGGGGCTACCAATCTGTAACTAGAGCCGTTTTCGTAACCCCTTGCCTGTCTTTCAAGCCTCTGTAAATCATGTCAGAAGTTAGCAGATTCATTCATTTCCAAACAACTATCATTCTGACCACTAAACCAAAGAGTTAGACAAAAAGATTTTGGAATAAAACCTTCTTCTACTTCTCTGCTTGTCAAATGCGGAGATGGTTTATTCAGTATGGAACTTATGTTACAGTAGTTTTACTAACTGCAATACCACGTGTTTTTCAAACTATCCCAAAAACTGCCGCTTTGACCCCTTTCGCAACAATTTAGAGAAAAAATGTATCTTATATGATATCCTCCCCTACTTCTCTGCTTTTCAAATACGGAGTCGGATTTCAAATCGGGGCTACCAATCTGTAACTATATCCGTTTTCGTAACCCCTTGCCTGTCTTTCAAGCCTCTGTAAATCAAGTCAGAAGTTAGCAGATTCATTCATTTCCAAACAACTATCATTTTGACCACTAAACCAAAGAGTTAGACAAAAAGATTTTGGATTAAAACCTTCTTCTACTTCTCTGTTTGTCAAATGCGGAGACGGTTTATTCAGAATGGAACTTATGTTACAGTAGTTTTACTAACTGCAGTACCACTTGTTTTTCAAACTATCCCAAACAACTGCCGTTTTGACCCCTTTCGCAACATTTTTGAGAATTTCTTTTGGGATTAAAACCTTCCTGTACTTCTCTGCTTGTCAATTGCGAAGACGGTTTATTCAGTATGGAATATGTGTTACAGCAGTTTTACTAACTGCAATACCACGTGTTTAAATCCCAAACAACTGCCGTTTTGACCCCTTTCGCAACATTTTTGAGAAAAAAATGTCTCATATATTAAATTCTCCCCTACTTCTCTGCTTTCAAATACGAAGTCGGATTTCAAATCGGGGCTACCAATCTGTAACTCGAGCCGTTTTCGTAACCCCTTGCCTGTCTTTCAAGCCTCTGTAAATCATGTCAGAAGTTAGCAGATTCATTCATTTCCAAACAACTATCATTTTGACAACTAAACCAAAGAGTTAGACAAAAAGATTTTGGATTAAAACCTTCCTGTACTTCTCTGCTTGTCAATTGCGAAGACAGTTTATTCAGTATGGAATATGTGTTACAGCAGTTTTACTAACTGCAATACCAGATGTTTAAATCCCAAACAACTGCCGTTTTGACCCCTTTCGCAACATTTTTGATTTTTTTTTTTATTTTATATAAAATTCTCCCCTACTTCTCTGCTTTTTAAATACGAAGTCGGATTTCAAATCGGGGCTACCAATCTGTAACTAGAGCCGTTTTCGTAACCCCTTGCCTGTCTTTCAAGCCTCTGTAAATAATGTCAGAAGTTAGCAGATTCATCCATTTCCAAACAACTATTTTTTTGACCACTAAACCAAAGAGTTAGACAAAAAGATTTTGGATTAAAACCTTCTTCTACTTCTCTGCTTGTCAAATGCGGAGACGGTTTATTCAGTATGGAACTTGCGTTACAGCAGTTTTACTTACTGCAATACCACGTGTTTTTCAAACTATCCCAAACATCTGCCGTTTTGACCCATTTCGCAACATTTTTGAGAAATAAATGTCTCTTATATAAAATCTTCCCCTACTTCTCTGCTTTTCAAATACGAAGTCGGATTTCAAATCGGGGCTACCAATCTGTAACTCGAGCCGTTTTCGTAACCCCTTGCCTGTCTTTCAAGCCTCTGTAAATCATGTCAGAAGTTATCAGATTCATTCACAACTATCATTTTGACCACTAAACCAAAGAGTTACACAAAAAGATTTTGGATTAAAACCTTCCTGTACTTCTCTGCTTGTCAATTGCGAAGACGGTTTATTCAGTATGGAACTTATGTTACAGTAGTTTTACTAACTGCAATACCACGTGTTTTTCAAACTATCCCAAACAACTGCCGTTTTGACCCCTTTCGCAACATTTTTCAGAAAAAAATGTCTCTTATATAAAATTCTCCCCTACTTCTCTGCTTTTTATATTTGTCTACTTCTCTGCTATTCATAGCTGTGTGCGGAATCAAAATATTCCATATGGAACTAACGGTACAGCTGTTTTTGAAACTGCATTACCACGTGTTTTTCAAACGTTCCCAAACAACGGTTGTTTTGACCACTTTCGGAACGTTTTTGAGGAAAAAAGTCGCATAACCTAAAATCTTCCCTTGCTTCTTTGCTCTTCATAGACGAAGTCGGATTTCAAATCGGGGTTACCAATCTGTAACTATAGCCGTTTTCGTAACCCATCGCCTCTCTTTCAAGTGTCTGTAAATCATGTCAGCAGCAAGGCAATTCATTACTTTCCAAACAACTATCGGTTTGACCACTAAACAAACATAGTTTTGCTTAAAATCTTCCTCTACTTCTCTGCTTCTCAAAGGCGGAAACGCTTTTTAAATTGGGTCTACCGTTCTCGAGGGAGAGCGACTTAAGCAACCCCTCACCTGCTCTTCACTAACAGCTCTCTGTGTCAATACTGATATTCCAAAACGGAACCGTTGGCTAGGATACTTGCTGACGCTGCAGGGCCAAAATCATGAGGAGACACTCCTCCTACACCGTTGAAGCTACAAATGCCTTTCCAATTTCAAAAATTCAGCAACGGTCTTGATCGGTTGTTTGTATAGAATTTTTGATATCTGTTATACTTTTTCCGTTATTCAATTTCTTGTCCTCTTTTTGTCCTCCATCCGCTTTCATTGGATTTCTCAGATACTAAAGTGCCCCATTGTGACATCATCACTTCCAACTGACATTCTCTGTAAGTGAAATCAAGCAACTTTTGACACAAATCAGCTAATAACTGTACTTTGCAACTACTTAGACAAAATATGTCAAGTTCTTCAGCTTCGTCTACTTCTCTGCTACTCAAATCTGGAGTTTGGATAAAAAAATTACATTCGCATCAAAAGTTACAGCAGTTTAAGTAACAGCACCAAGATCCTTTTCTGTACCATTTTGGCAAACAATGTCCATTTTGACCAATACTGCAAAAAGTTAGACAGAAAGTTAGAGTGTATGGGATATTTGTCTACTTCTCTGCTATTCATAGCTGTGTGCGGAATCAAAATATTCCATATGGAACTTACGGTACAGCTGTTTTTGAAACTGCATTACCACGTGTTTTTTAAACTTTCCCAAACAACGGTTGTTTTGACCACTTTCGGAACATTTTTGAGGAAAAAGGTCACGCAGCATAAAATCTTCCCCTGCTTCCCTGCTCTTCATAGACGAAGTCGGATTTCAAATCGGGGCTACCAATCTGTAACTATAGCCGTTTTCGTAACCCATCGCCTCTCTTTCAAGTGTCTGTAAATCATGTCAGCAGCAAGGCAATTCATTACTTTCCAAACAACTATCGCTTTGACCACTAAACATACATAGTTTTGCTTAAAATCTTCCTCTACTTCACTGCTTCTCAAAGGCGGAAACGCTTTTTAAATTGGGTCTACCGTTCTCGAGGTAGAGCGACTTAAGCTCGTAGAGTGCACTGAGTATCATAAGTGTAACCCTTGCGAAGCAGCCTTCTACAGATACCTCTTGAACCTCCAGGCTAGCACAGGGTGTATCACGGCCATCATCGGTGGATCGCTCATGTGCGAGGCCAAGCGTTCCGAATCAAGCAAGGTGCCTAACGGTGATAACGAGTATGATTGCGGATCGAATCACGTTACAGATGATAACTCGGACGAGCATCACGGCGACCAGCCCAAAGCACCCCAATGAATTCCTCCTCGTACATGGAGATCATCTGCCACCCCTACCAGCCTTTCAACAAATGTTTCGCCAATTCCAGGGTGCTGATACTGACTATGCAGACTGTACCTTGGTCAACCGCTCAGGGAAGCTTTTGGCTCACTGCATTATAGAATACTGCTTACCCCGCTACATGTACAGTTCTGCTCTCGGCTCCCACAGCCTGGATGATTGCAAAGAGCACCTGCTCACCTCCGTCTCCTCAGTCAGAGAGAGGTTGAAGAGGGCAACCATGGCTTTCAACATGGTAATGAACAACTGCCCCGAACACATGAAACCGGTCTGCGGTACTAGGGAGTTGGAGCACCTAAGGATAAACAGTCTGTGGCGCGTCTGCCCGGTGAGAAACTCGAGGTCTGCATCAATGTGATCACCGAGGACATGTCCCTACAGCCCCGTGATGTCTACAGGAACCTAAGCGCTTTGCTCGGGAAAAGGCTCACGGAAGCCATCGTGGAAGGCATACTGTACCTTAGCAACAACGACTCTTGCTCTGACGCCTCCATCTCGCTTTCGGTACCAAATGTCATGCTGACAGACGCGGGGATCTCCTGCTCCACTGGTAGGCTTTCCATAGTGAGAAGAGAGCTGTGCGAGAGGACTCTAGTTGACCTGGCAGGTCTTCTGTATCCGACTGTACTCATGTTGCAGATACACACCCCTGACGCGTTCAGCTCTGGGCCCGTAATGTACCCTGAATCTGTTCTTTACATCATGCCATACTGTTGCACCGACGACAAAGTCATGCGAACCTGGATCGAGACCTTCAGGGAGAAAAAGTGGATCAACCCTATCCGGGCCAAGCTCGGAAAGAGGACTCGTCCTCTCTCTGACTGCAGGGAGGTTACCTATCATTGCACAGGTTGTAAAAACGTCTAAAAGGACCCGTTCACCAACAATATCCCTGGCCACAGGCTTATCCAGCGTGTCTACGGTGAGGACAAGAAGAGAAGGATAGGACGGTGTGTCAATGAAAAACGGTGGCTGTCGTGATCCTGGCGCGGCCTCGATCTCCTCAACATTGCCACTGCTCAACAGTTCCCTGAACCTAGATTGACACGAAAAGCAGCGTATATACGATTCTGTATACATGCATCGAATAAACACAGGTGATAGTACACATTATCATCCCAAGCCCGGGTAAAGAAGTCTTTCAGTCAGAAGGAGTATGTGTTCACCCACACCATGAACAAGGTCAGTGAAGCACATCAGCCTGCCATGTTCAAGATCGACTTGCACGGACTCATACCCTTTGGAGACTGCAGCACTCTGTTCATCATTGACAACATGACAGTTACCGCATACAAGCAAGGCACCTTGGAGAAAATACCGGTCAAGTTCACAGTCCTCAATGACAACAAGACAAGGGTCCTGACTAATGATCCGGCTTTCATCTGAGTGGAATGTTGACATCAACGGTGGCTCCTGTATCTGGCACGGACACGGTGCCGTTTAATCGAACCCTATCTGTGTATGATGAGGACAACAGGCAGGCTCTCATCAATGTCTTAGCCTTAATGATGTCAAACAGCCTCTGGGCCTCGGACAGAGCAAAAGGAGCTTTAGACGTTCTGGTCGCCTCTACCCGAGGGGAGTTTCAATTCACATGCGGCCTGTGTTCTACCATAGGCATTGTCAGCGTTACGAAGGGACCCAGTGGAATCTCATCCTTTTCTTTCCCTCAGTGTGCCGACAGCTACGTGTGCATACCGTCCCAGGAACTCAGCACAGACAAGGACTATGATGCTCTCAGAAATGTCCTAGCTCTTTTGCGATCTGCCTCCCTTGACAACCTTGGAATACTACACCGTGTCACTCAGGAGATGGCAACCAACCGAGTCTTCCAAGACCTTGACTGTACATCTTTCCCTCCGAGACACATGTATGGGGGGGACATTGTCATCCCATATGAGGTGATGAAATATGTCACCGCACTGTACCAGACCATGAGCGAGTACGCAGACAACATTGCCATTACAGACGAACATATGCCTCAGATCAAAGTCGTGATAGAGAGCCCCTCTGATAACATAGGTGAAATAACTGGACATCTCTCCATCACCATAATCTACGGATCAACACTCGGGCATATACACCAAACTCATCCATGGGCTGAGGCTTGCGGAAGGATGTGAGGAAGAAGACATTGACAGTCTTGCTACTGTCACACAGTTAAGCACCGAGGTGTTGATCAGGAGAACCCAGTTGAAGTTTATGTTGACTAATCATATAGCCTTAACTTCTCTAGGGTAGGGGGCAGCATTCGGAATATTGGATGAAATGCATGCCCAAATTAAACTGCCTGCTTCTCGGGCCCAGAAGATATGATATGCATATAACTGGTAGATTTGGTTAGAAAACACTCTAAAGTTTCTAAAACTGTTAAAATAGTGTCTGTGATCATGTAGTCAATCAGCTCTCCTATGGTGGAGAAGTGTAGCTGGGGTCCACATTGAAACCCAGAACTGTCGAACATGACCTTGTATACCTTTCCTTTCCCTGTTACAATTTCAAAGAGGTATCCAGCGCTGCATTCATCCATGTAACATATTGCTGCAGCAGTATTGTTGTTTTCACTTCGCATAGTTTTTAGGGTGTTTAACACAGCAGTGTGCTCAGATGACCCTCGGGACCTATTATTTCGGGACATACCAAGAGACAGTCCCCACCATCCACTCTTTAGTGACTGTATCATGGTATGCATCTCTTCCACTACAAGTACGAAAGGGAACCCGCTCTGACCACCAGGTATGGCTCTCGGTCTAGCCATCGGGTACACTCCTGGGAATCTTCCAATCATGTCTTCTATCACTTTCGCAGGGTGACTGTATTCACAGTCTAGGAACTTGGTGCATCTGTACCTGCCTCCAGCGACATATATGGCAAATGAGATAATGCCACATTCCTCTGTCTTCCAAATACATGAACACACTCCTCCCGGTGCCTCTCCAAGGTATTCCGCTATGGCAAAAGCTCCAACCTTTACCTCCGGTCTATTCAAGGAAGACATCATTTGTTCCTCCGATATGGAGCACTACCAGCACCAGCGCTCACCCAGTGACTTTACAAATTAACGCCATGTTCTGTCGAATAAAGGCCAGTTGCCATACGTTTCTTCCATCCAAGCCATGTTGAATAGACTTGATACTTCTTCCCCAGTGTTGAGACAGGCCAAATGATGTAAGATCTGAAGAACAGACCTTGCTATTTAACTGCTTCCCTGTAATATTCGGTTGGGAACACACCCAGAGTTGTATAACAGACAGGCTTGGCTGAGTGCCCAGGGCTGGATAAACAGCCAGAGTTGGAAGACTGGGCGAATGGTAGATAAACCTGACAGGGGTGGAGACAGTAAGCCTGTGTGGATACAACAGCCACCGTGTGATGAGTGGTAAACGTGTTGCTAAACAACCTGTGTGGGGATGTATTGTTAATGGCTGGATATAGAGACACGCTTAGATGCAACTGTAAAGGTTAGAAACCACAGCAACGGTTGCAGTAATAACAAGCCACGGCTGAATAACCCAGCCATTGTGACATGAATGGACTCTTGTTGGAAAGCCCAGACACACTTGGCTGAGTGCCCAGGGCTGGATAAACAACCAGAGTTGGAAGACCGGAGCCCAGACACGCTTGGCTGAGTGCCCAGGGCTGGATAAACAACCAGAGTTGGAAGACTGGGCGAAGGGTAGATAAACCTGACAGGGGTGGAGACCGTAAGCCTGTGTGGATACAACAGCCACAGTGTGATGAGTGGACTCTTGTTGGATAGCCCAGACACGCTTGGCTGAGTGCCCAGGGCTGGATAAACAACCAGAGTTGGAAGACTGGGCCATGGGTAGATAAACCTGACAGGGGTGTAGACAGTAAGCCTGTGTGGATACAACAGCCACCGTGTGATGAGTGGACTCTTGTTGGGTAGCCCAGACACGCTTGGCTGAGTGCCCTCTCTGAACACCTTTCACGTACCCCTTGTGCCTAACCGTAACCCACCATGGAATGTCGGTTGACCGTGACACCTACTGCAACTTTCACGTTTACCAGCCAATTATAGAACTCTATGTCCTTAACTCAAGCCATTGTGCATTTCAGAATTGTAATGATGTCAGAGGACAGTGGTGTAGAACCTGACAACAGCGAGCTGAGCCCGGTAAGATACACACATGATTATACCATACTCTATACACAGCTTGTTCATACTATGTCCATGCTAACCATAGTCATTTAACTTGTACTGATTCTGACCCTCATCTCCATTCCACAGGCATCTACCGTCACCCTGAACCGTTCTGTAGGTACTCGGCTTGATTGAGACTGACTATGTTTGATGTCCTTTCATTCACTGTTGTAAAGTATACCATGTGTATGTGATATATATCCCATTCATTTAATACACATTCAGGAGAGCGATTACATACTCTCTTCTGACGACGAGGGACCTAGGAACCCTGTCTTGGAACAAGAGCATCCACTGGTGCACCCAGAGGTCCTCAACCATGCACAGCCTGATCAGCCTCAACATCACCTAGAATTACCTCCTCTGAACAATGCAGACGATGCCATGGTAGATATGGTAGTGTATACTGTGATTACACTGTGCTTGTGTCTATGACCTGTTGGTAATATGATTATTTCTCTTTCTCTCAAGTATATGGCCAATGACGAGGAGGGAGATGACTAGGTGGCAATCTATGGAGGCCTAACTATACCAACCACTTTTATTCCTTTCTGTGCACAATGGAGGTTGTGTTCTTTGAAAATGGATGCTGTCACTATGTCCTGCTGTGGGTATGGATGTATTGACATGTAATGTTTTGTAATGTACTATTCCAATAAATGTGACTGGTTATTCCATCTCTGAACAATATTGTCTTTATTCACATATGGATATGGACATTGAATAGTACACCACAAGCACTTTGTAATGGCACATGTACCAAGCGATATGACAGTGATTACATATGCTATCCACCTATATCTTTACAAATCTACACAGTGTGTGGCATATCTGACACCTGGTTGACGTTCCAGATCTTCATCCCCAACGATCATGTTCATGGGTCGGGTTGCAAATATGACCTTTTCAAGGCTGCCGATGTGGGACAGTACACTTGTGATCTCTGAGAAGCGTGCACCTGTCCCAATCGTAAACCCCAAGTTATCAAACGCCACCTTGAATCTCTTCCCCTTGGCAGTTACAATATCAAACAGGTATCCCAAACTGTTCTCATCAATATAATGGATTGCGGCAGCTGGGTTGGTGTACACGTTTGTCTTCATTCGTAGAACCTCTATCACTTCACCATGCGGTGGGGACATTTCCAAACTGAGGAATGCAGCTCCCCACCATGAGCCTTTCATCACCTGTACCATGTAACACATCTCGTTCACTATATGTGTCATAGCAAAGTATTTGGGGTTATGTGCCATTCCCCTGGGTCTACGTAGCAAGTGTCCTTCTCCCAGTTTACGGACCAGAACTTTCATAATGTCAATAGGAGTTGAAAATAGACCTTGTACCATGTCAGTACACATGTACCTGCCTCGACTAATAACAACAGTAAAGGTCACCATCGCATCCTGTGTCTTCACCATAATCGAACACACTCCTCCTTGCATGCCACCGAAGTGTGCTGTGATGACATTGTCCCCTGGGCGAATCTTAGCTGTATCCATGAATGCGATAATCTGCTCTTTAGAGACCGATCCCCACCAGCGCTCACCCAGCCATTCTAGGAATGAATTCCATGATCTGTTCAGTATAGACCAATTAAGGCTGCTTTGCATCTGCTGTTGCTTTCTTGACTCCTCCACAGCGCAACCCGTGTCGTGACCATCTTTACAGTAAACTTGTACCTCGCTACCCTCTTCATCGTAGACTTCATCGCGGTCCACCATCTCGTCGTCGTCAATCTCTTCACCGTAGATCTCTTCGCAATACACCACCTCTTCATCGTCAACTTCCTCCTCACTGTCGACATCTTTGATGTGGACCTCGTAGTCTGAAACCTCGGAATCGTAAACGTCGTAGTCCACAAGACTATCCGTTGAATGGAACTGGGGACTAGTTTCCGCGTCCTGGTCTCTGGTATCCTCCATGTCAGCACCGGGAGTATCTCGGTTATGTGTAAAGTCCCCTTGACAGTATCCGTGATAATCATCACACATCCAATCCTCGTAGTCACTTGACCTTGTCGCTCGGCAACTGCTTTCGGAATCGGATGAGTTGGAGCCTGAAGACCTACCGGTTTGCGGTATACCGCTTTTCCCAATCTCATAGACCTTGCAGTACCCGTAATAAGACTGAGTTTGAGACTTCTTGACACAAACAACTGTCTCATAATGGTTCCGATTATTCTCCAAAAATATGCCCTGCTTAGACACCTGTAAACCGTTAGATCTGTATTCAATCCAATGGTTGGTATAGTATGTACCAACCATGGTATAGTATACACCCAACATCTCTGCTGCGGCTTGAATCTCCACTTCGGTCGCCCAACTACCTAGACAGTTCATGTTGGATTTCGTAATGTACTCTGACACTGAACGGTAACACATTCTCAGAATGGTCCTATACATGTGTTGTTTGCTCTGTAGCTGTTGCACGACCACATTTCGAATTGGTTCATGGTACTCCTCTGTACCACATTGCGCTTCACTGACCGGTCTGAAGAAACAATTTCCATCGCCTTTTATTTTCACATTCTTACAAGGGAGCCCCTAACACACCAGATGCAGTATGACTGAGAGCCGTCTTCTTACACTGCACCTTCAGCCTCATGCACAGCAACTGGGCAACTTCAGCTGTAACAGGGTTGAACTGCAGTCATCGCTACTGTCATTCCCCTTTGCTGTGTTACAATATCTGAGTATATCAAAAGTCTAAGATGTGCCATTATACACTATATTCTGCTTTGGAGTGTCTGCTTTGGAGTGCCATTAGTGTAGTCATTAATATATTGCTTTGGGCCCTATTGCCAATGACCATACTTCTGCAGAGACTGAGATAGACCGGACCTAAAGAAAGCGTCATCAATCACACAGAGCTTGACAGAAGCCACCGGAGCCTATACTGGCTTCCATGCTTGCTCACTGAGTCATGATAGGGCGGACCTAAAGAAAGCGTCATCAATCACATAGAGCTTGACAGAAGCCACCGGAGCCTATACCTACATGGAAACTGGAATGTACAGCTCCACTGTCCATAGCGCCACTACACTAACACTATAGCCATGGTTATGGTTTATAATGCTTTTGAATGACATTAAAAGGAAATTATGGTCACACAAGCAAATGTCAAGTGCTACCAATGTATTTTATTGACAAACGAGGTCCACAGCACCATCTTACCAAATTAATACAATATAACAAATCAACTGTTAGGATAGTCCCAGGTGGACACTAGTGGGAGGTCCTGCCTCAGAACTCACACTTTCGCATTCCACCCACGGCACACTGTGTGCCCTCGCGTGTGCCCTTGGGCACCGTGTGAGTTTGGGTATCGATTTTAAAAACGCCCCCCCCGCCCTCTACACTACCTTCCCTGTGTTGTGGACATTGTGCCGTTGGATATGGCTGTTATATATTCTTTCCCTCCCGTCGTCGTCGTATTGTGTCTAAACCCCGAGTCCTCCGGGTCACCCTGTCCCGTGTTGGCTAAAGGCCCAATGAGCGCAAGTGTGACAGTATGCGTGTGAACAGCCTTTGCAGATGTATTTCTTACACCTGCAGCACACCGTGTGTGTTTTGGAGTCCTTCTTGGGTGGGCAGAGCTGACACCTCTTCCTCTTACTTGCCCCGGTGACCGGGGCAGCGCGCGGGGCAGCGGCGGGCTCCTCATGCTGTTGATCACGAGCTGCGGTAGCACTCTGTAGGACTTTGACAAGAGCTGACGTCGCTTCCGTGCGGGGGAGATACTGCCTTCTTTGGATCAACGGCTTCACAAGTGCCTTTCCCAGCTGCTCCAGGAACACCCTCATCTTGTTCCACTTGCGAGGCATCCAGTCAGGCTTGATTTCAACGCCTGACAAAGGCGTTGTAGGAGGACACGTCGAGAATGTTGTGGAAGACGACCAGGGTCCAGCGGGCAGTCATCCATCTGCAGCTGTAGGTGCCGACCACCTTGTCTAGGTTGTCCACGCCGCCCTTGTTGCAGTTGTAGTCTTGGATGACGACTGGCTTCCTGTCGCGGAGATCGCTGACTTGGGCCTGCATGTGCAGGGTGCTCAGAAGTAGCACGTTCTTATTTTTCTTTGCCAGGTAGGACACTAGAGTGGCGGTGGGCGTGAAGGCAAACCTAGAGGACAGGACCTGTCTGCCCTTGGACTCGAGCAGCGCCGGCGGGAGCTCGGCCTTGTTCTTTCTCACCGTGCCCACCATGGTGAGGTTCCTCTCAGTCCCGTTGTCAGATCGAGGACGACGCGTATCCCCCTGGTTCTTCTTGGGGCCTCCGCTGGCCGCCTTACCGGTGTACACTTGCATCTTCCAAGCGTAGCTGGACTTGGCGTCGCAGGCCACCCACGACTTGATGCCGTATTTCGCCGGCTTGCTGGGAATGTACTGACGGAAAGGACAGCAGCCTTTGGCGAGGGGAGAAGAGATTGGCGTCGTTACCGGCTCATGGGGGCCAATGAGTGCTACGTTATAAATATACTAGCTCTCTCTACACACACATGCACACACACGCAGTACCTCTGAACAGGACCAGATGCTCATCCACCATCACGTCAGGCCCTGGGTTGTAGAGGGCAGGCGCGCCTCCCACAGGTCCCAGACTTCTCGTATGGCTGTGAGTTTGTCCGTTGTGAGTCTGGCGGGCCTCGACTGGCGATCGTCGAATCGCAGCAGCCTCGAGTACCTGTGAAAGACCTTGGAGGCTCGGAACACGGTCCTGCCGCTCTCCGCGTCCCACAGGCTGGCCGCAGCCTCGCCTCGGGACCTGTAGACGCCCGCTAGGATCAGCAGCCCTACGTAGGTGCGCAGGTCGGTGGCGTCCATGGCTAGCCAGCCGTCGCCGTATTTTCTCGCCCCGTGCAAATTCGTCATGTCCACAATTATCCTTTCTATCGCCGGTGTGACGAACAGGCGGAAGGCGGACACGATGTCGCGGGCGTGAGTCGCGGCATAGGCCGTGGGGCCCGGAGTCTCGTCTGGCCCGTCATGGCAGAGCGTACGGGCCCTGTGGCGGCGGCCGTAGGCCACGGGGGACCATTCGAATTTGTCATTTTTCGACAGCAACGGCGTCTCCCTTTGGCCCCCGGCCGAGGCGTTCTTTTCCTCACCTTCGTCCTCACCAGGGTCGCATTCCTCCCCGTCTTCGTCTTCTGAAACCTCTTCCTCCCGAGGAGGAGGAATAGTCTTCTTGGTCGACGCCGGAGAAGATCTGTTCTAGGACCTGCGCTGCAGTGAAACGCACGGTCATGGCTGCTCGGGTCCACTGATCGGGTCTACTGATCGGGTCCACTGATCGGGTCCACCGATCGGATCCACTGAGCAGCAGAGGCGGGGGAGAGCACGCGACACGGGGGTAACGATGACTTTGTGTGCCGCTGACAATATTAGTATCCTCTCTACAGCCAACTTACGCCCCCGTTGTGCCCCTGGGGGTGTGTAGCCGTGTGTACAGTTCACCCGTGCACCACTGGGCTGTCCTCTTGCACACACAGCGGGGCATGTCTGGACGTGTGTAGCCCTGGCTGGGTCACTCTGACCCCCAGCGCAGAGCGCAGAGGGGGAGCCCCCAACTCACACAGTACACACAATAGCATGAGCCGCTCCCTGCTGGCTGGCTGGCTGCCTGGGTCACTCTGACCCCCAGTGCAGAGTGCAGAGGGGGAGCCCCCAACTCACACAGTACACACAATAGCATGAGCCGCTCCCTGCTGGCTGGCTGGCTGCCTGGGTCACTCTGACCCCCAGTGCAGAGCGCAGAGGGGGAGTCCCCAACTCACACAGTACACACAATAACATACACCTCGCTATTGGCTGCCTGGGTCACTCTGACCCCCAGCGCAAAGCGCAGAGGGGGAACCCTCTAAACACAGGGCCTGGGTCACTTTGCCCGCGAGGACCACGGGAGGATTAATGAATGTATTTGTCCTCTTGCTCAGTTATGCACCAGGGCCTCCCACTCCTCTTTCTATTCTGGTTAGAGCCAGTTTGCGCTGTTCTGTGAAAAGAGTAGTACACAGCGTTGTACGAGATCTTCAGTTTCTTGGCAATTTCTCACATGAAATATCCTTCATTTCTCAGAACAAGAATAGAATTTCAGAAGAAAGTGCTTTGTTTCTGGCAATTTTGAGCCTGTAATCAAACCCACAAATGCTGATGCTCCAGATACTCAGCTAGTCTAAAGAAGGCCAGTTCTATTGCTTCTTTAATCAGAACAAAAGTTTTTAGCTGTGCTAACATAATTGTAAAAGGGTTTTCTAATGATCAATTAGCCTTTTAAAATGATAAACTTGGATTAGCTAACATAATGTGTCATTGGAACACAGGAGTGATGGTTGCGGATAATGGGCCTCTGTACGCCTATGAAGATATTCCATACAAAATCTGACGTTTCCAGCTACAATAGACATTTACAATATTAACAATGTCTACATGGTATTTCTGATCAATTTGATGTTATTTTAATGGACAAAAAATGTGATTTTCTTTAAAAAACAAGGACATTTCTAAGTGGCCCCAAAGTTTTGAACGGTATTGTATGCAGTGTTGCCAACTAATTTTCAGGGTAAGTTGCTAGAGGCAGGTTGATTTGTTGCTAAAAGTTGCTAAATGACGTTGTCATGTCATAGCTTTCCAAGATGGAGTAGCAGTCGGATGTGTGTTTTTGTCTTGTCCCTTCCTGTCCCTTGTGAACATCGTTTTTCCTTGTTTTTCCCCCAGTATATATATATTTAATATTTTAATGTCACTTTCTATCTACGGACTGAATATACTCTCCTGCAACCCGCCTCACCCAATGTGGTACGGATCTGCTATTTTTAACTGATCAACTGATTAAAAGCTAGCCAGCTAACTGGCTACCAGCTAACTGGCTACTAGTTAGCCACGGCCCACATTCTTTGGCCACTATACCCACCATACGGAGCCCTGTTGATCCTTCGTCTGAACCGTCGCCTGAACCGGAACCCCAACAGAAGTTAGTCAGCTTATTAGCTACTAGTAGTCAGCTAGCCACTGCTAGCGGTCATCAGCCACCTCGAGCACGGACAACTCTCGCCAGTCTGCACAGCGCGACCCAAACCAGAGCAATACGGACCTATTTTTCTCCATATCTCCGGATTCCTACCGTAAGCTCTGAACCTTTTTTTTCTTCACCTGGATGATCGCAACTTGCTAGCTGCTATTCGAGTGGCCATTCCTGGCTAACGTCACAGTCCCGAAGCATGGACCAATTAGCCTGGAGCTAGCCTTGTTAGGCCCATCTCCCGGCTTGCCAAAGAGGTCCATCAGCCACTACTTGGGCTACAGTACCTCTTTTTGCCAACTGGCTTGGACCCCGGCCGACTCATCACGACTGGACCACCGACGTGATTCGCCCGATGGGGTTTTTCTCAACTGGCTCCGCCGTCGCTTCGACCCCTGAAATCCCATCCGCTAGCATGCTAGCCGTGGCCTGCTAGCTGTCCAGAGCAGGTCGGACTGTTAGCTAAAGAGGCCCACCGGACAAATTCTTTGGCCACTATAACTATTCTGCCAATTGGCCTGGCCACTATAACTATTCTGCCAATTCTGCCAACGTAATTAGCACGTGGGGCCACAACAGACTTTCTTCCGTCGCGACGTCTCTCCAAGGCCCTTCTGTTAGCTTGCTAGCCCCGGCCCGCAAGCTGCCTGAAGCCACTCACTGGACTCCTATGATCACTCGGCTACGCATGCCTCTCGCTAACGTCAATATGCCTTGTCCATTGCTGTTTTGGTTAGTATTTATTGCCTTATTTCACTGTAGAGCCTCCAGCCCTGCTCAATACGCCTTATTTAACACTTTAGTTCCACCTACCACACATGCAGTGACATCACCTGGTTTAAATGATATTTCTAGGGACAAAATCTCTTTCATCGTCACTCTATGCACAGGTTTACCCTCACTATATCCACATCCTACCATACCTTTGTCTGGACATTATGCTTTGAATCTATTCTACCATGCCCTGAAATCTGCTCCTTTTACTCTCTGTTCTGAACGTACTAGACGGCCAGTTATTTTAGCCTTTAGCCGTACCGTTATTCTGTTCCTCTGGTGATGTGGAGGTTAATCCAGGCCCTGCAGTGCCTAACTCCACTCCCATTCCCCAGGCGCTATCATTTGTTGACTTCTGTAACCGTAAAAGCCTTGGTTTCATGCATGTTACAATAGTAGCATCCTCCCTAAGTTTGTTTTATTCACTGCCCTAGCACACTCTGTGAACCCGGATGTCCTAACAGTGTCTGAATCCTGGCTCAGGAAGACCACCAACAACCCAGAAATTGTCAGAGTCTAGGTGATGTAGGTAAGGCAGAGTCAGGCGCAGGACAAAGAGATGAGTAATAATAGTAACTTTACTCAAAAATAATCTTCCAACAAGGAGAACGAAAATCCAGAGTCACATAAACTAGACAACTGACAACAATAAACACGCACAAAACCATGATGGCTCCAGAGGGTTAAAAAGGGAAATAATTAAAACGTAATGGGAACCAGGTGTGTACAATCAAGACAAAACAAATGGAAAAAGAAATGTAGATCGGTGGAGGCTAGAAAGCCGGTGACGTCGACCGCCGAACGCAGCCCGAACAAGGAGAGGCACCAACTTCGGCGAAAGTCGTGACAGAAATTTCCATCCCTAACTATAACATTTTCCGACAAGATAGAACTGCCAAAGGGTGCAGCAATCTACTGCAGAGATAGCCTGCAAAGTTCTGTCTTTACTATCCAGGTCTGTACCAAAACAATTCAAGCTTCTACTTTTAAAAATCCACCTTTCCAGAAACAAGTCTCTCACCGTTGACACTTGCTATAGACCACCCTCTGCACCCAACCATATGTGAACTGATTGCCCTCCATCTATCTTGGGAGCTCGTGCTGCTAGGTGACCTAAACTGGGACATGCTTAATGGCAGACTCAACAGCCTTGGTTTCTCAAATGATTAGCCTGGTTCACCAACTACTTCTCTGATAGAGTTCAGTGTGTCAAATCGAAGGGCATGTTGTCCGGACCTTTTGCAGTCTCTATGGGGGTGCCACAGGGTTCAATTCTCGGGCTGACTCTCTTCTCTGTATGAATCAATGATGTCGCTCTCGCTGCTGGTGATTCTCTGATCCACCTCTATGCAGACGACACCACTCTGTGTACTTCTGGCCCTTCTTTGGACACTGTGTTAACTAACGAGCTTCAATGCCATTCAACTCTCATTCCGTGGGCTCCAACTGCTTTTAAATGCAAGTAAAACTAAATACATGCTCTTCAACCGATCACTGCCCGCACCTGCCCGCCGTCCAGCATCACTACTCTGGATGGTTCTGACTTAGAATATGTGGACAACTACAAATACCTAGATGTCTGGCTAGACTGTAAACTCTCCTTCCAGACTCACATTAAACATCTCCAATCCAAAATTAAATCTAGAATCAGCACAACAAAGCATCCTTCACTCATGCTGCCAAACATACCCTTGTAAAACTGACCATCCTACCGATCCTCGACTTTGGCGATGTCATCTATAAAATAGCCTCCAACACTCTACTCAACAAATTGGATGCGGTCTATCACAGTGCCATTCGTTTTGTCACCAACGCCCCATATATTACCCACCACTGCGACCTGTATGCTTTCATTGGCTGGCCATCGCTTCATACTCGTCACCAAACCCACTGGCTCCAGATCATCTACACGTCTGTTAGGTAAAGCTCTGCCTTATCTCAGCTCACTGGTCACCATAGCAGCACCCAACCGTAGAACGCGCTCCAGCAGGTATATCTCACTGGTCACCCCCAAAGCCAATTCCTCTTTGGCCGCCTTTCCTTCCAGTTCTCTGCTGCCAATGACTGGAACGAACTGCAAAAATCACTGAAGCTGGAAACACTTATTTCCCTCACTAGCTTTAAAAGCACCAGCTGTCAGAGTAGCTCACAGATCACTGCACCTGTACATAGCCCATCTGTAAACAGCCCATCCAACTACCTCATCCCCATACTGTATTTATTTATTTATCTTGCTCCTTTGCACCCCAGTATCTCTACTTGCACATTCATCTTCTGCACATCTACCATTCCAGTGTCTAATTGCTATATTGTAATTACTTCGCCACCATGGCCTATTTATTTCCTTACCTCCCTTATCTTACCTCATTTGCACTCACTGTATATAGATTTTTATTTTTTCTACTGTATTATTGACTGTATGTTTGTTTATTCCATGTGTAACTCTGTGTTGTGTGTCGAACTGCTGTGCTTTATCTTGGCCAGGTCGCAGTTGTAAATGAGAACCTGTTCTCAACTAGCCTAAAGGTGAAATAAAAATGTTAACAAATTGCGTGATAACGTAAAACTGCGTCATTACGTAGAATACACAATAACGTTTCTCAAATTGACTGGCCATCTCGGCAAAAAATATGATTTGACATTTGTTCAGGTACAGACTCCCACTCTTTTCTGTACTTCTGGCTGTACAATTTTGATTGAGACATGTTGATTGATGTTGTAAGTTCTGTTCAAGATCAAACATTCGTGACCAACTATATTCATTTGGCTCGTCGAACCCGTACTACTGCTGCTGCAGTCAGCCAACAATGATTTGCAATTTGCTGAAATTGCTGCTGGTCTGCTGCTGCCTCTGCACGAGCTGAGCGCCTGCTGCTGACGTCACTCACAATGCACTTTTGCAGCCAGGCACGTGTGTTGTGACTGAGTGTGTGACAGAGAAAATCGTTTTTGTGTCATTTAGAGGGAAATGCGTTTATTTTAGCATTTCAGTCACTTTTCAAAAGCTGCTAAAAGTTCCAAATACATTTTTAAAAGTAGCTAAATTTGTTGCTAGGTGCTGTTTGAAAAAAAGTTGCCGGGGTAGTCTGAAAAGTTGCTAAATCTAGCAACAAAATTGCTAAGTTGCCATCACTGAGTGTATGTGGCAGGGACTCCAGACAATCACGAATTACAAAGGGTAAACCAGCCACATCATAGACACTGACGTTTTGCTCCCGGACGAGCTAAACACCTTCTTCACCCGCTTTTAGGATAACTGTCACGCCATGACATTAGAGAGCCTTTTTTATGTCTCTTTTTGGTTTGGTCAGAGTGTGATTTGGGTGGGCATTCTATGTTCTTTATTTCTAGGTTTTGGTTTTCTATGTTTTGGCCGGGTATGGTTCTCAATCAGGGACAGCTGTCTATCGTTTTCTTTGATTGGGAATCATACTTAGGCAGCCTGTTTTGCCACTTTAGGTTGTGGGATGTGTTTTTTTGTTAGCTCTACGTAGCCTACGGAACGTGACATTCCGTGACTCTTTTGTTGTTTTGTTTGGTGTTCGAATTTAATAAATAAGCATGAACACGTACCACGCTGCACCTTGGTCTCCTTCCAACGACGGCCGTTACAGAACATCCCACCACAAACGGACCAAGCAGCGTGGTAAGGAGGACTGGACATGGGAGGATATCCTGGACGGAAAAAGGATCCTGGACGTGGGAGGAGATCCTGGCTGGGAAGGATCGCCTTCCATGGGAACAGGTGGAAACAGCTAGGAAGACAGAGGCAGCTAGAAAGGGGGCCCAGCGTTACGAGGGGACACGGCTAGCACGGAAGCCCGAGAAGCCACTCCCCCAAAAATTTTGGGGGGGGGCACACGAGGAGAGTGGCTGAGTCAGGCTGGAGACCTGAGCCAACTCCTCGTGCTTACCGTGGGGAGAGTGTGACTAGTCAGGCCCCATGTTATGCGGCTCTGCGCAGTGTGTCTCCAGTGCGCACTCATAGCCCGGTGCGCTATACTCCAGCTCCCCGCATCGGCCGGGCTAGAGTGGGCATCCAGCCAGGACGGATGGTGCCGGCTCAGCGCATCTGGCCTCCAGTGCGTCTCTTCGGTCCAGGATATCCTGCGCCGGCTCTGCGCACTGTGTCTCTGGTGCGTGTCCATAGCGCAGTACGTCCTGTTTCAGCACCCCGCAGTTGCCGGGCTAGGGTGAGCATCCAGCCAGGAAGGGTGGTGCCAGCTCTACGTTCCAGACCTCCAGTGTGCCTCCTCGGCCCAGTATATCCTGCGCCGGCTCTACGCACAGTGTCTCCGGTGCGCTCTCACAGCCCAGTGCATCCTGTGCCAACGCACCGCAGTTGCCGGGCTAGGGTGAGCATCCAGCCAGCATGGGTTGTGCCAGCTCTGCTCTCCAGACCTCCAGTGCGTCTCCACGGGCCAGTGATGATCCATGGCACGAAGCCTCCAGTGATGATCCATGGCACGAAGCCTCCAGTGATCCATGGCACGAAGCCTCCAGTGATGATCCATGGCACGAGGCCTCCAGTGATGATCCATGGCACGAAGCCTCCAGTGATGATCCATGGCACGAAGTCTCAAGTGATGATCTATGGCACAAAGCCTCCAGTGATGATCCATGGCACGAAGCCTCCAGTGATGATCCATGGCACGAAGCCTCCAGTGATGATCCATGGCAAGAAGCCTCCAGTGATGAGTCATGGTCCGGAGCCTCCAGCGACAGCCTCCAGTCCAGAGCCTCCAGCGACGGTCCCCAGTCCGGAGCCTCCAGTGACGGTCTCCAGTCCGGAGCCTCCAGCGACGGTCTCCAGTCCAGAGCCTCCAGCGACGGTCCCCAGTTCGGGGCCGTCAACGAGGGTCCCCAGTCCAGGGCTGGCAGTGAGGGTCCCCAGTCCAGGGCCCGCAACGAGGGTCCCCAGTTCGGGGCCCGCAACAAAGTTCCCCAGTCCAGGGCCCGCAACGAGGGTCCCCAGTCCGGGGCCCGCAACGAGGGTCCCCAGTCCGGGGTCAGCAACGAGGGTCCCCGCACCAGGGGCGCCACCAAAGTGGAGTGAGCCAGAGGTGGAGCGGGAATCATACTTAGGCAGCCTGTTTTGCCATTTTAGATTGTGGGATGTTAGCTCTACGTAGCCTACGGAACATGACGGTCGTTGCTCTTTTGTTGTTTTGTTTGGTGTTCGAATTTAATAAATAAGCATGAACACATACCACACTGTACCTTGGTCTCCTTCCAACAACGGCCGTTTCCAACAACGGCCGTTACCAACAACGGCCGTTACCAACAACGGCCGCTCCCGAGAACTGTGGGCTCTCGTTCTCCATGGCTGATGTGAGTAAGACATTTAAGCTTGTTAACCCACGCAAGGCTGCCAGACGGCATCTCTAGCCGCGTCCTCAAAACATATGCAGACGAGCTGGCTGGAGTGTTCACGGACATTTTCAATCTCTCCCTATCCCAGTCTGCTGTCCCCGCTTGCTTGAAGATGTCCACCATTGTTCCTGTACCCAAAAAAGCAAAGGTAGCTGAACTAAATGACTATCGCCCCATAGCACTCACTTCTGTCATCATGAAGTGCTTTGAGAGGCTAGGTAAGGATCATATCACCTCCACCTTACCTGACACCCTAGACCCACTTAAATTTGCATACAGCCAAAATAGAGCCACAGACGATGCAATCGCCATTGCACTGCACACTGCCCTATCACATCTGGAGAAGAGGAATACCTATGTAAAAATGTTGTTCATTGACTACAGCTCAGCCTTCAACACCATAATACCCTCCAAGCTCATCATTAAACTCGGGGTCATGGGACTGAACCCCACCCTTTGCAACTGGTCCTGGACTTCCTGACTGGCCGCCCCAGGTGGTGAAAGTAGGAAACAACACCTCCACTACGTTGATCCCCAACACAGGTCCCCATAAGAGTTAGTGCTCAGCCCCCTCCTCTACTCCCTGTTGACCCATGACGTTGTGGCCATGCAGACCTCCAACTCAATCATCAAGTTTGCAGACGACAATAGCAGTAGGCCTGATTACCAACAATGACGAGATAGCCTACAGGGAGGAGGTGAGGGCACTGGCGGAGTGGTGCCAGGAAAATAACAAAACGAAGGAGCTGATCTTGGACTTCACGAGACAGTAGAGGAAGCATGCACCCAACCACATCGATGGAGCCGCAGTGGAGAAGGTGAAAAGCTTCAAGTTCCTTGGTGTACACATCACTGACAATCTAAAATGGCCCACCCACACAGACAGTGCCTTTTCAACCTCAGGAGGCTGAAGAAATTTGGCTTGGCCCAGAAGACATGCTTTTACAGATTTTACAGCACCATTGAGAGTGTGATGTCGGGCTGTATCATCGCCTGGTATGGCAACTGCACCGCCTGCAACCACAGGACTCTCCAGAGGGAGGTGCAGTCTGCCCAACGCATCACCAGGGGCACACTGCCTGCCCTCCAGAACACCTACAGCATCCGATGGCACAGGAAGGCCAAAAAGATGATCAAGGACATCAACAACCCGAGCCACGGCCTTTTCACCCCGCTATCATCCAGAAGGCGAGGTCAGTACAGGTGCATCAAAGCTGGGACCGACAGACTGAAAAACAACTTCTATCTCAAGGCCATCACACTGTTAAATAGCCATCACTAGCTGGCCTACACCCAGCACTCTGCCCTGAACTTAGTCACTGTCACTAGCCAGCTACCAGCCGGTAACTCAAGCTTGCACCTTAGAGTCTGCTGCCCTATGTACATACACATAGGATCACTGGTCACTTTAATAATGGAACACTGGTCACTTTAATGATGTTTGCATACTGTTTTAACTTTTTAGGGATAGGGGGCAGCATTTTCACTTTTGGATGAATTGGTGCCCAAATTGAACGGCCTCCTACTCTGTCCCAGATGATAATACAGTGGGGCAAAAAAGTATTTAGTCAGCCACCAATTGTGCAAGTTCTCCCACTTAAAAAGATGAGAGAGGCCTGTAATTTTCATCATAGGTACACTTCAACTATGACAGACAAAATGAGAATAAAAACCCCAGAAAATAACATTGTAGGATTTTTAATGAATTTATTTGCAAATTATGGTGGAAAATAAGTATTTGGTCACCTACAAACAAGCAAGATTTCTGGCTCTCACAGACCTGTAACTTCTTCTTTAAGAGGCTCCTCTGTCCTCCACTCGTTACCTGTATTAATGGCACCTGTTTGAACTTGTTATCAGTATAAAAGACACCTGTCCACAACCTCAAACAGTCACACTCCAAACTCCACTATGGCCAAGACCAAAGACCTGTCAAAGGACACCAGAAACAAAATTGTAGACCTGCACCAGGCTGGGAAGACTGAATCTGCAATAGGTAAGCAGCTTGGTTTGAAGAAATCAACTGTGGGAGCAATTATTAGGAAATGGAAGACATACAAGACCACTGATAATCTCCCTCGATCTGGGGCTCCACGCAAGTTCTAACCCCGTGGGGTCAAAATGATCACAAGAACGGTGAGCAAAAATCCCAGAACCACACGGGGGGACCTAGTGAATGACCTGCAGAGAGCTGGGACCAAAGTAACAAAGCCTACCATCAGTAACACACTACGCCGCCAGGGACTCAAATCCTGCAGTGCCAGACGTGTCCCCCTGCTTAAGCTAGTACATGTCCAGGCCCGTCTGAAGTTTGCTAGAGAGCATTTGGATGATCCAGAAGAAGATTGGGAGAATGTCATATGGTCAGATGAAACCAAAATATAACTTTTTGGTAAAAACTCAACTCGTCGTGTTTGGAGGACAAAGAATGCTGAGTTGCACCCAAAGAACACCATACCTACTGTGAAGCATGGGGGTGGAAACATCATGCTTTGGGGCTGTTTTTCTGCAAAGGGACCAGGACGACTGATCCGTGTAAAGGAAAGAATGAATGGGGCAATGTATCATGAGATTTTGAGTGAAAACCTCCTTCCATCAGCAAGGGCATTCAAGATGAAACGTGGCTGGGTCTTTCAGCATGACAATGATCCCAAACATGCTTCGTAAGAAGCATTTCAAGGTCCTGGAGTGGCCTAGCCAGTCTCCAGATCTCAACCCCATGGAACATCTTTGGAGGGAGTTGAAAGTCTGTGTTGCCCAGCAACAGCCCCAAAACATCACTGCTCTAGAGAAGATCTGCATGGAGGAATGGGCCAAAATACCAGCAACAGTGTGTGAAAACCTTGTGAAGACTTACAGAAAACGTTTGACCTCTGTCATTGCCAACAAAGGGTATATAACAGAGTATTGAGATAAACTTTTGTTATTGACCAAATACTTATTTTCAACCATAATTTGCAAATAAATTCATTAAAAATCCTACAATGTGATTTTCTGGATTTTCTTTTCTCATTTCGTCTGTCATAGTTGAAGTGTACCTATGATGAAAATTACAGGCCTCTCTCTCATCTTGTTAAGTGGGAGAACTTGCACAATTGGTGGCTGACTAAATACTTTTTTGATCCACTGTATATGCACATTATTATTACTATTGGATAGAAAACACTCTGAAGTTTCTAAAACTGTTTGAATTATGTCTGTGAGTATAACAGAACTCATATGGCAGGCAAACTTCCAAACAGGAAGTGAGAATTCTGAAAAGGGTCGATGTGAAAGTCATCGCCTATTCAATTCCCTGTAATTTATGGATCTGTTTGCACTTCATACGCCTTCCACTAGATGTCAACAGTCAGTAGAACATGGAATGAAGCCTCTAGTGTGATGTGGGACTGGATGGGAGGGGAATGAGTCAGTGGTCTGGCAGAATGCTAGTTTCTAGTCACGTGCACTAGTCATGGAATGGTCATGTGTGCCATTACTTATACAGACATGAAGAAATGCTCCAGTTGGAACGTTATTTGATATATATGATAACAACATCCTGAAGATTGATTCTCTACTAAGTTTGACCAGTTTATTCGACTTGTAATATAACTTTTTGAAGTTTTCGTCCGACGTTTGCCTTCACTTGCGCCAGTGTTTGGACACGTGTACTACACATGCTAGCTAAAGTTGCTAATTTGACATAAGTAATGGACATTATCGAACAAAAAAAACAATTTATTATGGAAATAGGATTCCTGGCATTGCATTCTGATGAAGATAATCAAAGGTAAGGGAATATTTATGATGTAATTTCGTATTTCTGTTGACTCCAACATGGCGGAGAAATGTTATTTATATTTGAGCGCCGTCTCAGATTATTGCATGGTGTGCTTTTTACAAAAGTTTTTTAAAAATCTGACACAGCGGTTGCATTAAGAACCAGTGTATCTTTAATTATATGTAAAACACCCGCAATAACATCTGCTAAATATGTGTATGTGACCAATAAAACTTGATTTGAAGACCATGCAGTATATTAGTTTTCTTTTTAGTATTTTTGCAGTCGAGCACTGAGAACATAAGGGAGAAAGAGAGAGAGGATAGGAGAGGGTGATATTACAAGCAAATAAGTTATGTTCAAAGTCTACCTATGCCTTCACTTTCACCACTCTCTCTCCACATACCATTGAAACAACATCAAGTTGAATAGCAGGGGAGGAAAAGAGAGTTCAGAACCTAATGAAGTCTCTCTGTCTCTCTCTCTGTGCCTCTCTGCCTCTGATATTATTGATATTGTTTGTCACGTTAGGGAGGCCATGCCGCAGGGCTTTCTGGCTAGTCTCTTCTGCTTCCAGTTGGCTCTCTTATCTCTCACAGTAATCCTCCTGGCATGGATCGCTTTGGAGTCAGTCAGGAGCTCCTCACCCCTCCTCACCCCTCCTCTCACCTCCTCAACCCTCTCCACTTCCCTTGCTGGAACACTTTGGAGTCAGGGGCACCCTCCTCTACCCTCCTGCCCTGAGATAGGAGAAAGGGGTACTGCTCTTCTCAGAATCCCGTGGCCCCTGACTTAGGAGAAGAAGTGGCCTAATGTGCCTTTATAAAAAATATACAAGTCCATAACACTGAACAAGTTAGATTTGTTTGTTGTTGTCTGTAATGTCCTAAAGAAATGTCTGTGAAATATGTGTCTCCTCATGATGCACTGACTACTCTTCCAGAGTCTAGAAAGGAGGCAGGATCCAGGACCAGGAATCCTCCTGCTGCCCTTTCCTGCCCAGGCCAAGCCTCAGCTTCAAGACCCCAGAGGGCTGGGTGGTACTGGGGTGGAGGGGTAGATGTCTGGTGGAGGCTTTTTCTGGAGGCCCCACCATGTAGTCCTCATTTCTTCGCCAAACCATTACTGTGACAGACTGTATACAATCACAGACAGATAAGGTTTACAGAGGGATTTATGTTATTCCTTTCTGCTGAACAGATAAACACTGTGCAATGCTTTCCCTGCTCGCTGTTATAAATTAAAAGTGCCTAGCATGACCGAGGAGGGCTTAGCCTAAGTACACTGAAAACAGCAGATTTTCTAACCCGTGTTGCAGGAAAAACCATAGACCCTAAATTCCCTAATCCTTCCAAGTAGAGCAGAATAACAGTAGTTTAGGGCCTAGCTCAGAAGGTGGTGGGGGCTCTCACATACTATAGCCCACACACACACTACAGCCCTCCCTGATTCTGAAAGGTGGTCGGTCCTAGCTTTGGCATTACTCACTCTCCTCTCACTTCAGAAAAATCAACACCTTCTTAAAAAAGACTACCTGTGTCAGGAGTAAAGTTCCCTCTGTGACCACTAGAGAGACATTAACAGGAGGCTTGTGGAAACACTGAAATGTAAATTTGTTCACCTTATACTTCCCTCCATATGTATTTGGATAGCGAAGCTACATTTGTTAATTTGGCTCTATATGCCAACATTTTAGAATTGAGATATCATTTTTCATGTTAGGTGGTAGTACAGAATGTAACCTTTTATTTTAGGGTATTTTCATACACATCTGTTTTACAGTTTAGAAGAAGTCACAAGTATTTAGACAAATTCACTTATAGTGTATTAAGGCAGTAAAAGGTGTTGTATTTGGTTCCATATTCCTTGCACAAAATGACTATATTAAGCTTGTGACTCTACAAACTTGTTGGATGCATTTGCGGTTAGTTTTGGTTGTGTTTTGGTTTATGTTTTGCTCAATAGGAACTTGCCCAATAAGAACTGGGGGCCAGAGTTTTTCCTGACTATGTTAACTGACCAGTATAAACTCTCTTATGTTTCTTGATGTCAGTCTGCAAAAGGGCCTATAATTACATCAATAACTAGTATAGAAGCACAGTGACATTTGGTAAGTAATCCATGCTGTTGTGAACACAAAATAGGAGTTGAAGAAAAATATGCAAGCAATAACTGCATTATTGAAATCGTCCGTCTTCAGTGCCCCTGATGAGTCCACCCGCCCTACACCGTGTTGTGTTGTTGTCTCATGGTTCAACTCCCTACCATGGGCACACCACTCCACCGCTCCAGCCTCCCTCCTTTTGATCTCTGGCTAATTACGTGTCTCTCTCTGTGTCTCTGCCCCTGATGAGACAAGGCCCAGCATGGAAGCACATACACTCTCTTTCTCTCTCTCTTTCTGTCTCTGCATGGCATAATCCTCCACTTCTGAAGAAACAAACAATAATAACCAACAGAAAAAGAAAAGGAGGAAACACAATGAAGTGGAATTATGTCTCAGGAATTTGAGTTGTGTTGGCTCTATGGAAATAAAAGCTTTTTACTCTGGTAGGGAAATGATAAACACATGAACCAATTAATGTATATGAAATTTCAAAATCAATTCAGACGTTGTGCTTTTATGTTTATGATGCTCGGTTACTTTTCAGCCAACCAGCCTGAGCTGCTGTTTGAAGTTAATGTTGTCATGTTGTGTTGTGTACCCCAGACTACAAGACTAACTAAAGTTACAACATCAATGTCATTATTTATGTCCTTTTTTGACTTTTTATTTTCTTTGATCCCTCATCAAGTCTTTTTTAAATTAATCTCACACGGAATCAATAGACGTAGCCCTGACCAAAACAAGCTCTGAATTTCAGATGGCAAACAGGAAGACAATTATTATTCAAATAGACATTTTTCACATGGCGGCCATGAGCCGGATATGCAGCATGAATAAAGTCTATGGTCAATGAATGAGTGAGCGGCATCTCTCTGTGGAACCCTTGGCTGATCTTTCTCCCACCTGCCTGTAGAGGTTTAAATTAATACAGTAATTTTCCATTTAGGTCTCATCTGACGATGGAATCACACGCGGGATGGCATCCGGTACATGGTTTGGCACAGCACTCCATTGTAACCGCAGAGGTTCCATAGACCTCCACCTCTTCCACCTATCCTCTTCCTCCTCCCCACATTAAAAATACTAAAGTTTACTTAAGCAATAAGGCCCGGGGGGGTGTGGTATATGGCCAAGGGCTCTTCATAAACACGACACAATGCGGAGTGCCTGGACACAGCCCTTAGCCGTGGTATATTGGCTATATATCACAAACCCCCGAGGTGCCTTATTGCTATTATAAACTGTTTACCAACGGACTTAGAGCAGTAAAAATAAGTGTTTTGTCATACCCATGGTATACGGTCTGATATAACATGGCTGTTAGCCAATCAGCATGCAGGGCTCAAACCACCCAGTTTATCATTTAGATTATACCACTGCATTGTTGAATACTCGTTTCTGATTGGCTAGAAGGGCATTCTAGAATGGACATTAAAACCAGATAAAGGAACAGTTGGAAAATATATCAGGACAGTTCGAAAATGTATCGGGACACCTTGAACAACTGGGTCGCGTCTTTAGCAACCAAAAGTTGAGAAAGTATGAATTTGCTTATAAAAATGCAAATATCAATGGAAATGTATTTTTTCTAACAGTAAAATATTTTCCAAATACATACTACAGTACTTATTATAGAATTCTGTAGTAAACTGTACTACACGTAAGTGATAAACGCAGACATTCTGTACATTACCTTTGAAAATTAACTCTGCAAAGTGCGTCATTCATTATTTCTAAGATAATGTACAGAACATCTGCGTTTATCACTTTGGTATACTACAGTTTACTGCAGAATTCTATAGTAAGTACTGTGGTATGTACTTGTATTTGTATTTTTCTATGGATCCCCATTAGCTGCTGCCTAAGCAGCAACTACTCTTCCTGGTGTCCAGCAAAATTAAGGCAGTTTATAAAATGTAAAACACATTACAGTACATTCACAGATTTCATAACACACTGTGTACTCTCAGGCCCCTACTCCACCACTACCACATATCTACGGTACAAAATCCATGTCTATGTGTGTGTATATTGCATATGTTATCGTGTGTGTGTGTGTGTGTGTGTAGGCATGCATGTGTCTGTGCCTAGGTTTGTGTTGCTCCACAGTCCCCGCTGTTCCATAAGGTGAAATTTTATCTGAATAGAGTTCCATGTAGACATGGCTCTATGTAGTACTGTGCGCCTCCCATAGTCTCTTCTGGACTTGGGGACTGTGAAGTCTTGTGGCATGTCTTGTGGGGTATGCATAGGTGTCCGAACTGTGCGGCAGTAGTTCAAACAGACTGCCCGGTGCATTCAACATGTCAATAACTCTCACAAGTAGTGATGAAGTCAATCTCTCCTCCACTGAGGCAGGAGAGATTGACATATATATTATTCATATTAGCTATCTGTGTACATCCAAGGGCCAGCCATGCTGCCCTGTTCTTGAGCCAATTGCACTTTTCTTTAGTCCCTTTTTGTGGCACCTGACCACACGACTGAACAGTAGTCCAGGTGAAACAAAAAAAGGGCCTGTAGGCCCGGTCTTGTTGATAGTGCTGTTAAGAAGGTAGAGCAGCCCTTTACTATGGACATACTTCTCCCCATCTTAGCTACTGTTGTATCAATATGTTTTGACCATGACAGTTTACAATCCAGGGTTACTCCAAACAGTTTAGTCACCTCAACTTGTTCAATTTCCACATTATTTATTACAAGATTTGGTTGAGGTTTAGGGTTAGTGAATGATTTGTCCCAAATACATTGCTTTTAGTTTTAGAAATATTTAGGACTAACTTATTCCTTGCCATCCACTCTGGAACTAACTGCTAACTGTTTGTTAAGTGTTGCAGTAATTTCAGTTGCTGTAGTAGCTGACATGTATAGTGTTGAGTCATTCGCATACATAGATACACTGGCTTTACTCAAAGCCAGAGGCATGACATTAGTAAATATTGAAAAAAGTAAGAGGCCTAGGCAGCTGCCCTGGGGAATTCCTGATTCTACCTGGATTATGTTGGAGAGGCTTCCATTAAAGAACACCCTCTGTGTTCTGTTAGACAGGTAACTCTTTATCCACAATATAGCAGGTGGTGTAAAGCCAAAACACACATGTTTTTCCAGCAGCAAACTATAATCGATAATGTCAAAAGCCGCACTGAAGTCTCACAGCCCCCACAAACTTTTTATCACCAATTTCTCTCAGCCAATCATCAGTCATTGTGTATTTCTTTTTATTTTATCGACCCTTTATTTAACTTCTTATGGCTGCAAACCCGTTAACTTCTCTGGGGCAAGTGGGACGCAAACGTCCCACCGGCCAATAGCCAGGAAAAATATTCAAATAACATGATATAAAAATCAAACTTTCATTAAATCACACATGTAAGATACCAAATTAAAGCTACACTCGTTGTGAATCCAGCCGACGTGTCAGATTTCAAAAAAGCTTTTCGGCGAAAGCATAAGATGCTATTATCTGATGATAGCACAAAAGTAAACAAAGAGAGAAGCATATTTAATCAATGCAAGCACGACACAAAACGCAGAAATAAAATATAAATCATGCCTTACCTTTGACGAAATTCTTTTGTTGGCACTCCAATATGTCCCATAAACATCACAAATGGTCCTTTTGTTCGATTAATTCCGTCGATATATATCCAAAATGTCAATTTATTTGGACCGTTTCATCCAGAAAAACACAGTTTCCAACTTTCGCCAAGTCACTACAAAATATATCAAAAGTTACATGTAAACTTTACCAAAACATTTCAAACTACTTTGGTAATACAACGTTAGGTATTTTTAAACGTTAATAATCGATCAATTTGAAGACGGGATGATCTGTGTTCAATACAAAAAGAAAACAAACTGACGCATCTTTTTTTGTAACGTGACTCTCTCAAAATATTTACTTCATGTGACCCTCATTTACGATAGCCCTACTTCTTCACTACACAAAGGAATAACCTCAACCGATTTCCAAGGACTGGTGACATCCAGTGGAAGCGGTAGGAACTGCAAGCAAGTCCATTAGAAATCTGGTGTCTCTAAAAAATCTAATTGAAAAGACAGTGACATCAAAAAAATACAAATTCTGAATGGTTTGTCCTCAGGGTTTTGCCTGCTACATAAGTTCTGTTATTCTCACAGACATGATTCAAACAGTTTTAGAAACTTCCGAGTGTTTTCTACCCGAATCTACTAATAATATGCATATCTTATATTTTGGGGATGAGTAGCAAGCAGTTGAATTTTGGCATGCTATTTTTCACGAAGTGAAAATGCTGCCTCCTGCCCTCAAGAAGTTAACGGGATGATATGACAACAGCCAGTGAAAGTGCAGGGCGCCAAATTCAAACAACAGAAATCTCATAATTAAAATTCCTCAAACATACATGTATCTTATACCATTTTAAAGGTAATCTTGTTGTTAATCCCACCAAAGTGTCCGATTTCAAATAGGCTTTACAGCGAAAGCAACACAAACGATTATGTTAGGTCACCGCAAAATCACAGAAAAACACAGCCATTTTTCCAGCCAAAGACAGGAGTCACAAAAAGCAGAAATAGAGATAAAATGAATCACTAACCTTTGATGATCTTCATCAGATGACACTCATAGGACTTCATGTTACACAATAAATATATGTTTTGTTCGATTAAGTTCATATTTATATCCACAAACCTCAGTTTACATTGGCGCCATGTTCAGAAATGCCTCCAAAATATCCGGAGAAATTGCAGAGAGCCACGTCAAATAACATAAATACTCATCATAAACTTTGATGAAAGATACATGTTTTACATAGAATTAAAGATACACTTGTTCTTAATGCAACCGCTGTGTCAGATTTCAAAGATCTTTATGGCAAAAGCACAATATTCAATAATCTGAGAACAGCGTTCAGTCACAAAAGGAAGTAATACAGTTACCCGCCAAATTGTGCAGTCAACAAAACTCATAAATAGTGTTATAAATCTTCACTTACCTTTGCTGATCTTCATTGGAATGCACTCCCAGGACTCTAACAAGAATTGTTTATTTTGTTCGGTAATATCCATAATTTATGTGTTTTTAACATAAATCCTCAATAACGTTCCAACCGGAGAATTCCATTGCCTTCAGATATGCGATGGAACAGAGCTCCCTCTCATGTGAACGCGCATGGTCAGAGCATGGTCACCTCATGGCAGACCTGACTCATTCCTGTCTCCTTAGGCCCCACTTCACAGAGAGGCATCAGACAAGGTTCTACAGACTGTTGACATCTAGTGGAAGCCGTAGGAAGTGCAAACAGATCCATATCCCACTGTGTATTCAATAGGGGCTGGGTTGAAAATCGACCAACCTCAGATTTCCCACTTCCTGATTGGATTTATTCTCAGGTTTTTGCCTGCCACATGAGTTCTGTTATACTCACAGACATCATTCAAACAGTTTTAGAAACTTCAGAGTGTTTTCTATCCAAAACTAATAATATTATGCATATATTAGCAACTGGAACTGAGGAGCAGGCAGTTTACTATGGGCACCTCTGGGCACCTTTCATCCAAGCTACTCAATAATGCCCCTGCAGCCATAAGAAGTTTATTTAACTTCTTATGGCTGCAGTCCCGTTAACAGGATCGATATGACAACAGCCAGTCGAAGTGTAGGGCGCCAAATTCAAAAAACAGAAATCTCATAATTAAAATTCCTCAGACATTCATGTGTCTTATATCATTTAAAGGTAATCTTGTAGTTAATCCCACCAAAGTGTCCGATTTCAAATAGGCTTTTCAGCGAAAGCACTACAAACGATTATGTTAGGTCACCACAAAACCACAATAACCACAGCCATTTTTTCCAGCTAAAGATAGCTTTCACAAAAACCAGAATAGAGATAAAATGAATCACTAACCTTCGATTATTTTCATCAGATGACACTCATAGGACTTCATGTTACACAATACATGCATGTTTTGTTTGATTTAAGTTCATATTTATATAAAAAAATCTGAGTTTACATTGAGGCGTTAGATTCACTAGTTGTAAAAACATCAAGTGACTTTGCATAGCCACATCGTTTCAACAGAAATACTCAACATCGCGGAAGGAGATATACCTCTCCTTAACCTTTCATTGCTACCCATCCCGGATCCGGGAGCATCCTCATCAAAAAAGCTGACTAGCATAGCCTAGCCTAACGCGACAACAGAGATCATATAATATAATTTTCATGAAATCACAAGTCCTGTTACGGCTGTCCTCGCTGACAGAAGGTGTGGACCAAAACGCAGAGTAGTTAGTGTTCATTCTTTTAATAAAAGTCAACAAAACACAAAAACAACCAACGTGACAAAACCGAAACCGTCCTGTGTGGCAACAAAACCTCCACAGGAACAAACACCCACAAAACACAAGTGAAACCCAGGCTGCCTAAGTATGATTCTCAATCAGGGACAACGATTGACAGCTGTCTCTGATTGAGAATCATACCAGGCCGAACACCAAATCCCAACATAGAAAATCAACCATAGACCAACCCACCCAACTCACGCCCTGACCAACTAAAATAAATACAAGACAAAGGAAAACAGGTCAGGAACGTGACAGAACCCCCCCCTTAACCTTTACTTAGTACTGATCCCGGATCCGGGTTTGAAAATAGACAACATACGGTGTTCGCCACAAATAGTCATATTAAACATTCCTGAAAATACAAGTGTCTCACATGCTTCAAAAGCCTCGAATCTTGCTAATCTAACTGCGTTGTCAGATTTAAAAAATGATTTACTGCGAAAGAATAGGATGCGATTATCTGAGCTCAGCGCTCCATAAATAAATACTTTTCAACCAGCACAAGCGTAACATTATCACAGATTGTGTTGAAAGAAATGGTTTACCTGTTGAAAATCTTTCTCTGTTTGCAATCCCAAGGCTCATTGTTACACACTGAATGGTCTTTTGTTCGGTTAAATCCATTTTTTATAGCCTAACACTAAACATTTTGTGAACGCTTATGTCGTTGAATTTCATGTCATTAAATTTTCGGTGAAACATCCGACCTAAATACATTGACTAAACCTGACGTTATCCAGTCAAGTTTGGTTGCATTGAAATCAACTGTTTGTCTGTAAGTCTGTAACACAACCAAACATGATGGGTCATTTTGCGGGACGTATTGATCCGAAAAAAATGATTGGAAGACATCGACCTCCGACCTCATTTGCGTACCAATCGGATGACCACTGTCTCTTTGATTGACTGTATTTTAACCCAATGACCACTCATCGTCTTGAAATCTAGCTGGTTAGATAGCCAATGAACAGAGGTAAATTGCACTATCAAATGGTAATTTGTTTGGAGACTAACTCACACGGAGAACGTGTGCGCAAGAGAAGTCTTTTCAAAACGCATTTCAACGAGGAAGGTCTGAAAGTTATTACGCACAGCGGTATTTCGGCAACGCGCATCTTCAACTTTATTCAACTTTAATTTCATCGAACATCATGGCGAATAAGTCTGGGAAAGCTAAGTCCAAGACTAGATTTAGCAATGTAGAGGCAATTTTAGAAGAAATTGATCGTGATACAGATACAGAAATGTTATCTGAGGAAGAATCGGTTGGAGCGTGTTCATTTGATTCTGAGACGGAGGCATATTTCTTAGAAGGAGAGGATATCGTTTTGGATTGGTAAGTTCTTGTCATGCTAATGCCGTTGTTTGTAATATAAAATGTTATTAGCGATTGTTTTTAGTTTTAGTTGCAATATATGCACATTTTATGAAATGTGTAACGTACACGTGGTCTATTCATTGTGAGTGAGGGTACGTTTGTATAGCATGTAGCATGTCTACTGTATGTCTACTGTACTTTGACAATATATTATGGTAGCATGGCCTCAGATATGATTTGAAACCAGTGATTGTTTAGTTCCATGTTCTCTCTCTCTAAATAAATAAATAAAAATGTATTTCTGTAGAATGTAACAGCCAACACATAAAGCTAGCATGTGTACTCTACTCCAACACCTACAGCCAGCATGTGTACTGTACTTTGACAATATATTATGGTAGCATGGCCTCAGATATGATTTGAAACCAGTGATTGTTTAGTTCCATGTTCTCTCTCTCTAAATAAATAAATAAAAATGTATTTCTGTAGAATGTAACAGCCAACACATAAAGCTAGCATGTGTACTCTACTCCAACACATACAGCTAGCATGTGTACTGTACTTTGACAATATATTATGGTAGCATGGCCTCAGATATGATTTGAAACCAGTGATTGTTTAGTTCCATGTTCTCTCTCTCTAAATAAATAAATAAAAATGTATTTCTGTAGAATGTAACAGCCAACACATAAAGCTAGCATGTGTACTCTACTCCAACACATACAGCTAGCATGTGTACTGTACTTTGACAATATATTATGGTAGCATGGCCACAGATATGATTTGAAACCAGTGATTGTTTAGTTCCATGTTCTCTCTCTCTAAATAAAAATGTATATGTTTATTATACCTGTTGATACAGGGCTCATATGTGAAACTATTCTAACTGAAAATTTTGATTCACAGTGGCACTGATTCCGACTGGGAGCCCCCAGCAGAGCCCCCAGCGCCAACTTGTTCTTCCAGCCGGACCCCTGCTGTCTCTGGGCCATCTACCGGTGTGAAGGCGCCGACAAAGAAGAGGAAGAGGGGAAGTGTGCCACCTGCTAGAGAAGGGACAGAAGGGCGTTGGCACACTGTCCTAGAAGATGATGTGGAGCCACCCCAGCCAACTTTTCGGCCGAAAAGGGAGCCTGGACCTCAGGTGAACTCGACCACAACTTACAGCCCCCTTGAGCTTTTCCAGTTGTTTTTCACCCATTCTGTTGTAGGTTCACTCGTGTCTAACACGAATAAGTATGGGAAGAAGAAGCAGGGAGGCAAAAAGGTAGCATGGAAGCCTGTATCCATGTCAGACTTTTACTGCTACCTTTCAATGGTCATCTTCATGGGGCTGGTGAAGCTGAAGAGCCTGACTGACTACTGGAAGACGTCATCACTATACCAACTGCCTTTCCCCATGACTGTTATGTCCTGCAAAAGGTTTCTGGTTGTTTCACAGGCGCTACACATCAGTGACCCAAAGGTTGATGAACAGAATGACAAGAAGAAAGGCACAGCAACGTTTGATAGACTGTGCAAAATCAAACCTCTCTACTCCAGCATTGTTGAGGCCTGCAAGACCTACTTTCAGCCAGCCCAGAACCTGTCCATCGATGAGAGGATGGTAGCCTCAAAGGCCAGAATTGGCCTCAAACAATACATGCGTAACAAGCCAACCAAGTGGGGTTACAAGCTGTTTGTTTTGGCTGATTCTGTGTGTGCCTACACATGCAATTTCTTTGTCTATGAGGGGAAGAACACTTGTGCGACTGGTAAGGGACTTAGCTATGACTCTGTGATGGAGTTATTTGATTTCCAACTGCTGGGGAAGGGCTACAAACTATTTGTGGATAACTTCTACACAAGCCCTACCCTGTTCACAGACCTGAGGAAGCAGGAAGTGTGGGCTTGTGGCACCATTCGCACCAACCGGGTGGGCTTTCCGAAGACCAAGGTGAATGACATGCCTAAGCGGGCTGAGCGGGGGGCCATGCGATGGATACGCGAAGATGGCCTGCTTTTTGTAAAGTGGATGGATACCCGGGAAGTCGTGATGTGTTCAACTATACACAAGTCCTTCAATGGGGATCATGTTGCCCGGCGTATCAAGGATGGCACTGGGAATTGGACCACCAAAAATGTCCCCATTCCAACTGCAGTGAAGGACTACAACAAGAGCATGGGAGGTGTGGACCTATCAGATGCGCTGATAGGCTATTATAATGTTCTCCATAAGACGATGAAATGGTACAAGACGTTCTTCTATCATTTCGTCGACATTGCTGTGGTGAATGCATTCATCCTACAGAAGGAAATGGCTAAGAGCTGTGGAAAGCCCTTCCTCACACAGAAAGCCTTCAGAGAGCAGCTCATCAAGGAGCTTGCTGCCTACAGCACCACTGCACCAAGCCCTGTCCCTTCTGCTCCTGCCACAAGTGTTCATCTGCCCAGATATATTTGTGCAGACATGGATGTGCCTAAGGGCCAAAAGGGCACAGCATGGAGGCGTTGCTGTGTTGTTTGTAAGATGAAGTCGCCCATCACATGCACCACATGCTCGGTGACCCTCTGCTTTACATCAGAAAGAGACTGCTATAGCATCTGGCATCGACAGCAGAATATTGTGTAGAGCTTTGGCAAAGTGGGTGGGGTTATGTTATATCTGGAGTACTGTTCCTGTCTTATCCTGTGTGAATTTAAGTATGCTCTCTCTTTCTCTCCTTCTTTCTCTGAGAACCTGAGCCCCAGGACCATGCGTCATGACCCCCTGGCATGATGACTCCTTGCTGTCCCCAGTCCACCCGACCTTGCTGCTGTTCCAGTTTCAACTGTTCTGCCTGCAGCTATGGAACCCTACCTAAACTGTTCATTTTTACTCTTGAGGTGCTGTCCTGTTGCACCCTCTACAACCACTGTGATATCTACCCGGCACAGCCAGAAGAGGACTGGCCACCCCTCATGGCCTGGTTCCTCTCTAGGTTTCTTCCTAGGTTTTGCCTTTCTAGTTTTTCCTAGCCACCGTGCTTCTACACCTGCATTGCTTGCTGTTTGGGGTTTTAGGCCGGGTTTCTGTATAGCACATTGAGACATTAGCTGATGTAGGAAGGGCTATGTAAATACATTTGATTTGATAGAGGACTGAGGGTCTTCCAAATATTGAAAGTGTAAATAGTCACCCATGTTATTTTGTAAATGTATATTTTATTAATTTTTTGGGAGAAAAAAAATTATAAGAACAATTCCAATATTTTTTTTTATAAAAAGAATTTCAAATATTTTTCCTCATTTTTTTTCCTCAATTTTTTTGTGGGGCGTGTTAGAATACCATTTTGGTATTTTGTATATAGTTATTTGTTTCAGAATGTATACCTTCACCAATTTGGCCACTTGGGTACATTTGGGCTACTTGTGTGGGACACCTGGGTGACCTCATGATAAATGTCATGTAGCACACTCATTTTGGAAGTTATCATTCTGAAACTTTGCACAAGTACTGTTGCCTTCTTATGTTTTTCACTGAAATTGTTCCCATGTTCATATCTAGATGTTTGTTTATTCTTGTTCATTTTAATTATGATGATACAACAATTAAAATGAAAAAACGTATGGTTTTTTTCATTGTATTATCAAAACCAGATCTATTGTGTTTTATTCTCCTACATTCAATTCACATTTACACAAACTTCAGAGTGTTTTCTTTCAAATGGTACCAAGAATATGCATATCCTTGCTCCTGGGCCTGAGCTAGAGACAGTTAGATTTGGGTATGTCTTCAGGTGGAAATTGAAAAGGGGGGAGGGGTATTCCCAAGAATTAAGGTGCGAACTCCGGGCGCACCAGTACAAAGTCTAGGGGAGGGTCTGGGTGGGCGTCTGTCCACGGTGGCGGCTCTGGCGCTGGTCGTGGTCCCCACCCCACCATAGTCAACCCCCGCTTCCGTGGCCTCCTCCCAATATCCACCCTCCATGTCAATCCCACTATTCCAAAGGGCAGTAACGGACTGAGGGGCAGCACCGGACTGAGGGGCGGATCCTGGCTGGCTGGCTCTGGCGGATCCTGGCTGGACGGCTCCGGCTGATCCTGGCTGGACGGCTCCGGCTGATCCTGGCTGGACGGCTCCGGCTGATCCTGGCTGGACGGCTCCGGCTGGTCCTGGCTGGACGGCTCCGGCTGGTCCTGGCTGGACGGCTCTGAAGGCTCGGGACAGACGGTTAGCTCAGGACAGACGGTTAGCTCAGGACAGACGGGCAGCTCAGGACAGACGGGCAGCTCAGGACAGACGGGCAGCTCTGACGGCTCTGGACAGACGGGCAGCGCTGGGCAGGCAGACAGTTCAGACCACGCTGGGCAGGCAGACAGTTCAGGCAGCGCTGAGCAGGCAAGCAGCGCAGGCGGCGTTGGGCAGACGGCCGACTCTGACCTGCTGAGGCGCACAGTAGGCCGGGTGCGTGGTGCCGGAACTGGAGGCACTGGGCTGGAGATACGCACCACAGGGAGAGTGCGTGGAGGAGGAACAGGGCTCTGGCAACGCACTGGAAGCCTGGTGCGTGGTGTCGGCACTGATGGTACTGGGCTGGGGTGGGAAGGTGGCGCCGGATATACCGGACCGTGAAGGAGGACACGCACTCTTGAGCACCGAGCCTCCCCAACCTTACCAGGTTGACTGGTCCCCGTAGCCCTGCCAGTGCGGCGAGGTGGAATAGCCCGCACTGGGCTATGCTGGCGAACCGGGGACACCATCTGTAAGGCTGGTGCCATGTACGCCGGCCCGAGGAGACGTACTGGAGGCCAGATATGTTGGGCCGGCTTCATGGCACCCGGCTCGATGCCCAACCTAGCCCTACCAGTGCGGCAAGGTGGAATAGCCCGCACTGGGCTAAGCACGCGTACTGGGGACACCGTGCGCTTTACCGCATAACACGGTGTCTGACCAGTACGACGCCCTCTCACTCCACGGTAAGCCCAGGGAGTTGGCTCAGGTATCCTACCCGGCTTCGCCACACTCCCCTTTAACCTCCCCCCAAGAAATTTTTGGGTGAGCCTCTCGGGCTTCCAGCCGCTCTGCCTTGCTTTCGCCTCATAATACCTCCTCTCCGCTTTCGCTGCCTCCAGCTCCGCTTTGGGGCGGCGACACTCCTCTGGCTCTGCCCAGGGTCCTTTCCCGTCTAGGATTTCCTCCCATGTCCATTCCTCTTTTCCCCATTGCTGTTGTTCTTGCCGTCCTTCTCCACTCCGCTTGGTCCTTTTGTGGTGGGTGTTTCTGTTACGACTGTCCTCGCTGACAGAAGGTGTGGACCAAAACGCAGAGTGGTTAGTGTTCATTCTTTTAATAAAAGTCAACAAAACACAAAAACAACCAACGTGACAAAACCGAAACCGTCCTGTGTGGCAACAAAACCTCCACAGGAACAAACACCCACAAAACACAAGTGAAACCCAGGCTACCTAAGTATGATTCTCAATCAGGGACAACGATTGACAGCTGTCTCTGATTGAGAATCATACCAGGCCGAACACCAAATCCCAACATAGAAAATCAACCATAGACCAACCCACCCAACTCACGCCCTGACCAACTAAAATAAATACAATAAATACAAGACAAAGGAAAACAGGTCAGGAACGTGACAAGTCCAATACAGCAAATGAAAGATAAACATCTTGTGAATCCAGCCATCATTTCCGATTTTTAAAATGTTTTACAGCGAAAACACAATATGTATTTCTATTAGCTAACCACAATAGCAAAAGACTCACCATTTTTCTACCGCATAGGTAGCTATCACAAAACCGACCCAATTTCTCTCGACGCAGAGAACGGAAAACTCCAAAAGTCCCATTAAACGTTGAATAAACTGATGAAACTCGGTTGAAAAAAACCTACTTTATGATGTTTTTCTAATATGTATCAAATAAAAACAAAGCCGGAGATATTAGCCGTGTATACCGAACGCTTATCATAAGACAATATGGAGGTGCTTCCCGCGCCTAGGTAGAGAAAGGAAATTCTGGACACGTCATTCCAAAATCTCTTGTTCGACCTCAGATCAAGCTAGACACCCCATTCCACCTTCCACTGCCTGTTGACATCTAGTGGAAGGCGTATGCAGTGCATGCATATCCATAAATATAAGGCAATTCAATAGGCAGGCCCTAGAACAGAGCATCGTTTTCAGATTTTTCACTTCCTGGTCAGGAAGTTTGCTGCAAAATGAGTTCTGTTTTACTCACAGATATAATTCAAACGGTTTTAGAAACTAGAGAGTGTTTTCTATCCAATAGTAATAATAATATGCATATTGTACGAGCAAGAATTGAGTACGAGGCCGTTTGAAATGGGCACCTTTTATCCATCTACTCAATACTGCCCCTGCAGCCATAAAAGGTTAATGCAACCGCTGTGTTAGATTTTTTTTAATAACTTTACCATAACATACAGCTTGCGTTATTGTGAGACAGCACTTACCAACACGGCGGAGAAAAGGAGTCAACATTTTACACAGAAATACGAAATAACATCATAAATGTTTTCTTACTTTTGCTGAGCTTGCATCAGAATGTTGTACAAGGAGTCCTTGGTCCAGAATAAATCGTTGTTTGGTTTTAGAATGTCCATTTCTTCTGTCGAATTCGCGCCATAATGCTAGCCAAGGTTGCTAACATTCCCATCCTCTCTTGGCGCAAAGAACGGAAAACTCCAAAAGTCCCAATAAACATTGAATAAACTGATAAAACTCGGTTGAAAATACCTACTTTATGATGTTATTATCATATGTATCAAATAAAATCAGAGCCGGAGATATTCGCCGTGTATACCGAACGCTTTTCAGAAAACAATGTCGAGGTCCCTCGCGCCCCGTCGAAGACAAAGTAAATACCGGACCTGTCACTCCAAAAGCTCTTGTTCGGCCTCAGATCAAGCTAGACACCCCATTCCACCTTCCACTGCCTGTTGACATCTAGTGGAAGGCGTATGAAGTGCATGCATATCGATAAATAAAAGCCAGTTGAATAGGCAGGCCCTGAAACAGAGCCTCGTTTTCAGATTTTTCACTTCCTATATGGAAGTTTACTGCCAAATGAGTTCTGTTTTACTCACAGATATAATTCAGTTTTAGAAACTTGAGAGTGTTTTCTATCCAATAGTAATAATAATATGCATATTATATGATCTAGAACAGAGTACGAGGCCGTTTCATTTGGGCACGATTTTTCCCAAAGTGAAAACAGCGCCCCCGTATTGACAAGAAGTTAAGAACAAATTCTTATTTTACAATGACGGCCTGCCCCAGCCAAACCCTTCCCTAACTTGGACAACGCTGGGCCAATTGTACACTGCCCTATGGGACTCCCAATCACAGCCAGTTGTGATACAGCCCAGAATTGAACGAGGGTCTGTAGTGACGCCTCTAGCACTGAGATGCAGTGCCTTAGACCGCTGCGCCACTCGGGTCGCATCCCTCCCCATAATTTGGTTATTTTCATGGTGGTGGTGGAAACGCTGATTGCTGAGACACACACACCCTTTAAACCCCTATGCCTCTTTGACACCCCGCTTTCAAAGTCACTGAGATCTCTTCTTCTAGCTAAGATAGCAAAAATAATGAGTAACTTGGCATTTTTATACATGACCCAAATCATGATGGGATGTTAACTGCTTACTTAACTCAGGAACCACACCTGTGTTGAAGCAACTGCTTTCAATATACTTTGTATCCCTCATTTACTTATGTTTCCTTTATTTTGGGAGTTACCTGTATATACGTGCACACACACACACACAGGCACATGCACGCACAAACATACATGCACACACACACAGCCGCAGTCAGAGTGAAGCAGGAAGCTTGAGGAGAATGTGGGGACGGGAGGAATGGGATGGTTCCCTCTTCATTATTTGGGTTGGACTGATCTGGACTGCAGTGTGTGTGTGTGTGTGTGTGTATTTGGGTTGGACTGATCTATCCTGAACTGGACTACTAACCTTGGCTTTCCATTCAACTCCCACTGTAGTCTCCTGGGCCACCTCAAGGTCCGGGCTCACAGAAGCTTGCCGGAACCACAGCATCTAAAAATAACACACTTACTAACACATGCTCTCACATCACAATGGGTTGGCCTCTATCCTCGCTGTAGGAGACGACTTCTGAGTTCCTGTGTGTATGTGTTTGTTCCTGTTTTCCCTCCATTGCCTTCTCATAACACAGGAATCACACAAGAGGCCTCTTTACTCATTCTGTGTTTCCCCCCGACTACACAACTGCATGGATTCTGCTTTTATTCCTTCCTGTGTTTGGTGCAGTGTGAGATACATAAACCAACCCTTTATGGAGGCAGAAAGACTAACTTTGCTGCGTTATTAGAATTGACAGTGAGTTGTTGAATAATGTTATAGACTTCTGTGGTTTCCAGGTCTGGCCACTAAGATCAATCAGGAACATAAATTCAGTGTTTTCCAGAGTTCAACCTCCCCAGGTGATTTTTATCGCAACACCTTAATGAGCTGACTGTGTCTGTCTGGCACTGGCACACCCTTCTAAACCTTCCCCCTACCTTCAGTGTTGAGGCCAGGGGGATGGTAAACTGCATGGCACTTCCTGTTTGTTTCAGTGCCCAGGATTGTGTTTGACAGGAATACCAGGGAAAAAAAAAAAATCTTAAAAGAGATTAAATGAAAAAGAGTGGAGAGGCTCTGGGCGTTGGGAAAGCCACATAGTAAATCCGGGAGGGTGATGAAGTAGAGGTTAACTGACTTGCCTAGTTAAATATAGGTTAATTAAAAAAATAGAGGTCCAGACATTTGTAAAATCTATGCCAATGTCCACTGAAGCTGTTCTTGTGGTGGCCAAATCCCCTATTAAGGCAGTTTGTGTTTCCTTTATTTTGGCAGTTACCTGTATATTTTATGTGTGCTTGTGCGCGTGCATGTAAGCATGTGTGTTCGGGGGAGAGGTTCAGGCCGGTAATGGTGTTTTAAGTTTGCCCAGTGTACACTGGAAATTGAAACAAGATCACAGAGCTCTCTTGAGGGACCATGCTTAAACTGAAGACTTTGTGGAAGGTTATGTAAAATAGCTTCTTTGTTTGTAATTCTTTACTGGCCAATTACTCCGGCCATTAGAGACAATACTGACTGCTGAGTATGCAGAACAGAAATGGAAATGTATCAACTGTAAGGGGCTATTGTGTGAAGGTCTGGAAAAATGCTGTAGGAGCAAAGCCATTGTCTTGGTTGGCACAATAGCGCTGTCCTAACCTTTGAACTTGGATCCCAGAGTGTGTTTGTTTGTCTCTGAAAGAGTAATTCAGGCAGCGGGAAGTTTTAAGTTATTAGATCTCAGCCTTTTAAGTAAAGGGGGGGGGCAAAACTAGATGAAAAACGTACCTGCTGGGTGACAGAAGGAGCAGTTTCGATGGAGACAAGGGTGGAGTCTCAAATGGCACCCTATTTCCTATATAGTGCACAACTTTTGAACAGAGGCACTATATATGGAATATGGTACCATTTGGGACACATACTGTATGTGTATGAATGAACATGTGCTACGGATAAAATAACCTGGGGGGACTAAAATCAGACAAAAGGGTAGAGGGGGCAAAGAGAGAGAGGGGAGAGACCAGCATCGGACCCTGGGTCAAGTTCAGTAGGGCACACCGCAGCAAAACAGTTACACTCAGTTTCACTCAGTTTCAAAACATTTTCTCCTTACTGGACACAACTCTGGGCTTGTAGTAGTAATGTGGCAGGGTTCCACAGACCTGAGCCGTACATGGTTTGAGGAGTTAGCAAGGGAGCTTTGGTCAACCCGGATTAACCGGAACCACGAAAGTGGCTCACCTTTTAGCCAGGTAAATTTCTATGGCAACGAATCCTTTAGCACTAACCTAGAACTAACCTGCAATCTTTGCGAGAGGGAGGGAATCTGATTTATTTGGTCCTCAGCTCACTTCTCAGACGCTTCATTCAGGATACATGGAGTTAGCCTGCCCAGGGTAACTCCATGTATCCTGAATGAATCGTCTGAGATGTGAGCTGAGGACCAAGTAAATCTGATTTGTTGTCAGAGAAATTTACCTGCGTCATCATCCCCTTCATTTGAGGAAGATGACTGATTTAAATGTTTTGGTTTTTGAAAACATTTTTTAAAGACCTATCACATTACACATTTAGTAATGACATAATGCATTTGAAAATTCACACACAGTAAAACGTGTGTATGACAAATACAAGAATTTTATCAATAGGATTGAAAAAAGGTGCTTGTGCATTGATAACCACACCAAAGCACATCAAAGATGGCATTAAACCTCTACAGGATTGGTGGGTCCCCCTTGGGACGGTTGAGCTAACGTAGGCTAATACAATTAGCATGAGGTTGTAAGTAACAAGAACATTTCACAGGACATAAACATATGTATCTGATATTGGCAGAAAGCTTAAATTATTGTTAATCTAACTGCACTGTCCAATTTACAGTAGCTATTACACAAAAAATACCATGCTATTGTTTGAGGAAAGTGCACAGTTATATCAATTTGAAAAGTTATTAATAAATCAATTATCCACATTTAGACAGTCTAGACACAAAAAGGTGAACAGAAATACAATGGTTCATTGGATCAGTCTAAAACTTTGCACATACACTGCTGCCATTGAGTGGCCAAAATCTAAATTGCGACTGGGCTGGAATAATAGTATGGCCTTTCTCTTGCATTTCAAAGATGATGGTACATAAAGAATACAAAAAAATCATGTTTTTTTCTTTGTATTATCTTTTACCAGATCTAATGTGTTATATTCTCCTACATTCATTTCAAATTTTCACAAACTTCAAGGTGTTTCCTTTGACTATCACTATGTCATTTTAGGCAAAAATTGGGAAAAAAGGGTCCGATCCTTAAAACTTCTTCAGGCTGCAAGCCCGACGCCGGTACACTTATGACAACATCCAGCTCAAGTGCAGGGCGCGAAATTCAAAATCTATTTTTTTTAAATATTTAACTTTCACACATTAACAAGTCCAATACAGCATTTGAAAGATAAACATCTTGTGAATCCAGCCAACATGTCCGATTTTTAAAATGTTTTACAGCGAAAACACCACGTATATTTATGTTAGTTCACCACCAAATACAAAAGAGGACAGACATTTTTCACAGCACAGGTAGCATGCAGGTAGCATGCACAAAGCCAACCTAACTAACCTAGAACCAACCAAACTAACCTAGAAACAACTTCCTCAGATGACAGTCCTATAACATGTTACACAATAAATCTATGTTTTGTTCGAAAAATGTGCATATTTGAGCTATAAATCAGTTTTACATTACTGCTACCATCACAGCTACAGTCATAAATAGCACGGGAGTAGCCAGAGTAAATACAGACACCAACGTCAACTATCTAATTACTCATCATAAAACATTTCAGAAAAATATATGGTGTATAGCAAATGAAAGACAAAGATCTTGTGAATACAGACAATATTTCCGATTTTTTAAGTGTTTTACAGCAAAAACACAATATAGCGTTATATTAGCTTACTGCAATAGCTAACACACAACAGCATTGATTCCAGGTAATCGGTAGCGATAGCACAGTTCGACAGATATATGAAATAGCATCCCAAATCCTACCTTTGTTGATCTTCCATCAGAATGTTGTACAAGGGGTCCTTTGTCCAGAACCGTCTTTGTTTGGATCCAGAACGAACTCTTTCCCTCTTGAATTAGCAAGCACACTGGCCATGCGCGTTAACCTCTCCTTCGCGAACAAAGTCATACAACGCAACACGCCTAAAGTCCCGAATAAATTTCAATAATATAATAAAACTATATTGAAAAAACATACTTTAGGATGATATTGTGACATGTATCAAATAAAATTTAAGCCGGAGAATGTATTCGCCCATAACGACGGCTTTCCAGAAGGCGATTCCAGGTCCAACTTCGCGCTTTCGAAAAAAAAAAAAAATGTCAGACCCTTCATTCCAAGATGATGTATTCAATCTCAGAACAAGATAATCAACTCATTTCTGCTCTCACTTCCTCTTGACACCCAGGGGAAGGTGTATGACGTGTATGTATAGTCCTAAGCGACATGCCCATTTATAGACAAGCTCTTGAACAGACACCTCGCTTTCAGAAATCTCACTTCCGGAAAGGAAGTGGGCTGCAGAAGGAGTTCTGTTTCACTTAGAGAAATAATTCAAACGGTTTTAGAAACTAGAGAGTGTTTTCTATCCAATAGTAATAATAATATGCATATTGTACGAGCAAGAATTGAGTACGAGGCCGTTTGAAATGGGCACCTCTTTCCAGGTTACTCAATACTGCCCCTGCAGCCTGAAGAAGTTAAGAGGACGATAAGTAATAAAATAAAGACGGCGCTTCAACAACTTATTTCACACCATAGCTTGCTGAATTTGCAAGATACGTTTTCTTTCATTTTGACTTCGGCACAAATGACAATATGGCACTGATTCACCCATTGATGTTTCAGCATTGTCTCAGTGAAGAGTTCGACATTGGACTGCATGAGCAGTTACACACCTGCTAGGCAGGTGAGTATTAGCCCCCGTTGTAGTACAGATGAAGCCTGACCTAGAATTTGAAGCTAACTGAAGCTGGCTAACTGAAGCTGACTAGCTTAAAAAAACCTGAGTAGCTCTAGCTTCATTTGTAGTATACCAGTCTGATCTCAAATGTCAACTAGATAAATAAACAGTTTCAAACTAAAGTGGGCCATGCCAACATCTAAGGTGCCACTCTAAGTACGTCTGGCAGGGCCGGCTCTAGACTTTTGGGAGCCCTAAGCAAGATTTGTTTGGGTGCCCTCCGCAACAAGCGGGCAACATTTTTTAGTGGCCTCCCTCTTGACAGCAGAGAGAAAAAGTACTTGTTAAAGTTAATGTTTTTTTCAATCGCTTTGGTGCTATTTTCACAAGTATGTGGTGCATTTTCAAAACTGGTTACACTTGTAATGTATTCACAAAGGTTTTTATTGTGCAATAATTGTCACGTTCCTGACCTTATTTCCCTTATTTTGTATGTATTTAGTATGGTCAGGGTGTGAGTTGGGGTGGGTTGTCTATGTGTGTTTTCTATGTTGGGTTTTTTGTGTTCGGCCTGGTATGATTCTCAATCAGAGGCAGCTGTCAATCGTTGTCCCTGATTGAGAATCATACTTAGGCAGCCGGGGTTTCACATGTGGTTTGTGGGTGTTTGTTCCTGTGTTAGTGTTTCGCCACACGGGACTGTTACGGTATGTTCGTTTATTGTTTTGTATCGTGTATTGTTTTCGTGTTCATTAAATTACCATGGAAACTTACCACTCTGCAAATCGGTCCTCCGATCCTTCTCGCCTCTCCTCGTCCGATGAGGAGGACGACTTAGACTGCCGTTACAGAAACACCCACCACCAAAGGACCAAGCAGAGTGGGAGAGGACAGCAGCAGCGGAAACAGACACAGGACTCATGGACTTGGGAAGAGATCCTGGACGGCAAAGGACCCTGGGCTCAGCCAGGGGAATATCGCCGTCCCAAGGCAGAGTTGGAGGCAGTGAAGGCAGAGAGGCGCTGGTATGAGGAGGCAGCGCGGCGACGCGGTTGGACGCCCGAGAGTCAGACCCAAACATTTCTGGGGGGGGGGGCACACGCGGAGTGTGGCTAAGCCGGGTAGGAGACCTGAGCCAACTCCCCGTGCTTACCGTGGAGTGAGAGGGCGTCGTACTGGTCAGACACCGTGTTATGCGGTGGAGCGCACGGTGTCCCCAGTACGCGTGCTTAGCCCAGTGCGGGCTATTCCACCTCGCCGCACTGGCCGGGCTGGTTTGGGCATCGAGCCGGGTGCCATGAAGCCGGCCCAACGCATCTGGTCTCCAGTGCGTCTCCTCGGGCCGGCGTACATGGCACCAGCCTTACAAATGGTGTCCCCGGATCGCCAGCATAGTCCAGTGCGGGCTATTCCACCTCGCCGCACTGGCAGGGCTACGGGGAACATTCAACCGGGTAAGGTTGGGCAGGCTCGGTGCTCAAGAGCTGTGGTACTCCTTCACGGTCCGGTATATCCGGTGCCACCTCCACGTACCAGTCCTCCGGTGGCAGCCCCCCGCACCAGGCTGTCTCTTCGGGTTCTCACTACAGTTGCTCCCGCCTGTCCAGCGCTGCCAGAGCTTTCCTCTTCTCCAGCGCAGCCAGAGTCTCTCATCTGCCCAGCGCTGTCTGAGCTGCCTGCCTGCCCAGCGCTGTCTGAGCTGCCTGCCTGCCCAGCGCTGTCTGAGCTGCCTGCCTGCCCAGCGCTGTCTGAGCTGCCTGCCTGCCCAGCGCTGTCTGAGCTGCCTGCCTGCCCAGCGCCGTCTGAGCTGCCTGCCTGCCCAGCGCCGTCTGAGCTGCCTGCCTGCCCAGCGTCATCTGAGCCGCCCGTCTGTCCCGAGCCGCCAGAGCCGTCCGTCAGTCAGGAGCCGCTAGAGCCATCCGTCAGTCAGGAGCCGCTAGAGCCGTCCGTCAGTCAGGAGCCGCCAGAGCCGCCAGCCATCCAGGAGCTACCAGAGCCGCCAGCCAGCCAGGAGCTGCCAGAGCCAGCCAGCCAGGACCTACCAGAGCCAGCCAGCCAGGACCTGCCAGAGCCAGCCAGCCAGCCAGGAGCTGCCAGAGCCAGCCAGCCAGGAGCGGCCAGGGCCAACCAGCCAGGAGCTGCCAGCCAGCCAGGAGCTGCCAGAGCCAGCCAGCCAGGAGCTGCCAGAGCCAGCCAGCCAGGAGCTGCCAGAGCCAGTCAGCCAGGAGCTGCCAGAGCCAGCCAGCCAGGACCTGCCGGCGCTGTCAGTCAGCCAGGACCTGCCGGAGCTGTCAGTCAGCCAGGACCTGCCGGAGCTGTCAGTTAGCCAGGATCTGCCAGAGCTGCCTGTCAAGCCGGCGATGCCGGAATTGCCTTTTACTCCGGCGCTGCCGGAGTCGTCGTTCACTCCGGTGCTACCGGAGTATCCTGTCCATTCGGGACCCATGGCTAGGGTTCCCAGGCCAAGGTCGGCGGCGAGGATCGCCGCTCATAAGAGGCCACGGGGGCGATTAAGGAGGCGGACTAAAACATTGTTGAAGTGGGGTCCACGTCCCGCGCCAGAGCCGCCACCGCGGACAGACGCCCACCCAGACCCTCCCCTAGAGTTTTAGGTGGTGCGCCCGGAGTTCGCACCTTGAGGGGGGGGTTCTGTCACGTTCCTGACCTTATTTCCCTTATTTTGTATGTATTTAGTATGGTCAGGGCGTGAGTTGGGGTGGGTTGTCTATGTGTGTTTTCTATGTTGGGTTTTTTGTGTTCGGCCTGGTATGATTCTCAATCAGAGGCAGCTGTCAATTGTTGTCCCTGATTGAGAATCATACTTAGGCAGCCGGGGTTTCACGTGTGGTTTGTGGGTGTTTGTTCCTGTGTTAGTGTTTCGCCACACGGGACTGTTACGGTATGTTCGTTTATTGTTTTGTATCGTGTATTGTTTTCATGTTCATTAAATTACCATGGAAACTTACCACTCTGCAAATCGGTCCTCCGATCCTTCTCGTCTCTCCTCGTCCGATGAGGAGGACGACTTAGACTGCCGTTAAAATAATTTTGTTTGAAGACATCTTTCACCACACAACCATTGATCCAAAATATAAGTTCACTGTGAAATATCATGAGCACATTGATTTATTCACCAAAACAGAACATAATTATATATTTTCAATGTTGTTATTATAACAACCAGTTAATCCAACAGAAAAAAATGCAAGATACATGTTTCAAAATTTCCCTTTGAATTTGATAAGCTACAATTCTGTATATTACAGTACATTTACTGTTTTCACATTAGGCAATCCACTTGCACTACCCATAAAAATGTACTAAACATCAAAGTTCCATAATTTCTATGCCGTGTGTGATAAAATGTGTGATCATTGAAGACATCTTGCAAGCATTGATGCAAAAAATAAATCTATTGTTCAGATATAATTACAACATTCTGTAGGTGTACTGTAATCAAATGAAATAAATTAAAGAAACATATTGTTTATCAGGCAATAGTTTGCATCAAGCCTGTCATGAGCAATTGGCCATAGGTTCTCATTGACATTGCAATAAATGTCCTCATTGTTCATGCCCCTGGGGAAAAAACATTTGGCATGGTGAATCCAAGCCTGGCTGTGTGCTTAGGGTCGTTGTCCTGTTTCATCATGGATCTCTTTGTACTTTGCTCCGTTCGTCTTTGCCTCAATCCTAACTAGTCTCCCAGTCCCTGCCGCTGAAAAACATCCCCACAACATGATGCTGCCACCACCATGCTTCACCATAGGGATGGTACCAGGTTTCCTCCAGATGTTATGCTTGACATTCAGGCCAAAGTGTTCAATCTTGTTTTCATCAGACCAGATAATCTTGTTTCTTATGGTCTGAGAGTCTTTAGGTGCCATTTGGCAAACTCTAAGCAGGCTTTGATGTGCCTTTGACTGAGGAGTGGCTTCCGTCTGGCCACTCTACCATAAAGGCCTGATTGGTTGAACGCTGCAGATATTTTTGTCCTTCTGGAAGAATCTCCCATCTCCACAGAGCTCTGTCAGAGTGATCATTGGGTTCTTGGTCACCTACCTGATCAAGGCCCTTCTCCCCCGATTTCTCAGTTTGTCCGTTTGGTGGTTCCAAACTTCTTCCATTTAAGAATGATGGAGCCCACTGTGTTCTTGGGGACCTTCAATGCTGCAGACATGTTTTGTACACTTCCCCAGATCTGTGCCTCGATAAAATCCTGTCTCGGAGCTCTACGGACATTTCCTCCTCATGGCTTGGTTTTTGCTCTGACATGCACTGTCAACTGTGGGACCTTACATAGACAGGTGTGTGCCCTTCCAAATCATGTCCAATCAATTGAATTTATCACAGGTGGACTCAAATTAAACTGTAGAAACATTTCAAGGATGATCAATGGAAACAGGATGCACTTGACCTCAATTTAGAGTCTCTTTGCAAAGGGTCTGAAAACTTATGTAAATGTTTAAAAAATCTAAAAATACTATTTTCACTTTCTCATTATTGGGTATTGTGTAGATTGCTGAGGAAAATGTTGTATGTAATCCATTTTAGAATAAGACTGTAAACGTAACAAAATGTTGAAAAAGTCAAGGGGTCTGAATACATACAGTATTTCCAGATGAAACTGAATAAGTTTGGTGAAAAAGTGAATGTATGATTTTGTGTGTTGTACTTTGTCAATTGAAAATGTGCTCAGATTTTTTAAACAACATTCTTTTGATGAACTGTTTTGAGTTTTGTACTAAGAGTTTTGAAAATGCACATATACTTGTGAAGATCGTACCAAAGCGATTGAAAAAAACGAATTTCCCGCAATTGTACATATTTTGCCATGGGGCATAGAGAAAATGTTGCAGTTTTAAAGCAAGTTTTCTGCAGTTCTACACATTTTGCCATGGGGCAGAGAGAAAATTGTGCAATTTTATAAACATTTTCATGCAATTCAAAAACATCCAGGCTGCATCACATTCGACCGTGATTGGGAGTCTCACAGGGCGTTGCACAATTGGCCCAGCGTCGTCCGGGTTTGGCCGGGGTAAATAAGAAATTTGTTCTTAACTGACTCGCCTAGTTAAATAAAGGTTAAATAAAAAATAATAAAAAATATATCTACTAATTTTGCCATGGGGCAGGATACATTTTGCAGTTTTAAAAGCAAATTTCATTCAATTCCACTTATTTTGCCATGACTTATACCATGTTAATGATATCTGAGTGAGAGTAACAAAAAAAGGTCCCATGCATGCCCAGTCAGTATTCAGACATGATTACGGCTGGCACAGCTAATTGAGTGACTGTCAGTGACTGACAAAACAAGAGAAAAACTGCTGATGCACAACCAAATTTCAAACGTACATATTGTGTATTCAACTATTCTAACTCTCAACAGCAAGTTGAGACCCTGGTGTTGTACTTCATCTTATGTCTTTTCAGGGACTACGAGAAGGAGTGTGAGATGGAGGGGGCAGCTTTCACATGCACAGGAGATTGGTGGCACCTTAATTGGAGAAGGACGGGCTTGTGGTAATGGCTCGAGCGCAATAGGTTGGAATAGTTTCTATTCATGTTTAATGCCATTCCATTAATTCCGTTCCAGACATTATTATGAGCTGTCCTCCCCTCAATAGCCTCCACAGGTCACATGCATGGGTGAAAAAGAAGTGGGAGAACGATAAGCAAAATTACACAGGAAACTGTTGTCTGTTATCTTGACATATATGATGTGCTGTACTTGGCTAATAAAGTTCCCCTTTTCTCTGAGAGCAACAACACGTTCCCATCTTTTTCCTATGCTTCACCATCACATTCATGTAAGTGTGAAGATATTCATGTTAGAAAGGTGGGCTTTACATGTAGTATTGGTGAAGTTATTACTATAAATTATGACTTCATCTCTAAGGATAATTAATATTTGTTATTCATCAGGGCACCAGTCCATTATTGGACAAAAAGTATCTTCAGAAGACGTGACTTATGAGTTATCTTAACAATAACACTGTTAGACAAAAATGGTAATCATTTATTTATTTTAAGGTATATTTGATGAGCCTAATATCAGATTTGTGAAATTGTATGATTTTCTAGAGCTTGTTTTGTATCAGAGAAACATGCAACAACAGGTAAAATACAAACGTTTAATAATAAAAATAGTAAAATGAATCAATGGTTACACGATGAATGATGATAATGGCATATGATCAATACAGGAGAAAAATAGGAATTGAATAGGTTACCAGCAAATTGATAGAGGATGATATTCTTAATTTGGATGGAGCGACATTTACTCACTCAAGACTACACTTAACAGGTCCCATGGGTGCATACTGTGAAAGATTATGGTCTATGAATATTTTATGGAGGAAGTGACTTAAAAGGGGCAAGTAGTGGTTCAGTTCTAATGTTAAAGTTTTGCAGTTACTTAACGTTAACCTAAAGAGCTGCACATTACACATCATGCCAATGCTGGGAAGAGAAAGGGCAATTAGCTACATAGTTACACTCAATAGATGGATTGGGGGTCTTTGGTCAGATGACAGTGCAGCCGCACTATCTGACAATGAGTCGGATTCACGCAAGCTCGGAGATCAGAGTCCTGGGAGGCTAGGGAATCAGAGTAGTCCTGGGCTGTGCAAGGCAGAACAGGGTCCAACATACTGTAGGTTTGGCGAGGAATGCCAGCCTTCGCGGTCGTTGACTGATACAGTATCTAGATGGGATCAGTCGGATGCAAGCTGGTGATCCAGAATCCTTAGTTTGGCTTCAATGGAAATAGGACAACTTGCAAGAGTCCTTGATAGTCACTTCTGAAAGCCAAATAATTCACTGGAATTGAGGTGTGAAACATTCCTCAATTCTTTTAATCCCTCCATTTGAGGGAGTGTTCAAAATGTCCTGCCAAACCATCTTACCCTGCTGATTGGTTCAAGCGCGAAAAGGGGGAGAGAGTCATCTAAGCCTCCCCTGACCTCTCTCCTTCATGTTTGTGCCAATTTGAGAAAGTATCCATAGCATGTTCTTCATGTACCAAACACTCACAGAAGCAGTCCAAAAGTGAAGGAAATTAAGTTTGCATTCCATAGGCACCAAACATGCCTTCGTTAGGTCACACATTGGACTGCTTCTGATGCAAGAAGGAAAATTTGATTTAAAAACAGATTAAAAAAACACCTTATGGAACAGCGGGGACTGAAGCAACACAAACATTGACACAGACACATGCATACACACACACACGATAACATATGCACTATACATACACATGGATTTAGTACTGTAGATATATGGTAGTGGTGGAGTAAGGACCTGAGGGCACACAGTGTGTTGTGAAATCTCTGAATGTATTGTAATGTTTTTAAATTGTATAAACTGCCTTAATTTTGCTGGACCTAAGGAAGAGTAGCTGCTGCTTTGGCATAATAAATACAAATAAAAAATACAAATACACATTGTATGGTTACTTGTAATAAGCATATTATACCTTGTAATAACATAGGAAAAACTAGATCATATCACACAACATACCTTACACTTAGCCCAACATTTTGTCAGTCATTCATGTTTGATGTGCTGTTAGAAAGGTGTTTTAGATTACCTCTTGGTCCTGTCATGACTTGCCCTTTTGGGTGAGGATCATAGGCGCCAGACTCCCCCCCCACACACACAAAATACCTGCAGGAAAACTCTATCTCCCACTCTTACAGAAATGGAATGTTAAATCCCTTTGTTACGACAGAGAGAGAGAGACATTGCAGTATGGTAACATCAAAAGGTTGAATAATGAAACAATACTTCTGTAATCCAAACAGTTGGAAGGGTCCATGGGTACTTAAGAAGAATCATGTCTAATTCATTACTAATTTGTATTGTTACTAAGGACAGTAGAACAACATAACTGTATCTCTGAATGTGTATATTTCCCAGTGATCAGATTCACATCTAGAATGAACTTATATGATTAAATATGAAACTATATGTTGTTTTTCATATGAAGTCTTAACCAGTCAGTGAGCACACCCACGTGAGCACAGACATTATGCCAAACATCATGGAAGGCCCCTTTTTCCAGAGAGAAGAATAGTGGGACTGATAGCGTGAGCTGGAAGGTACGAAATGGTTACACAGTCTGAAACTTTCAACACAGAAGAAGAGCATCTCTATAGACCAGAGAGCATGGATCTGTAATTACATTTTGAAATGGTTGGCAATTTACCACTCTATAGATCAGTTACATGCAGCGCCAGCTGAATACATAAAAAATGGGTAAGAAATCTACAAAACTAAAGACTACACATTCACAGTCTTCAGCTGTATATGTAAAATAGTCTAGGAAACTTGACCAAAGACGAGAGAAGAACATTTCCCTATCAAACGACCAGTGGTTTGTCTGATGTATCCAGTATAACAGACACTCTGAGAAATCTGAGCACTACAACTACTACTAGGCTACCTGGGGTGGCAGGTAGCCTAGTGGTTAGAGCATTGGGCCAGTAATCAAAAGGTTGCTGGATGAAATTCCTGAGGAGACAAGGTAAAAATCAGTTGTTCTTTCCCTGAACAAGGCAGTTAATGCAACCGCCGTGTTAGATTTTTTAAAATAACTTTACCATAACAAACAGCTTACGTTATAGCGAGACATCGCCCGCAAAAAGGGCGGATAATAGGACTCAACATTTTCCACAGAAATACGAAATAACATCATAAATTGTTCTTACTTTTGCTGAGCTTCCATCAGAATCTTGAAGAAGGAGTCCTAGGTCCAGAATAAATCGTTGTTTGGTTTTAGAATGTCCTTCTCTCCTGTCGAATTCGCTCCACAAGGCTAGCCAATGTTGATGACGTTCCCAATTTCTCTCGACGCAGAGAACGGAAAACTCCAAAAGTCCCATTAAACGTTGAATAAACTGATGAAACTCGGTTGAAAAAACCTACTTTATGATGTTTTTCTAATATGTATCAAATAAAAACAAAGCTGGAGATATTAGCCGTGTATACCGAACGCTTATCATAAGACAATATGGAGGTACTTCCCGCGCCTAGGTAGAGAAAGGAAATTCTGGACACGTCATACCAAGAGCTCTATCTGTTTTACTCACAGATATAATTCAAACATTTTTGAAACTTGAGAGTGTTTTCTATCCAATAGTAATAATATAATAATATGCAAATTGTACGATCTAGAATAGAGTACGAGGCAGTTTAATTTGGGCACGATTTTTCCCAAAGTGGAAACAGCGCCCCCATCGTTTTTTGGGACTTTTCTCTAGTTTCTCTAGTTACACTACTATTCCGCCATTAATTTCGGTGCGGTCTCGCTTTAACGCACGCTGTATGTCGTAGTAACGTTAATTTTAAAAATCTAACACAGCGGTTGCATTAAGAACTAATGTATCTTTCATTTGCTGTCCAACCTGTATTTTTTAGTCAAGTTTATGATTAGTTATTGATTAGATTAGGTGCTTCTCCCAAGATTTCTCCCGACATTTTGTTGGCAGCTTGGCTACTATTCTCATTGTATAACCACGATTTGTGCCGCTAAATATGCACATTTTCGAACAAACAATATATGTATTGTGTAATATGATGTTATAGGACTGTCATCTGATGAAGTTTTGAGAAGGTTAGTGAAAAATGTAATATCTTTTGCTGGTTTATTCGCTATCGCTAACGTGCATGAATCAATGCTGCTGTGTGGTTGGCTATTGTAGTAAGCTAATATAATGCTAAATTGTGTTTTCGCTGTAAAACACTTCAAAAATCTGAAATATTGGCTGGATTCACAAGATCTTTGTCTTTCATTTGCTGTACACTGTGTATTTTTCATAAATGTTTTATGATGAGTATTTAGGTTATTCACGTTGCTCTCTGTAGTTATTCTAGTTGCTTTGGTGAGAGTTGTGATGGTGGCTGCAATGTAAAACTATGATTTATACCTGAAATATGCACATTTTTCGAACAAAACATATGCTATACAATAAATATGTTATCAGACTGTCATCTGATGAAGTTGTTTCTTGGTTAGTGACTATTTATATCTTTATTTGGTCGAATTGGTGATAGGTACCTATGCAGGAAAAAAATGGTGGGGTGGTCTTTGGTCTTTTGCTATGGTGGTTAGCTAATAGAAATACCTATTGTGTCTTCCCTGTAAACCATTTAAAAAATCAGAAATGATGGCTGGATTCACAAGATGTGTATCTTTCATTTGGTGTCTTGGACTTGTGATTTCATGAATATTTTATTATATGATATCCCTGTCGCTTTAGGCTAGGCTATGCTAGTCAGCTTTTTTGATGGGGGGATCCCGGATCCGGGATTGTGACTCGTTAGTCACAAACCTAACGAGTAGTCACAGTTACCGTTTTCTGATTTTTCTGAATTAAAGATAGAAATATATCTTACATTTCAGCCATTTATTAATTGTTACCTTCTATCAGTGTCACGTTCCTGACCTGTTTTCTGTTAGTTTTTGTATGTGTTAGTTGGTCAGGACGTGAGTTTGGGTGGGCAGTCTATGTTCTGTGTTTCTATGTTGGTTTTGGGTTACCTGATATGGTTCTCAATTAGAGGCAGGTGGTTTTCATTTCCCCTGATTGAGAGCCATATTAAGGTAGGTGATTTCACATTGTTGTTTGTGGGTGGTTGTCTCCTGTGTCTGTGTTTGTTTGCACCATACGGGACTGTTTCGTTCGTTCGTCGTTATGTGTAGTCATTTTCCTGTTCGTGAGTTCTTCGTGTTATGTAAGTTCTTATGTTCAGGTTCGTCTACTCCGTTTGTTGTTTTGTTTAGGTTCAAGTGAAGTTTGTGTTTTCGTCTTTACTTAAATAAATCATGTCATATCAACACGCTGCATTTTGGTTTAATCCCTGCTCCTCCTCTTCGGATGAAGAGGAGGAGGAACGCCGTTACAGAACCACCCACCAAACCAGAACCAAGCAGCGTGAATTCGAGCAGTGGCCTGCTACACAGGATTATTGGAGTTGGGAGGAAATATTGGACGGAAAAGGTCCATGGGCACAGCCGGGAGAATATCGCCGTCCCAAAGCTGAGCTGGAGGCAGCGAAAGCAGAGAGGTGGCGATATGAGGAGGCAGCAAGGAGACGTGGCTGGAAGCCGGAGAATCAAGCGCAAGACCGGAGTTATGAAGGTACGCGGCTAGCACGGAAGCCCGTGAAGAAACCTTAAAAATGTATTGGGGGGGAGCTAAGAGGTAGTGGGCCAAGGGCAGGTAGGAGACCTGCGCCCACTTCTCAGGCTAACCGTGGAGAGCGGGAGTACGGGCAGACACCGTGTTACGCAGTAGAGCGCACGGTGTCTCCTGTACGTGTGCATAGTCCGGTGCGGGTTATTCCACCTCCCCGCACTGGTAGGGCTAGATTGAGCATTGAGCCAAGTGCCATGAAGCCGGCTCTACATATCTGGCCACCAGTGCGTCTCCTCGGGCCGGCTTACATGGCACCAGCCTTACGCATGGTGTCCCCGGTTCGCCTACATAGCCCGGTGCGGGTTATTCCACCTCCCCGCACTGGTCGGGCGACGGGGATTATTCAACCAGGTAAGGTTGGGCAGGCTCAATGCTCAAGGGAGCCAGTACGCCTGCACGGTCCGGTATTTCCGGCGCCACCTCCCCGCCCCAGCCCAGTACCACCAGTGCCTACACCACGCACCAGGCTTCCAGTGCGTCTTCAGAGCCCCGTTCCTCTTCCACGCACTCTCCCTATGGTGCGTGTCTCCAGCCCAGTGCCTCCAGTTCCGGCACCACGCACTAAGCCACCTGTGCGTCTCCAGAGTCCTGTACGCACTGTTCCTTCTCCCCGTACTCGCCCTGATGTGCGTGCCCTCAGCCCGGTACCACCAGTGCCGGTACCACGCACCAGGTCCATAGTACGTTTTGAGAGTCCAGTGTGCCCTGTCCCTGCTCCCCGCACTAGCCTGAAGGTGCGTGTCCTTAGCCCGGTGCCTCCAGTTCCGGCACCACGCACCAGGCCTACAGTGCGCCTCATCCGGCCAGAGCCATCCGTCTGCCCAGTGCCATCTGAGCCATCCGTCTCCCCAGCGCCATCTGAGCCATCTGTCTCCCCAGCGCCATCTGAGCCATCCGTCTCCCCAGCGCCATCTGAGCCATCCGTCTCCCCAGCGCCATCTGAGCCATCCGTCTGCCCAGTGCCGTCTGAGCCATCCGTCTGTCCCGAGCCATTAGAGCCGCCCGTCTGTCCCGAGCCGTCAAAGCCGTTAGTCAGTCAGGCGCCGCTAGAGCCATTCGTCAGTCAGGATCTGCCAGAGCCGCCAACCAGACAGGATCTGCCAGAGCCGTCAGCCAGCCATGAGCGTCCAGAGCCGTCAGCCAGCCATGAGCGTCCAGAGCCGTCAGCCAGCCATGAGCGTCCAGAGCCGTCAGCCAGCCATGAGCGTCCAGAGCCGTCAGCCAGCCATGAGCGTCCAGAGCCGTCAGCCAGCCATGAGCGTCCAGAGCCGTCAGCCAGCCATGAGCGTCCAGAGCCGCCAGGCAGCCACGAGCGTCCAGAGCCGTCAGCCAGCCACGAGCGTCCAGAGCCGTCAGCCAGCCACGAGCGTCCAGAGCCGTCAGCCAGCCACGAGCGTCCAGAGCCGTCAGCCAGCCACGAGCGTCCAGAGCCGTCAGCCAGCCACGAGCGTCCAGAGCCGTCAGCCAGCCACGAGCGTCCAGAGCCGTCAGCCAGCCCAGAGCTGCCAGTAAGCCAGAACTGCCCCTCAGTCCAGAGCTGTCTCTCTGTCCGGAGCTGCCCTTCAGTCCAGAGTTGCCCCTCTATCCTGAGCTACCTCTCTATCCTGACCTACCTCTTTGTCTTGAGCTATCTCTCTATCCCGGTGCTGTCCCTTGTCCCGGTGCTGCCCCTTGTCTCGATGTTACCCAAAAAATTAAGTGGGTGGAATAGGAGGGTGGTCAGTCGTAGGGGGAAACGTAAGCTGGGATTGACTATGGTGGGGTGGGGACCTCGCCCAGAGCCTGAGCCACCACCGTGGTCAGATGCCCACCCAGACCCTCCCCTAAACTTTGTACTGGTGCGCCCGGAGTTCGCACCTTAAGGGGGGGGGTTATGTCACGTTCCTGACCTGTTTTCTGTTAGTTTTTGTATGTGTTAGTTGGTCAGGACGTGAGTTTGGGTGGGCAGTCTATGTTCTGTGTTTCTATGTTGGTTTTGGGTTACCTGATATGGTTCTCAATTAGAGGCAGGTGGTTTTCATTTCCTCTGATTGAGAGCCATATTAAGGTAGGTGATTTCACATTGTTGTTTGTGGGTGGTTGTCTCCTGTGTCTGTGTTTGTTTGCACCATACGGGACTGTTTCGTTCGTTCGTCGTTATGTGTAGTCATTTTCCTGTTCGTGAGTTCTTCGTGTTATGTAAGTTCTTATGTTCAGGTTCGTCTACTCCGTTTGTTGTTTTGTTTAGGTTCAAGTGAAGTTCGTGTTTTCGTCTTTACTTAAATAAATCATGTCATATCAAGACGCTGCATTTTGGTTTAATCCCTGCTCCTCCTCTTCGGATGAAGAGGAGGAGGAACGCCGTTACAATCAGTCTCATTTTGAATATTGCAAAATCCTTGGATATCTGCACAAACCCTAGCATAAATGATGAATCAGCGATACACAAATTGTCTTAATTATTTATTTACTAACTTACCAAAAAGTCACACAGAATTACATAAACACACAAACAGAATAGCTTACACATTGATTAGTACATAATGCAATGAAAAGTCCCAAGTGGACTAACCCGATATGTTGGCTTGATAGACAATGGAAAGGGGTGGGGACAGATAAAGAGCGGGAAGAATGGACAGAATGGACACAGTACATACAGTTGATAACTATGCTCATGGAAATGTTAATACCTTGCAAATGAGCGGCTGCTCATTCAAAAAAAATAACTTGTATGTCTTGTCGTCTCTCTGTTGAAATCACCCGGTCACTTTTCTGTCAATAGTAATTCATCAGAAGTCCCTGTTTGTGTTCCCCAGAAGTCGCAATGTCTATTTTTTAGACATGGCAAGTCAGTTAACTTCTACTTGGTCACCATCCCGGTTCCGGGAGCATCCTCATCAGTAAAAAAGCTGACTAGCATAGCCTAGCATAGCACCACAAGTAAATACTAGCATATAAATATCATGAAATCACAAGTCCAATACACCAAATGAAAGATACACATCTTGTGAATCCAGCCATCATTTCCGATTTTTAAAATGTTTTACAGCGAAAACACAATATGTATTTCTATTAGCTAACCACAATAGCAAAAGACAACCGCATATTTTCACCATTTTTTTACCGCATAGGTAGCTATCACAAAACCGACCAAATAGAGATATAATTATTCACTAACCAAGAAACAACTTCATCAGATGACAGTCTTATAACATGTTATACAATAAATCTATGTTTTGTTCGAAAAATGTGCATATTTGAGGTATAAATCATAGTTTTACATTGCAGCTACAATCAAAAATATCACCAAAGCAGCTAGAATAATTACAGAGAGCAACGTGAAATACATAAATACTCATCATAAAACATTTATGAAAAATACATGGTGTACAGCAAATGAATGATAAACATCTTTTGAATCCAGCCAATATTTCAGATTTTTTAAGTGTTTTACAGTGAAAGCACAATATAGCATTATATTAGCTTACCACAATAGCCAACCACACAAACGCATTTATCAGCAGCAAAAGGTAGTGATCGCAAAAACCAGCAAAAGATATTAAATTATTCACTAACCTTGAAAAACTTCATCAGATGACAGTCCTATAACATCATGTTACACAATACATATATGTTTTGTTCGAAAATGTGCATATGTAGCGGTACAAATCGTGGTTTTACAATGTGAATACGTAGTATTCAAAATTCTAGTATTCAAAATTCACAAAATTCTCCGGAGATATTTTGGACAGTCACCTAATCTAATCAAATAACTCATCATAAACTTTACTAAAAAATACATGTTGTACAGCAAATGAAAGATACACTAGTTCTTAATGCAACCGCTGTGTTAGATTTTTTAAAATAACTTTAGTACGACATACAGCTTACGTTATAGCGAGACAGCGCCCGCCAAAACGCTGGATAATAGGACTAAACATTTTCCACAGAAATACGAAATAACATCAAAAATGGTTTCTACTTTTGCTGAGCTTCCATCAGAATCTTGTACAAGGAGTCCTTTGTCCAGAATAAATCGTTGTTTGGTTTTAGAATTTCCTCTTCGCCTGTCGAATTAGCAACCATAGCTAGCCATGTGGCGCAAACGTGCCCAACTTCACACTTCACAAGAAAATTCCAAAACTCGCAATAAACGTTCAATAAACTGATACAACTCAGTTGAAAAAAACTACTTTATGATGTTTTTATCACATCTATCAAATAAAATCAGAGCCGGAGATATCTAACGTGTGTACCAAAAGCTTTTCAGAAGGCAATCTGGGGTTCCTTCTTGCGCCTTCGAAGACAATGAAATTTCCAGTCACGTCATTCCAAAAGCTCTTGTTCGGCCTCAGATCAAGCTAGACACCCCATTCCACCTCCCACTGCCTGTTGACATCTAGTGGAAGGCGTATGAAGTGCATGTATATCCATAGATTTCAGGCAAATTAATAGGAAGGCCCTGGAACAGAGCCTCGATTTCAGATTTTTCACTTCCTGTCAGGAAGTTTGCTGCAAAATGAGTTCTGTTTTACTCACAGATATAATTCAAACGGTTTTAGAAACTTGAGAGTGTTTTCTATCCAATAGTAATAATAATATGCATATTGTACGAGCTAGAATAGAGTACAAGGCAGTTTAATTTGGGCACGATTTTTTACAAAGTGAAAATAGCGCCCCTCTATTAGAAAAGGTTTTAAGAACACATTTTTATTTACAGCAGTGGGTTAAAACATTCCCCAACCAGACACCGTTGATTGATGGCAGCTTTCGCGCAAAACTGAACACGCGAACCACTGCTTTTAATCAGGGCAAGTTGACCGGAAACATGACCGAATACAAACAGTGTAGCTCTTCCCTCCGCAAGGCAATCAAACAAGCTAAGCGTCAGTACAGAGACAAAGTGGAGTCGCAATTCAACGGCTCAGACACGAGAGGTATGTGGCAGGGTCTACAGTTAATCATTACAAAAGAAAAACCAGCCCCGTCGCGGATCACGATGCCTTGCTCCCAGACAGACTAAACAACTTTCTTGCTTGCTTTGAGGACAATACAGTGCCACTGACACGTCCCACTACCAAAACCTGCAGGCTCTCCTTCACTGTAGCCAATGTGAGTAAAACATTAAAACGTGTTAACCCTCGCAAGGCTGCAGGCCCAGACGGCATCACCGGCCGCGTCCTCAGAGCTTGCGCAGACCAGCTGGCTGGTGTGTTTACAGACATATTCAATCAATCCTTACCGCAGTCTGTTATCCCTACATGCTTGTTCCTGTTCCCAAGAAAGCTAAGGTAACTGAGCTAAATGACTACCGCCCTGTAGCACTCACTTCCGTCATCATGAAGTGCTTTGAGAGACTAGTCAAGGACCATATCACCTCCACCCAACCTGTAAGTCTAGACCCACTCCAATTTGCTTACCGCCCCAATACGTCCACAGACGACGCAATCGCCATCACACTGCACACTGCCCTAACCCATCTGGACAAGATGAATAACTATGTAAGAATGCTGTTCTTCGATTACAGCTCAACATTTAACACAATAGTACCCTCCAAACTCATCATTAAGCTCGAGACCCCGCCCTGAGCAACTGGGTCCTGGACTTCCTGACGGGCCGCCCCCAGGTGGTGAGGGTAGGTAGGAAACATCTCCACCCTGCTGATACTCAACACTGGGTCCCCACAAGGGAACTGCGTGGCCATGCACGTCTCCAACTCAATCATCAAGTTTGCAGATGACACAACAGTAGTGGGCTTGATTACCAACAACGACGAGACAGCCTACAGTGAGGAGGTGAGGGCACTCGGAGTGTGATGCCAGGAAAACAACCTCTCACTCAACGTCAACAAAACAAAGGAGATGCTCGTGGGCTTCAGGAAACAGCAGAGGGCGCACCCCCCTATCCACATCGACGGGACAGCAGTGGAGAAGGTGGAATGTTTTAAGTTCCTTGGGGTAAACATTATGGACAAACTGAAATGGTCCACCCACACAGACAGCGTGGTGAAGGCGCAACAGCGCCTCTTCAACCTCAGGAGGCTGAAGAAATGTGGCTTGTCACCAAAAACACTCACAAACTTTTACAGCTGCACAATCGAGAGCATCCTGTCGGGCTGTATCACCGCCTGGTACGGCAGCTTCTCCGCCCATAACCGGAAGGCTCTCCAGAGTAGTGAGGTCTGCCCTCCAGGACACCTACACCACCCGATGTCACAGGAAGGCCAAAAAGATCATCAAGGACAACAACCACCCGAGCCACTGCCTGTTCACCCCGCTATCATCCAGAAGGCGAGGTCAGTACAGGTGCATCAAAGCGAGGACCGAGAGACTGAAAAACAGCTTCAATCTCAAGGTCATCAGACTGTTAGCTATCACTAACATTGAGTTGCTGCTACCAACATACTGACTCAACTCCAGCCACTTTAATAATGGAAAAATAGTTGTAATCAATTTATCACTAGCCACTTTATATTATATCATGTTTACTTACCCTACATTTCTCATCTCATATGTATATACTGTACTCTATACCATCTACTGCATCTTGCCTATGCGGTTCGGCCATCACCCATTTATATGGTTTTATGCACATATTCGTATTCATTCTTTTACACTTGTGTGTATAAGGTAGTTGTTGTGAAATTGTTAGGTTATATTACTTGTTAGATATTACTGCATGGTCGGAACTAGAAGCACAAGCATTTCGCTACACTTGCATTATCACCTGCTAACCATGTGTATGTGACAAATACATTTGATTTGAGTATGCTATTCTGTTCTTCTGAAAAATACTAAATTTTCTTCATATCATGCTTTATTAGACCTTTCTAAATGTATTGTGAAGGTGTAGGCTATATTACATGGATTTATTAGACTTTTTAAAATGTAGATGTTTCAAAGGTCTGTATCAGTGGCTTGTAGGCAACATGTGGAAGCCAGGAGATGCTGGATGTGTTTTTAATAATTAACGGTCATTTACCATGAGACCGACAGTTATCTGCTTGACAGTCACCGGCTGACAAAATTTTGTGACCGCCACAGCCCTAGTGTAGATTGATGAGAGAAAAAAACAATTTAATACATTTTAGGATAAGGTTGTATAGTAAATAAGTAGAATTATGGAGTGAAGTTTTGAATGAAATTGAAATATGACAAATTTAATATTGTAATAGAGAGTGATAGACAGAGAGAGTTTCATTTAGGCTGGTTGGAAAGACGGACAAGAAGGCAATTAGAAAGCCAGTGGCCAATTAGAAAGCCAGTGAGAGAGCAGCAGAAGCAGCAGATTCCCTGTGAGGAGAAAGAACACAAGACACTGGCTTTGTGTGACCAGGAAGAGCGACAGAGTCAGTCATACACACACTGAGACAGTGACTGCTCCAACACACTGAAGACAGTGACATGACAGAGCTGTAGTTTTGTCTCTGAAAGAGAGCTTTATGCAGAGACTGGCACCACAAGAGAAGAATATCTTTAGTTTGAACTGATTGCTTTCTTATTTATTTAAATGTTATATATTTTTACTTGAAATATTCCTCAAATCTGCTGAGATTTCAGTAAGTTTGAATTGAGTGGATCAGTGGATTCAGTGGATTGTCTCTTGACTCAGTGTGAGGAATGAGGAGACACAGGGTTTGTTGGGCTGATGCTATACTCTTGTGTTTGGTAAATTTATTTAACTAGGCAAGTCAGTTAAGAACAAATTCTTATTTACAATGACGGCCTACCCCGACTAAACCCTAACCCGGATGACGCTGGGCCAATTGTGTGACGCCCTATGGGACTCCCAATCATGGCCGGTTGTGAGGCAGCCTGAAATCGAACCAGGGTCTGTAGTGACACCTCTAGCACTGATATGCAGTGCCTTAGACCGCTGCGCCACTCGGGAACCCCTTATAGTGTGTGCTGATATTGGGACTAGAGGGGGACTGCAGCAGGGTGCCAAGGTCTATGGTCTCCCCTCATGGGAGGAGAGAATCCTTTTGGAACAGTACACAGATCATTGGGGACAACAGAAACCAGTAATTCAAGACAAAACCACATGTGAAGTCACCATTGAACAGAACTGACTTGCCTAGACCCTCCCAACACCGTCTCCCCAGCCGCTCCCTGCCGCTGAGTGAGGGAGTCAGTTAGACTCAGTAAGCTTTCCTCTTCCCAAGGCCAGAGGAAAGGACAGGCAAGGACAGGCTAGGACAGGGAGCCCCCCACCCCACCCCTCTCTCTCTCTCTGTTTCTCTCTCTCTCCCTCCCCACTTTAATAAGACCATTTATTTTACAAGACCATTCCCCCCGTCTCTCTCTCTCTTCCTCCCCACTTTAATAAGACCATTCCCTGGGTGTCAGGGAGCTGGAGAGGGGCCCCTGGAGCAGAGGTCAGGGTCACACACACAGAGGGAGGTACCCTGGACACCTTCTTCACATCTCATCTGAGAAACACACCCTGAAGCGGATGGGTTACTTTGAGGCTCAACAGTTTAGGCTTATAGGTGTGTTGTTTGTTTGTGTGATGTTGGTGAAAGATGTTTTGGTAGTTGAATTAGTTCAATTAAGCTGGAAGGTGTAAGGAAATAAGAGAGGATGAAAAGAGGATCAGATGGTCGTGCATGCACAGAGACAAACACAGACACACAGACACCTCTGTAGCCACTGGGCTCCTGAGGGTTTGAACTTGCCATGTTTAATTACTTGTATGGCATTCACCACATAAGGGGAGCTGTGAACTCAAATTTCTACTCGTGATTATATACTAGAAGCAGCCTTTCAGGGGGAAAGCTAATAGATTGTTTCAGTACACACAGTGCGACCTTCTAGGCAGGTTAGAGCAAAAATTCAACACGACCGCCATGTTCTCTCCACAAAGAGTGGTTTGTTCAAGATACCCTGTTGTTCAAGAAGCTACAGTGAAACAAGTCAGAGTTCTCCCACTAAATCTAAGCAGTCACTCTAAAAATATTAATATTCACCGGCAATTCTGAGTTAATTCCTAAACTTAAACACTTTGAAATTCCCGAGTGGCACAGTGGTCTAAGGCACTGCATTTCAGTGCTAGAGGTGTCACTACAGACCCTGGTTCGGTTCCAGGCTGTATCACAACCGGATAGGGAGTCCCATAGGGCGGTACACAATTGGCCCAGCGTCATCTGGGTTAGGGTTTGGCCAGGGTAGGCCGTCATTGTAAATAAGTATTTGTTCTTAACTGACTTGCCTAGTTAAATAAAGGTAAAAAAATAAACATTGAATTTTTACGTTTTACGTTTGAGAAATATGGATGAACATCTAATTCTGACGTGAGACTGTGAGAGCTAGTTGCCCACAAATGCCGCAGTTTTAAAACACACACAGACACTGTGGAATGCAACGATAACTCCAAGATAAGTCCGATATTTTGATTTGCTGCAATGCCTTGTGAGCGAGGCGAGCGGAGCGCCCTGGAAAAATGCCTCTGACTACTCCAACGGCATGTCTCTCAGCATTTGCTTCACTCATATGTGACTGACATTGCTTTTACAATGTTGAATACAGATATTGTTTGGTGGAGTGAGGGAGAAAAAAAAGAGGGCATAGGGTAATAATGTTGGTCTTGTGTTGTCCCGGGCCTCCTTTTGCCATGCAAGTCTTTATCACGTTCACACATCGGGAGCACACACACACATCCCTATGGATAAACTATTACTTCCCTTAAGTGCTGCTAAGAAAAATACTTTTATTTGACACTGTATTCCAAACAGTAACGTTCCTGTAAATGCTTTAGCCCAGTGTAAACATGAAATGGAACAGAACCTCCATTAATTAGCCCTATGATTAATACCATGATATGTGAATATTATTAAACAAATCAAGCTGTTTCTACACCTGCGTAGTAGAAATAAACTAAAAGATCAGTGTAATTTTCAATGAAAACAGAAACAATTCAACATTCATAATATCCAGGGCAGGCAAGAGATGCCTGTCTTATTCAGAGCACAGTTGGAGGGAGGCAGAATATAGAGTGAAATATTATCTAAATTCAAAGTCTTGTTGCACACAGGCCTCCGCTTTGTACCCCTTCTACCGACTGACAAAATATGACACGCACTCAGTACACCTGTCACACCCTGGCCTTAGTATTATTTTGTTTTCTTTATTATTTTAGTTAGGTCAGGGTGTGACATGGGGAATGTATGTGTTTTTGTAGTGTCTAGGGTGGTTGTATGATTTAGGGGGTTAAATAGAGTAGATGGGTTTGTGTTTAGTATAGGTGTCTAGCTGTGTCTATGGTTGCCTGAATGGTTCTCAATCAGAGACAGATGTCATTAATTGTCTCTGATTGGGAGCCATATTTAAGGCAGCCATAGGCACTAGGTTAATGTGGGCAATTGTCTATGTTCTATGTTGCATGTGTGCACTTAGTTCGGTTTAGCTTCACGATCGTTTGTTTTGTTCATTTTGTAGTGTCTGACACGGGCAGTAAGCGGGTGCAGAGTTTCACTCTGTCTGAGAGAGCATGGTGATTTCAAATGCTTCTGTTAAATACCACAGACAGGAGAAGGATGGGGTTATCTGCAGCTTGATTCATATGAGATCTGGGGTCTGTGCCGACACATTGGAGAGGAGTTGCCAGGAGAGAAGAAAGGAGAGTAGGTATTCTAACATTTACAGTGTCACCTTCCCTCCCGTTTCCTCTCTTTTTCCTCTCCATGCCTACCCCCTCCTGCATCATCTGTGTCATGGGAATAACTAGTTAGGTAAGTACCAGGTAAGTTACTCTTGTCTAGTGACACCAGGTTCGTTTCAATCCCCAGAACACACTATACAGCACAAAAGGTTGCAATTACATACACAATCTTTATTGTAGCAAGTAAATCCATGCAAAGGGAGTAGTCAGTACTCCTTAGTAGATCAAATCAAAACTAACAGACATGAACAGCAGGTCCACCTGGGGCCTACAGCAGTAAGAACTGACCCTGGCAAGCGCACAGACAAGTCCAGAGGCAAAAACAGTCCTAAAGAGGCCCTATTTACTTTCCCTGACCAGAAGTAAAAACAGGCAGTGTAAATCAAAAAAGAAATGGCAAATTCATGCGGCAAAAAGTAAATATTCCAAAACACAGCAAATCCCAAACTTGGCATACAAAATCACACAATTCTGTTTCCATGAGTAGCACTGTTAAGCACAGCAACCAATACAATTCTGTTTCAATGGATAGCACACTATGGCACAGCAAATCATGCAATTTTGTTTCAATGAATAGCACCCTAGGGCACAGCAAACTATGCAAGGTACTCATTATAACGGAAAAGCGAAAGCGAGATAGAGACAACAACATAGTTTGCCCCTCATCTCCTACAGTCAATATACCCATCCAACAGTTTCTTAGTTTGTTAGGATAATTTCATTGTCAAATCAAATTGAATACAACAGGTGTAGAACTTAACATGAAATGCTTACTTACAAACCCTTAACCAACAATGCAGTTGTAAGAAAAATAAGACTAAAGAAAATATTTAAGAGTAACAATAAAATAATAAAACGAGGCTGTATACAAGGGTACCGAGTCAATGTGCGGGGGTACTGGTTTGTCGCGGCAATTGAGGTAATACGTATATGTAGGTAGGGGTAAAGCAAAGATAATGAACAGCGAGTAGCAGCAGCGTCCATAATTCTTCTCCACATATAGTTCACTCGTGTCACCCGTGTCTCTTTCTCTCTTCTTAGATCAAAAGGATTGTCTGACACCCAAGGTGTTCCTTCAGTTGTCTTTCAAACCTGGAATAAATACTTGAACGTGAATGTTTGGAAATAGATTTGAACTGTATAGTCTTTGTTGTCTGAGTGCACATTTCAATATTGGTCCTCATATTGGAAAATAACAGTGACTCCAGCAATATGAAATCACAGTTTGTATCCCAAATGGCACTCTATACTGTTAATTTCCTATATAGTGCACTACTTTCGACCAGAGCCCTAAATAGGGAATATGGTGCCATTTGGAACTCAGCCACACGCTTTCTAACAGGCATATTATGAGCGCCACGAGCACCACATAACAGTTGATGCTTCACAGTGTGGTGATTGACTTAAAATGTTCCCCTCCTTACCAAACGCCGCTGGTTGGAAAATCCTCTTCACTGGAGCATCGCACAAAACATCTCTTCACCATGGAGAGAGAGGAAGGAGGGAAGCAAGCTGCAGGAGGCTAGAATACTGCATGGCTTTCCTCTCTTCTCTCTCTCTCTTGCCGCTCTGTTCTGTTCGGCTCGGCTTGACATTCTTGGATCCCGGCCGGTAGGAGAGAGAGAAGTTGAACTGGGTGAATAATAGGGCTCACCGAGCCTGCCTGGAATTGAAGCACTTGGCGGTGCAGACATATTCCTGGTTATCTGGTCGGTCCACACAATGAATGGATGTTCCGCCCACACCAGCCAGTGCCTCCACTCCTCCAACGCCATCTCCACCGCGAGAAGCTCACGATTCCCCACATCGTGGTTCCTCTCCGTGGTGTTGAGGCGGTGGGAGAAGAAGGCGCATGGATGCAACTTGAGGTCCAGGGCAGATGGCTGGGACAGGACAGCCCCCACTCCGACATCCAAAGCATTGGCCTCCACCACGAACTGGCGGGATGGGTCAGGATGAACCAAGATGTGAGCTGTGGTGAAGCGATGTTTGAGATCCCAGAACGCCCGATCAGCAGCTGGGGACCACGTAAACTGAACCTTGGGATAGGTGAGTGCAGACAGGGGGAAGCCAGGGTGCTGTATCCCCGGATAAAGCGGAGATACAAGTTGGCGAAATCCAGGAACCGCTGTAGCCGTACTCTGGACGTAGGCTGGGGCCAATTGACCACCGCTCTCTCCTTCCCAGGATCCAACTGTACGCTCCCTGCAGTGATGATGTATCCCAGAAAGGGGATGGTGGAACGATGAAAATCGCACTTCTCTGCTTTTACAAAAAGCTGGTTTTCCAGGAGGTGTTGGAGAACCTGTTGGATGTGGAGCAGGTGTTCTTGGTTGTGACAATGTGATATTAGGTTGCTTCTTGTGTAAATATTTTCAGGCTGGATTTTAATGATTTGTATGGGAGAAGATGAGGATGTCATCGAGGTAGACAAAGACTAACCGGTTCAGCATGTCACAGCTCAGCCTTCAACACAATAGTACCCTACAAGCTCATCGTTAAGCTTGAGGCCCTGGGTCTCAACTCCGTCCCGTGCAGTTGGGTCCTGTACTTCCTGACGGGCCACTCCCAGGTGGGGAAGGTAGGAAACAACATTTCCACTTCGCTGATCCTGAACACTGTGTGCTCAGCCCCCTCCTGTACTCCCTGTTCACCCATGACTGCATGGCCAAGCACGTCTCCAACTCAATCATCAAGTTTGCAGATGACACAACAGTAGTGGGCTTGATTACCAACAACAACGAGACAGCCTACAGTGAGGTGGTGAGGGCACTCGGAGTGTGATGCCAGGAAAGCAACCTCTCACTCAACGTCAACAAAACAAAGGAGATGCTCGTGGATTTCAGGAAACAGCAGAGGGCGCACCCCCCATCCACATCGACAGGACAGCAGTGGAGAAGGTGGAATGTTTTGTTCCTTGGCGTAAACATCATGGACAAACTGAAATGGTCCACCGACACAGATAGTGTGGCGAAGAAGGAGCAAAACCGCCTCTTCAACCTCAGGAGGCTGAAGAAATTTGGCTTGTCACCTAAAACTCTCTCAAACTTTTTCAGATGCACAATTGAGAGCATCCTGTCAGGCTTTATCACCGCCTGGTACGGCAGCTGCACCACACACAACTGCAAGGCTCTCCAGAGTGTGGTGCGGTCTACACAAAGAATCACCGGGGGCAAACTACCTGCCCTCCAGCACACCTACAACATCTAATGTCACAGGAGGGACAAAAAGATCATCAAGGACAACAACCACCCGAGCCACTGCCTGTTCACCTCACTATCATCCAGAAGGCGAGGTCAGTACAGCTGCATCAAAGCTGTGACCGAGAGACTGAAAAACAGCTTCTATCTGGACTGTTAACCTCTCCCGGGCAGGTGGGACGCAAACGTCCCACTGGCCAATAGCCAGGGAAAATACAGCGCGCCATATTCAAATAACATGATATAAAAATCTAACTTTCATTAAATCACACATGTAAGATACCAAATTAAAGCTACACTCGTTGTGAATCCAGCCAAGCTTTTCGGCGAAAGCATAAGATGTTATTATCTGATGATAGCACCATTGTAAACAAAGAGAGTAGCATAATTCAACACTGCAAGCACGACACAAAACGCAGAAATAAAATATAAATCATGCCTTACCGTTGACTAAATTCTTTTGTTGGCACTCCAATATGTCCCATAAACATCACAAATGGTCCTTTTGTTCGATTAATTCCGTCGATATATATCCAAAATGTCAATTTATTTGGACCGTTTCATCCAGAAAAACACAGCTTCCAACTTTCGCCAAGTCACTACAAAATATATCAAAAGTTACATGTAAACTTTACCAAAACGTTTCAAACTACTTTGGTAATACAACGTTAGGTATTTTTAAACGTTAATAATCGATCAATTTGAAGACGGGATGATCTGTGTTCAATACAAAAAGAAAACAAACTGACGCAACTTTTTTCATAACGTGACTCTCTCAAAAAATGTACTTAATGTGACCCTCATTTACGATAGCCCTACTTCTTCACTACACAAAGGAATAACCTCAACCAATTTCCAAGGACTGGTGACATCCAGTGGAAGCGGTAGGAACTGCAAGCAAGTCCCTTAGAAATCTGGTGTCTCTAAAAAATATAATTGAAAAGACAGTGCCATCAAAAAAATACAAATTCTGAATGGTTTGTCCTCAGGGTTTTGCCTGCTACATAAGTTCTGTTATTCTCACAGACATGATTCAAACAGTTTTAGAAACTTCAGAGTGTTTTCTATCAAAATATACTAATAATATGCATATCTTATATTCTGGGGATGAGTAGCAAGCAGTTGAATTTTGGCATGCTATTTTTCCCAAAAGTGAAAATGCTGCCCCCTGCCCTCAAGAAGTTGACAGCCATCACTAACAGTGAGAGGCTGCTGCCTACGTACAGACTTAAGTCATTGTCCACTTTAATAAATTGATCACTAGTCACTTTAATAATGCCACTTCAATAATGTTTACATCTCTTACATTACTCATGTCATTTGTATATACTGTATTTTATACCATCTATTGAATCTTGCCTATGCCACTCGATCATCCATATATTTATATGTACACATTCTTATTTAACCTTTTCTCAATATAGGGGGTGCTGTTTCAACGTTAGCATTTATCGTCTCCAAATTAAACTGCCTCATACTCAATTCTTGCTCGTACAATATGCATATTATTATTACTATTGGATAGAAAACAATCTCTAGTTTCTAAAACCGTTTGAATTATGTCTGTGGGTGAACCAGAACTCTTTCTACAGCGAAACTCATGACAGGACATGCGAAGCTCTGAAAAATAGTCTCTGATCTCGGATCAGTTGAAAACTCTGTGTGTGCCTTATGGCTTGACATGAACTGCACCCGCCTTCCCCTGGATGTCAGTAACCAATGAGAAGTGGAATGGTGTCTCTACGTGTTTGTCAGAGTTTATAAAAGGGAGTGGAGTGAGATGACCCTTCCTTTTGACGCTCGCCAGGACGCAAGGGAGGACATCAGAATCGCATGCTCAAAAGCTCTCGTTATTGATCAAAGATCTATCCGTCTGTGATTTAGTTCGATATAGGTGTTAGAAACATCATAACGAAGTTATTTGAAACCGATTTATATCAGTTCATGCGAGTATATTGCTATTTTTCTGAATTTCCTTAGTATTGCGTTTGACGATTTGGGCATGTGTGTGCCGTGAAGCTATCGTTAGCTGCTAGTTCTGAAGTTGAGGAGGTCGTTTTACAACAAAGCAACGATACTTTTGGACAAAGGACACATTGCCCAAGATACTGATGGAAGCTCGTCCAAAAGTAAGAGTTATTGATGATTTTATTCCGTATTTATGTGGAAAAATTTAAACGCAGTTGTCGGCCATTTTTTACGGCACTAGTCTGGCTGTAACTCACAATGTATGTCTTGTAACGTTAATTTTAAAAATCTAAATCAGCGGTTGCATTAATAACCAATGCATCTTTCATTAGCTGTCCAACCTGTATTTTTTTTGTCAATCTAATCGATAAATAATCGTAATCATAGGTGCCTTTCCAAGATGGCGCCGGCCCGAATGCATGCCATGTTTTCCAAGGAATACCTAGGATAGGATAAAGTAATCCTTCTAACCCCCCCCCTTAAAAGAGTTAGATGCACTATTGTAAAGTGGTTGTTCCACTGGATATCATAAGGTGAATGCACCAATTTGTAAGTCGCTCTGGATAAGAGCGTCTGCTAAATGACTTAAATGTAAATGTAAATGTAATGTTTTGACAGATTACATTGCATAACCAAGATTTTTGATGCTAAATATGCACATTTTCGAACAAACTCTATATGCATTGTGTAATATGATGTTACAGGACTGTCATCTGAAGAATTCTGAGAAGGTTAGTGAAAAAATTAATATATTTTGGTGGCGATAACGGTATCGACCCTTTTGGCTTGATTCAATGCTGGGTGATGTTAGCTCATGTGGTATGCTAATATAACGATATATTGTGTTTTCGCTGTAAAACACTTAGAAAATCTGAAACATTGTCTGGATTCACAAGATCTGTGTCTTTCGATTGCTGTATGCTGTGTATTTTTCAGAAATGTTTTAGGATGAGTATTTTGGTAATTGACGTCGGTCTCTGTAATTATTCCGGCTGCTTCCAACGCTATTTCAGATTGCAGCTGCAATGTAGAAATGTGATTTATACCTGAAATATGCACATTTTTCAAAAAAAAACTATCCTATACCATGAATATGTTATCAGACTGTCATCTTATGAAGTTGTTTCTTGGTTAGTGGCTATATATATCTTTATTTAGTCGAATTAGTGATAGCTACTGATGCAGGAAAAAAATGGTGGAGAAAAAAAGTGGTGTCTTTTGCTATCGTGGTTAGCTAATAGATTTACATATTGTGTCTTCCCTGTAAAACATTTTAAAAATCAGATTGGCTGGATTCACAAGATCTGTATCTTTCATCTGGTGTCTTGGACTTGTGATTTAATGATATTTAGATGCTTGTATTTACTTGTGACGCTATGCTAGGCTATGCTAGTCAGCTTTTTTACTGTGGGGGGTGCTCCCGGATCCGGGATGAGTACCAACTAAAAGTTAATCCCTTTAGATTTGTGTGTATTAGGTAGTTGTTGTGGAATTGTTAGATTACTTGTTAGATAACACTGCATTGTCAGAACTAGAAGCACAAGTATTTCGCTACACTCACATTAACATATGCTAACCATGTGTATGTGACAAATAAAATTGTATTTCTGTTTGATTTGATACTTTCAGTTGAGTGTACTAGCGCTTCACTTGTCTACTGGAAGTTGATGGTGTTGCTATCCAACTTCTTGTTAGCTAGTTAGCATAACAAATTACTAGCTAGACATCTTTTAACTTCATTAACAATGTCCATTGAGAACGCACAATGACTAGACCACTTAGGCTAAGCTAAGAATGACATGACTAAAAAAGTCAATACATGTTGGTTAGTTAGTTTGATAGTGTAAAGTAAATTTACAGGCAATTCAATGTATTAGCAGCCAACTAATGTTAGGTAGAGCCAACCACACACAAGTCAGAGTTATATTATAAAGTCCATCTTTAATTATATATGAGCTTCACCATAGCCCTTTTTGACTCTCAGATCAATTCAGTGTCTATAAATTAATTCTCTGAGAGTGTCTACAAAACAATTCTTAGTATAATTTATAGCCAAGATACACCCCTCCTAACTTACATGACAAATAACAGATCTTAGGAACATTACAAAGAACCTTTTACTTGAAAGAGGAGTATCCCATATCTAGATAGCATTAGCTATAAATTATCGTTCAGTTTGGTCTCCTAAGACGAGGTTTCAATCTCGTGCTTGGTACCAAAACATTACCTCATCCAATGGCATATATCAATTGTCAATTCTAGATACCCCCATCTCAAATACACCCCCTCCTGGATAAGCTCAGAAAAGACAGTGAACCTCTTAGGTCATATACTAGGTCAAGATAAGGGCAACCTCAGAGGGGACATACAATAGTTACAGACACATTTCCAAGCCTCCTCCTCCCCTTCTGATATTCTTCATAGCATCACATGGTTTAACCTCTACTTAATCACCCTCCCGGATCCAGGATCATCCTCATCAGAAAAGCTGACTAGCATAGCCTAGCCTAGCGCCACAGGGATATCATGTAATATAATTTCATGAAATCACAAGTCCAATACAGCAAATGAAAGATAAACATCTTGTGAATCCAGCCAATATTTCCGATTTTTTAAAGTGTTTTACAGCGAAAACACAACATATATCTATGTTAGCTCACCACAATAGCGCAACACACAACGCCATTTTGTCACCGCAAAGATAGCTTTCACAAAACCCACAAATAGAGATAAAATTAATCACTAACCTTTGAACAACTTCATCAGATGACAGTCTTATGACATCATGTTATACAATACATTTGTTTTGTTCTAAAATTTGCATATTTATAGCTACAAATCTGGGTTTTACAACGCAGCCATCGTCACAAATAACACCAAATTGTCCGGAGAAATTTTACACAGCGACGTAATCTAACCAAAAAACTCATCATAAACTTTGCTGAAAAATACATGTTGTACAGCAAATGAAAGATACAGTTGTTCTTAACAGATACATTGACATATGAAGACAAGCCTGACCTCTCCCCTCTCTGGGCCCCAAGTGACTAAGCCCTAGCTAAGGAAGGGAAAATGCAACTGCCAACCCTATTTTCCAAAAGGAACCATTCTAATGACAAGTATCTCACAAGCATATGATGAAAATAACATCTTATCTATCTATGTTACCTAACTAATTCTGATTCAGCCACGACAGTAGCGAGATAACATACTGGAACATACAAGCATCTGCTGTAATGATATGCTATGCGGTTAGTAAGGCTAGCGTAGCTTACAAATTACAATTTACATTGTTGGCTGACAATATTACATTGCTCAACATTTCTTAAGATTTCCAATAATTAGTTAAAGCAATGAATTTGTATCCGCTCTCTTCGGACCTCGACTGCATATTTTCCGCCATTTTCTTCAAATCTGATATATATTTTTAGCCACACCCTTTTTTAAATGAAGAATTGCATTATGGGCCCTAAAAGCTCGGAAATAGTATCCACTGCTTGTATACTTCGTATTTTGGCCAATGTAGTACGACATCCGGGAACATTTGGCATGCTAACTATATCCATACTATGACCAATAAGCATACTACATACTCAATTTACATCACAAATAGTATGGTAAGTGCGGTTAGTAGAGATGAGATGAGTCTGTAGTTGGATATGATGTTGTGGACAAAGTTGGGTTTCTTCTGAAAGGGGGTGACTGCAGCTGTTTTGAAGAGTGATTATCCCTCCCCGTGCACCAGGGACTTGTTGATGAGGGTGGTGACAAACTGAAGCAGGCTAGATGAGCAGGTTTGGAGCATGGATGTAGGTATAGGGTCAAGGGAGCTAGTGGTGGCCTTCATTTTAAAGATGATTGACTGCACAGCGGTGGATGGGACTTCTGTGAAGTTGCTAAGGGGAGGGGTAGTCTGAGTTGGGGGCTTAGGAGATGGGCTGCAGGTCATCTTAGAGGCCATGCTGTTTGTTCTGATGGTGTCAATCTTACTTTTGAAAAAATTTGAGAAGCAATTGCACCGCTCAAAAGAGGCTGCAGGGGGTCATCATACTGTATGTTAGTGTGTGTGTTTATCTAACTATACTGACTGTCTGGTAGGAGGGAAAGGGAATGGGGGGAGTGAGGGAGGGACGGATGGATAGAGGGATGGTGGCATATCAAAACTGGTCCCATAGCTTATCAGTGACAGGACATCATGTCTGAAATGCCTAAATAAGCCTCAGGCTATGGTAGGTGACCACTCTGTCTCTCAGGCTGACAATCTTAACCCTACCCCATCCTTAAACACAAATCCTTTTACTGTGACAGTTTCTTAGTTCCACTATGTCCATTAATTGCTCATTTGCCTAATGGATGTGAACTTAAGAGCCTGTAGTTGGTAGGGATTGGGAAGGGTGGGGGGGGGTGTGTGTGTGTGTGTGTGTGTGTGTGTGTGTGTGTGTGTGTGTGTGTGTGTGTGTACATTTATGTGTGTGCGTGTGTGTGACCCCTCAGGGGAGTTTGAGCAGCACTTTGCAGGATTATTTAGGCTGACTTTCATCTTGGTTGCTGACTTGGTTTCCGGGCATGGGCTTGCAGAGTGGTCTGACCTCATGACCTCTGGGGTTTTTGTTCACTTGTCTCACAGAAAAATTCCTAAAGTGAAGTGTTTCTCTTCTATGTCTATCCTTTTGCTCTGCTTTTTAAATATAATTTGCTAAGCTCCTCTGCCATAGGTTTTCCCCTCAGCAGAAAGATTGAGTGTCGTTATTGGAGAGATCGCCCACAAGTCAAGTTTGCAAAATGGTCTTTTCAACGACACTAAGAGGAGATTCTTCCACTGAAGCTAAAGGAATGTGACTCTCTGTGGGATGACATTGAGGTTGATCATTGTAGGATCACAAAGCATATAACACATTGTCAATGTCCCAAATGACACCTGTCCCCTATATAGTGCACTACTATATAGTCTATAGGCTCTGGTCCAAATTAGTGCACTATATAGGGAATAGGGTGCCTTGATATGCAGACATGTTCTTCAGGGGATCACAATCACTGAAAAGGCCTGGGTCATAAACACTACATACGGACACTATTTCTCCCATATCCTTGTGAGTGTGGTTTAGCTTAATTTTTGATGGTCTTACAGCTAAATTGGATACTAAAATGTCACAAAATGAAAGTTATTTATATTTATGTACAGTATGTATGCATCGTGGTTTCCGTTAGGAAAATGTGGCATAGCATTTTAATTTTACGGAAATTTGAGAAATATACCAGACCCATGTGCATTGGATGAGTAACCTAATTAGGGCGTCCACCCACGGGGCTCAGAATGACAGAAATCACATTTAGATTATGGTTTTTCATTTTAACAGAACATACAAATCGAGGATGCAACAGCGTGTGTTCTTCTTACCGAATTCCGATGCATACTTTGAAGATGTTTAACCTCTCTAGGGGGTGTGGGACGCTAGCGTCCCACCTGGCCAATATCCGGTGAAATTGCAGAGCGCCAAATTCGAAAACAGAAATACTCATAATAAAAATTCATAAACATACAAGTGTTATACATCGGCTTAAAGATTAACTTCTTGTTAATCCAACCGTTGTGTCAGATTTCAGAAAGGCTTTACGGCGAAAGCATACCATGCGATTATCTGAGGACAGCGCCCAGCAGACAAAACATTACAAACAGTTACCAGCCAAGTAGAGCAGTTACATACCTTTGATGATCTTTATATGGTTGCACTCACAAGACTCCCAGTTAGCCAATAAATGTTTGTTTTGTTCGATAAAGTCCCTCTTTATATCCAAAAACCTCCGTTTTGTTGGCGCGTTTTGTTCAGTAATCCAATGGCTCCAAGGCGGTCACAACAAGCAGACGAAAAATCACAAAAGTATCTGTAAGGTTCGTAGAAACATGTCAAACGATGTTTATATTCAATTCTTCAATCCGTTGTTTTTCGTCATAATAATCAATAATATTTTAACCGGACAATTGCTTTGTCAATATAAAAGAAAAACAAGAAAGGCGCGATCTCGGTCGTGCGCAGTAAACAGATCTGGGGACTTTCCACTATCCACTCAGAGAGGTCTTACTCTCTCATTTTTCAGAATACAAGCCTGAAACAATTTCTAAAGACTGTTGACATCTAGTGGAAGCCATAGGAAGTGCAATCTGAGTCCTAAGTCATAGGATACTGTATAGGCAGTCAGTGGAAAACTACAAACATAAAAAAATCCCACTTCCTGGATGGATTTTTCTCAGGTTTTCGCCTGCCATATCAGTTCTGTTATACTCAGACATTATTTTAACAGTTTTGGAAACTTTAGAGTGTTTTCTATGCAAATCGACCAATTATATGCATATCCTAGCTTCTGGGCTTGAGTAACAGGCAGTTTACTTTGGGCACGCTTTTCATCCGGAGGTGAAAATAGCGCCCCCTACCCTAGTGAGGTTAAATAACTGCCACATTTACTCTTCCTCAGCCATAAAGACAAGCAAAATCACTAGCCTATGTCAATCTAATATCCCCATAGTAATATCCCCCTTAGTAGAAAAGTTAACCTATTCTAATGGTCAGCAAGAAAGAAATAGCCTATTCCAAACAACGATTTATTCTGGACCAAAGACTCCTTGTACAAGATTCTGATGGAAGCTCAGCAAATGTAAGAACAATTTATGATGTTATTTCGTATTTCTGTGGAAAATGTTCTATTCTCCGACGTTTTGGCGGGCGCTGTCTTGCAATAACGCAAGCTGTTTGTTATGGTAAAGTTATTTTTAAAAATCTAACACGGCGGTTGCATTAAGAACCAGTGTATCTTTCATTTGCTGTACAACATGTATTTTTTAGTAAAGTTTATGATGAATTCTTTGGTCAGATTAGGTGAGTGTCCAAAATAGCTCCTGACATTCTGGGGAAATGTTGCTACATTTTCACAATGTATAACCACGGTTTGCAGCTCTAAATATGCACATTTTCGAACAAAACATAAGTGTATTGTATATCCTGATGTTATAAGACTGTCATCTGATGAAGTTGTTCAAGGTTAGTGATTAATTTTATATCTTTTGCTGGTTTTTGCGAATGCTATCTATGCGGTGAATAAATACGGTTGTGTGTTTGGCTATTGTGGTAAGCTAATATAATGCTATATTGTGTTTTCGCTGTAAAACACTTAAAAAATGGGAAATATTGGCTGGATTCACAAGATGTTTATCTTTCATTTGCTGTACACCATGTATTTTTCAGAAATGTTTTATGATGAGTATTTAGGTATTTCACGTTGATCTCTATAATTATTCTGGCTGCTTTGGTGATATTTTTGATGGTAGCTGCAATGTAAAACTATGATTTATACCTCAAATATGCACATTTTCAAACAAAACATAAATTTATTGTATAACATGTTATAAGACTGTAATCTGATGAAGTTGTTTCTTGGTTAGTGACTAATTATATCTCTATTTGGTCGGTTTTGTGATAGCTACCTAATGCGGTAGAAACATGGTGAAAATATGCGGTTGAGTCTTTGGCTATTGTGGTTAGCTAATAGAAATACATATTGTGGTTTCGCTGTAAAACATTTTAAAACTCGGAAATGATGGCTGGATTCACAAGATGTTTATCTTTCATTTGCTGTATTGGACTTGTGATTTCATGATATTTATATGCTATTATTTACTTGTGGCGCTATGCTAGGCTATGCTAGTCAGCTTTTACTGATGAGGATGCTCCCGGATCCGGGATGGGTGTTAAGTAAAGGTTAACTCCACCTGTTTGAACTCGTTACCTGTATAAAAGACACCTGTCCACACACTCAATCAAACAGACTCCAACCTCTCCACAATGGCCAAGACCAGAGAGCTGTGTAAGGACATCAGGGATAAAATTGTAGACCTGCACAAGGCTGGGATGGGCTACAGGACAATAGGCAAGCAGCTTGGTGAGAAGGCAACAACTGTTGGCGCAATTATTAGAAAATGGAAGAAGTTCAAGATGACGGTCAATCACCCTCGGTCTGGGGCTCCATCCAAGATCTCACCTCGTGGGGCATCAATGATCATGAGGAAGGTGAGGGATCAGCCCAGAACTACACGGCAAGACCTGGTCAATGACCTGAAGAGAGCTGGGACCACAGTCTCAAAGAAAACCATTTGTAACACACTACGCCGTCATGGATTAAAATCCTGCAGCGCACGCAAGGTCCCCCTGCTCAAGCCAGCGCATGTCCAGGCCCCTCTGAAGTTTGCCAATGACCATCTGGATGATCCAGAGGAGGAATGGGAGAAGGTCATGTGGTCTGATGATTCAAAAATAGAGCTTTTTGGTCTAAACTCCACTCGCCGTGTTTGGAGGAAGAAGAAGGATGAGTACAACCCCAAGAACACCATCCCAACCGTGAAGCATGGAGGTGGAAACATCATTCTTTGGGGATGCTTTTCTGCAAAGGGGACAGGACGACTGCACCGTATTGAGGGGAGGATGGATGGGGCCATGTATTGCGCGATCTTAGCCAACAACCTCCTTCCCTCAGTAAGAGCATTGATGATGGGTCGTGGCTGGGTCTTCCAGCATGACAACGACCCGAAACACACAGCCAGGGCAACTAAGGAGTGGCTCCGTAAGAAGTATCTCAAGGTCCTGGAGTGGCCTAGCCAGTCTCCAGACCTGAACCCAATAGAAAATCTTTGGAGGGAGCTGAAAGTCCGTATTGCCCAGCGACAGCCCCGAAACCTGAAGGATCTGGAGAAGGTCTGTATGGAGGAGTGGGCCAAAATCCCTGCTGCAGTGTGTGCAAACCTGGTCAAGAACTACAGGAAACGTATGATCTCTGTAATTGCAAACAAAGGATTCTGTACCAAATATTAAGTTCTGCTTTTCTGATGTATCAAATACTTATGTCATGCAATAAAATGCTAATTAATTACTTAAAAATCATACAATGTGATTTTCTGGATTTTTGTTTTAGATTCCGTCTCTCACAGTTGAAGTGTACCTATGATAAAAATTACAGACCTCTACATGCTTTTTAAGTAGGAAAATCTGCAAAATCGGCAGTGTATCAAATACTTGTTCTCCCCACTGTATATATGAAATAGCATCACAAAATGGTTCCTACTTTTGCTGATCTTCTATCAGAATGTTGTACCTTTGGTCCTTTGTCCAGAACCGTCTTTGTTTGGATTCAGAACGTTCTTTTTCCCTCTTGAATTAGCAAGCACACTGGCCATGCGGCGCTAAGCTCTCCAACGTCAACAAAGTCAAACAACGCAACACGCCTAACGTCCCGAATAAATTTCAATATTCTAAAGAAACTATATTGAAAAAACATACTTTAGGATGATATTGTAACATGTATCAAATAAAATCAAAACCGGAGATCATATTCGTCCATAACGACTGCTTTCCAGTAGGCAATAACAGGTCCCTCCACGCGCCTTGCAGAAAACAGAAAATGGGGGACACGTTGTTCCAAGAGGGCTCATTCAACGTCAGACAGAGATAATCAACTCATTTTTCCTCTCACTTCCTCTTGACATCCGGGTGAAGGTGTATGACGTGCACGTATAGTCATACGTATAATGCCTTTTATAGGCAGACCCTTGAACACAGCATCGATTTCAGACTTTCCACTTCCTGGTCAGAAAGTGTGCTGCCAAATGAGCTGTGTTTTACCCACAGACAAAATTCAAACGGTTTTAGAAACTAGAGAGTGTTTTCTATCCAATAGTAATAATAATATGCATATTGTACGAGCAAGAATTGAGTACGAGGCCGTTTAAATTGGATACGATAATCCCCCAAAGTGAAAACAGCGCCCTCTGGTCCTCATCAGGTTAACATCCTGACTGATGTCTTGAGATGTTGCTTCAATATATCCACATAATTTTCCTGCCTCATGATGCCATCTATTTTGTGAAGTGCACCAGCCCCTCCTGCAGCAAAGCACCCCACAACATGATGCTGCCACCCCCGTGCTTCACGGTTGGGATGGTGTTCTTCGGCTTGTAAGCCTCCCCCTTTTTCCTCCAAACATAACGATGGTCATTATGGCCAAACAGTTCTATTTTTGTTTCATCAGATCAGAGGACATTTCTCCAAAAAGTATGACCTTTGTCCCCATGTGCAGTTGCAAACGATAGTCTGGCTTTTATATGGCGGTTTTGGAGCAGTAGCTTCTTCTTTGTGGAGCGGCCTTTCAGGTTATGTCGATATAGGACTCGTTTTACTGTGGATATAGATACTTTTGTACCTTTTTCCTCCAGCATCTTCACAAGGTCCTTTGCTGTTGTTCTGGGATTGATTTGCACTTTTCCCACCAAAGTACTTTCATCTGTAGGAGACAGAACGCTTCTCCTCCCTGAGTGTTATAATGGCTTCGTGGTCCCATGGTGTTTATACTTGCGTACAATTGTTTGTACAGATGAACGTGGTACCTTCAGGTGTTGGGAAATTGCTCCCAATGATGCACCAGACTTGTGGTCTACAATATTTTTTCTGAGGTTTTGGCTGATTTCTTTTGATTTTCCCATGATGTCAAGCAAAGAGGCACTGAGTTTGAAGGTAGGCCTTGAAATACATCCACAGGTACACCTCCAATTGACTCAAATAATGTCAATTAGCCTATCAGAAGCTTCTAAAGCCATGACATCACTTTCTGGAATTTTCCAAGCTTTTCTGGAATTTTCCACACAGTCAACTTAGTGAATGTAAACTTCTGACCCACTGAAATTGTGGTACAGTGAATTATAAGTGAAATAATCTGTCTGTAAACAATTGTTGGAAAAATTACTTCTGTCATGCACAAAGTAGTTGTCTTAAACGACTTGCCAAAACTATAGTTTGTTAATTTACTTAATATCCATCCCGGATCCTCCTCATCAAAAAATCTGACTAGCATAGCCTAGCCTAATGGGACAGGGATATCATATAATATAATTTTCATGAAATCACAAGTCCAATACAGAAAATGAAAGATAAACATCTTGTGAATCCAGCCATCATTTCCGATTTTTTTAATGTTTTACAGCGAAAACCACAATATGTATTTCTATTAGCTAACCACAATAGCCAAACACACAACCGCATATTTTCACCATGATTCCACCGCATAGGTAGCTTTCACAAAACCGACAAAATAGAGATATAATTAGTCACTAACCAAGAAACAACTTCATCAGATGACAGTCTTATAACATGTTATACAATACATTTATGTTTTGTTCGAAAAATGTGCATATTTGAGGTATAAATCGTAGATTTACATTGCAGCTACCATCACAAATAGCACCGAAGCAGCCAGAATAATTACAGAGAGCAACGTGAAATACCTAAATACTCATCATAAAACATTTATGAAAAATACATGGTGTACAGCAAATGAAACATAAACATCTTGTGAATCCAGCCAATATTTCCGATTTTTTTTAAGTGTTTTACAGCGAAAACACAATGTAGAATTATATTAGCTTACCACAATAGCCAAACACACAAACGCATTTATTCACCGCAAAGGTAGCTTTCGCAAAAACCAGCAAAAGATATAAAATTAATCACTAACCTTTGGACAACTTCATCAGATGACAGTCTTATAACATGTTATACAATACACTTATGTTTTGTTTGAAAATGTGCATATTTAGCGCTGCAATCGTGGTTATACATTGTGAATATGTAGCAACATTTTCCCAGAATATCCGGAGATATTTTGGACACTCACCTAATATGACCAAAGAACTCATCATAAACTTTACATAAAAATACTTGTGGTATGGCAAATGAAAGATACACTGGTTCTTAATGCAACCGCTGTGTTAGATTAAAAAAAATAACTTTACCATAACATACAGCTTGCGTTATTGCGAGACAGCGCTCACCAAAACGGCGGAGAATAGGACTCAACATTTTACACAGAAATACGAAATAACATCATACATTTTTTCTTACTTTTGCTGAGCTTCCATCAGAATGTTGTACAAGGAGTCCTTGGTCCAGAATAAATTGTTGTTTGGTTTTAGAATGTCCATTTCTTCTGTCGAATTCACGCCACAATGCTAGCCAAGGTTGCTAACATTCCCATCCTCTCTTGGCGCAAAGAACGGAAAACTCCAAAAGTCCCAATAAACGTTGAATAAACTGATAAAACTCGGTTGAAAAAAACTACTTTATGATGTTTTTCTAATATGTATCAAATAAAATCAGAGCCGGAGATATTCACCGTGTATACCGATCGCTTATCAGAAGACAATGTCGAGGTCCTTCGTGCGCCTTGGAAAACTGACAAAATGGCTGACCTGCCACTTCAAAAGCTCTTGTTCGACCTCAGATCAAGCTAGACACCCCATTCCACCTTCCACTGCCTGTTGCCATCTAGTGGAAGCCGTATGAAGTGCATGAATATCGATAAATATAAGCCAGTTGAATAGGCAGGCCCTGACACAGAAACCCCATTTTCAGAATTTTCACTTCCTGTCTGGAAGTTTGCTGCCAAATGAGTTCTGTTTTACTCACAGATATAATTCAAACAGTTTTAGAAACTTGAGAGTGTTTTCTATCCAATAGTACTAATAATCTGCATATTGTATGATCTAGAATAGAGTACGAGGCCGTTTAAATTGGGCACAATCTTTTCCAAAGTGAAAACAGCGCCCCCCTATTGACAAGAAGTTTTAACAAGAAATGTGTGAAGTGGTTGAAAAAACTAGTTTTAATGACTCCAACCTAAGTGTATGTAACCTCCGACTTCAACTGTAAATATATGGATGGGAAAGTGGCCCAGGCAGCCATAGGGGGTGAGAAGAGAGGGTGGAGTAGATGGAGGGTGTGGGAGTTGGGTGATTCTGTTAAATTAACCAGCACTGAACATGATCAGTGTTGTAGATGCAGAGTTTGCCTCAAACCACAATCTGGATTTTTCATTTTGGTTAGTGTACAAATTATGGTTTGGGTCAACAGATTAAAATTCAGTCAATTCAGGAAATGAATATAAATTCTATGAAAATCTTCATAGAAACTATATATAATTTTCATTAGCTCAGAGGGTGACTGACGTGTTCTGTTCTTATTGAGTGTTTGGGTAGAGGTGGGGTTAAAGGTGAGGGTGTTAATGTTGTTTGTATAGGGACGTAGAGGGGGTTGTGGATGATGGACAGCCCACTGTAGAGGGGGACCGGGTGGGGGCCAGGAGGGGGCCAAGGTGGGGGGTCATACTGTCAACCCATGATGGAAGCCAAACGCTGCATGAGTAATTTCATAAATAAAGTGGCTGGTGGGTCTTCTTGGACATGCCTACTCTATCCTCTCCAAATAGAGGCTAATGTTCCTGACCTCCTCACCACTGGCTGGGGCCATGGCAGCTGGCCTACGTCATCGTTGAGTGTTTGTCTGTGTGTCTGCGTGAGTACGTGTGTGTGTGTGTTTGGTGTGTGTGTATGCTTGCATGTGTGTGTCTGTGGGCAGGGTAGGTTACTTTCTAAATGTAATCTTTTTCATTTACTAGTTATCTGTCCAAAATTATAATCAGTAAGGTAACGTTTAGATTACCCAAACTGAGTTACGTAATCTGATTACTTTTAGATTACTTTCCCCTTAAGAGGCATTAGAAGAAGACAACAAATATCCATCAAACGCATTTGGTGTCATCTTAGTAGTCTCTAACTTGTAGTCAGACTTGCTCATGTGGAACAAACTTAAACCTTTTTCAATGCTGAATTGAATGTCATTGAGAAAACAGGAAGGTCAAAATTTATGTTTTTCTCTTGCAAACATACTTGTGACTTTGTGACTGAAGTAACAAAAGAAGCAATCATCTAGTTTTTCAAAAGCATCTGTATTCTGAATACAAGATTTTTGCTGGTAACGTAACTGATTACAGTTAGTATTATTTTTTGTTGCTGTCAGATTACATGTAACTGTAATGTGGGTATATGAGTACCCTTGCCTTGCTGTACCCCATACAATCTGTCAGGAAAATTTTCCAAGCCCAAGGAACAGAAGCATAATACCTTTTCCGATCAGGAAAGAATTCCAACCTCAACCAGTATTCCCTAACCCTGCCACGACACTGAAGCATGCATGTGAGCCTCAATTGTTCCGGACGACTGTGTGACCGATGTGCTACGGAGACCGTGAAGAGGGCACGACAACGCCTATTCCCCCTCAGGAGACTGAACATTTTTGGCATGGGTCCTCAGATCTTCAAAAAGTTCTACAGCTGCACAATTGAGATCATCCTGACTGGTTGCATCACTGCCTTGAATGGCAACTGCTCTGCCTCCAACCGCAAGGTACTACAGAGGGTAGTGAGTACGGCCGAGTACATCACTGAAGCCAAGCTTCCTGCCATCCAGGACCTCTATACCAGGAGGTGTCAGAGGAAGGCCATAAAAATTGTCAAAGACTCCACTCACCCTAGACTGTTCTCTCTGCTACCGCACGGCAAGCGGTACCAAAGTGCCAAGTCTAGGTCCAAAAGATTTCTTAACAGCTTCTACCCCAAGCCATAATTCTCCTGAACAGCTAATCAAATTGCTACTAAGACTATTTGCATTGTCCCCCCCCCCCCCCCTCGCCTCTTTATGCCGCTACTACTCTGTTTATTATCTGTGCATAGTCACTTTAACTCTACTTACATGTACATATTGCCTCATTTGCCTCGACTGACCTGGGCCCTCGCACATTGACTCTGTAACGGTACCCCCTGTATATAGCCTCGCTACTGTTATTTTCCTGCTGCTCTATAAAGATATATATATATTTTTTTTTTTACTTATCTATTTTTTACTTAAACATCTATTTTTCATAAAACTCCATTGTTGGTTAAGGGCTTGTAAGTAAGCATTTCACTGTAAGGTCTACACTTTCGGTGCATGTCACAAATGAAATTAGATTTTATTTGAAAGGCCAACCACTGGAAACCAGTCAAGCTGATACATCAGTCTGTAGTCCAGTCTGTGCTATGACGTCCTGTCACTGATTTGTCTCCATGGTGGGAAGATAAATCAGCAGGCCTGGTATAAACATGTCAGTGTGAGGGTAGGGGCCAGCTCCCGGTTCACCTGGCCCAAGCACAGAGCTCCTGGCCTTTGGGAGGTCATCAGACAGACTGGGAATGGCATGGAAGTAAGGAACACAAACCTGACCCGGCTGTCAATAACTCTGCCAATGCCCCAGCAGGAAAGAGAAGGCAGTCCCATTAACACATCCCCACATCCTCACAGCCCCAAGGTCACAGCCTGGTTGTCCAGTGACAGTGCAGAATGCCTCAGAGGTTTCTTCATCGACTCCATCCTCCATCAGGACAAATCATATGATCCTGGGAGTCCTGGTCGTAGGGAGAGCCCTGCTATGAGGTCAGGCATTTAGCGAGAAGGTGCCATGGTGTGGTATACCGTCATGTCTGCGGCCAGAGGTGAGGGGGGAGGTAAAGCGAGCAGAGCACTCTTTAACAGTCACAAAGCATCCCAGTCAGAGAACAGATATAGAGGTGTGTTAGATGGAATATGGCCCTGGCTGTTTACATCATGTGGAGAGGACACCTAGATAGACTTCATAGTCTCCATATCCTCAGGACCCTGGGGGTCAAGCCATTAAAGCTAGGGATGAGATAGCAGTCCCCACTCTGACTGGAGCTCTTTGATAACATGAGGGATGCGTGTGTGTCAGCCATGAGGACTCAGATAAACAGGCACTCTCTGCCCACTAAAAGCTTCTGTTGTCTGGGCTATGTGATAGTGGAGGATGGGGGGTGGGGGTGGAGGTTCAGACATAAGACACAAGGAGGTCGGCAAGGCGGGGGGGGGGTCCCGTCTCTTGCTCACTCTCTGTCTATCTCTCTGGCACAATGTGAATATTTTGTCTATGTCTAGTGGTTTGTGTTTAGTTGTGTGTATTTAGACAAAAGTGATAGAGAGTGTTCTGCCTATCCCTCTTCTTGGGGCCAATGTGACCGGGATACACACACAAACAAACAGCCAGTGGTCAATGTCTCTGATATCATTATCAAAGCAGGCGCTGCTTGGCTCTGTTCTGGCTTTATCACACACATTTACACATTGGAGCGCACTGACCCAATGATGAGGTAATGCTTTAGACTCACAAAACAGATGTATTATACTGAAACCAATTTCATAATCAACTTCTTATAACACTGACTGTTTTCAACTGTCATGTTAATAACTTTAAAATAGTTTTTAATTGAACTAGGCAAGTCAGTTAACCTTTAGGGGCCACGGGTGCCGCTAGCGGCACTCCTCCCACATTCCATTGAAAAGGCAGAGCGGCAAATTCAAAAAATACATTTTTTTAAAATATTTAACTTTCACACATTAACAAGTCCAATACAGCATATGAAAGGCAGACATCTTGTGAATCTAGCCAACATGTCCGATTTTTAAAATGTTTTACAGGGAAGACAAAATATGTAAATCTATTAGCTAACCACCTTAGCAAAAGACACCACTTTCTAACACCAATCAGTTTTTACGTCCATCACCAGCTATCACTAATTCGACCAAATGAAGATATATATAGCCACTAACCAAGAAACAACTTCATAAGATGACAGTCTGATAACATATTTATTGTATAGCATATGTTTTTTTTGAAAAATTTGCATATTTATGGTATAAATCATAAATTACATTTCAGCTACAATCAGAAAGCAGCCATAATATTTACAGACACCAACATCAAATACCTAATTACTCCTCATAAAACATTTCTGAGAAATACATACTGTGCAGCAATTGAAAAACAGGATTCTTGTGATTCCAGACAATATTTCCGATTTATTAAATGTTTTACATCGAAAACTAAATGTAGCGCTAAATTAGCATAGCCACGCCAGACAGACACACTTGGGCGCGCGCGACCAGTTGACATGCACGACAGATATATGAAATAACATTATAAATTTGGTCTTACTTTGGCTGATCTTTCATCAGAATGTTGATCAAGTTGTCCTTAGTCCAGAAGAGTCGTTCAATCCATTCAGAATGGCAACTTTCCATCTTCATTTAGCAGGGGTACTAGTCGAGTGGCACGGATCTCTCCAACGTAAACAAAGTAAACATTACGGAACACGGCAAAACTCCCGAAAAAATTCAAATAATCTGATTAAACTATATTGAAAAAACATACATTACGATGACATGGTCTCATTTATCAAATCAAATCCGAGCTGGAGATAGTTCACATCCGAAACGGCAGCAAAACAAAACATGATATCTCTCCCAAGTCGCGCGCTTCTGACTTCCTGAAATTGACGGTCACGTCAAAGAAATAGGTCTTATTTCACGTCAGAACAAGATAAACGCAAGATTTCTCCTCTGACGTCCTCTTGACACCCAGAGGAAGGCGTACGAGGTGTGTTTCGGGTCATAGGTGGCATGACCATGTATAGGCAGAGCGTTGAAGCGAGCATAAACATCTTGCATTTTACTTCCTGGTCGGGGAAAGTGCTGCCAAAGGACTTGTGTTCCACTCAGAGAAAAAATTAAAACGGTTTTAGAAACTAGAGACTCTTTTCTATCCAATAGTATTAACAATATGTATATTGTAAGAGCAAAAATTGATTAAGAGGCCGTTTGAAAATTTGCACATATTTTCCAGTTTTTCCAATACGCCCCCTATAGCCCAAACAGGTTAAGAACAATTTCTTATTTACAATGACGGCCTACACCGGCCAAACCCGGATGATGCGGAGTCAATTGTGTACCGGCCTATAGGACTCCCAATCAAAGCCAGTTGTGATACAGTCTGGATTCAAACCAGGGTGTCTGTAGTGACGCCTCTAGCACTGATATGCAGTACCCTTGACCGCTGCACCACTGGGGAGCCTAAGTTAACTTCATGCGATAATATTATAGGCCTAAAGTACCGTTTTTTCTTATGACTGAAAAGGTATGTTTTCTAAGCACTGGCCACACTAAAGACAACTGAGCTGAAGAATTCCTTTTCCATGGCAAGTAAGATGCACAGATGCGCTTCCTCTTTCTGCCCTGAGGTGGGCAGTTATGAGCAGACATTTGGAGAGCTCTGCAGGTTTAGGGCTGTCACTGCTATTTCCAGATCTAATAGAGCGTGTGTATACACCAGTGGAGGCTGGTGACTTCAAAAATTGAGGAGGATGGGAGACCCATGGTATAGGCGCGGAACGCACAGAGACGTCAATGTGTATTTCAAAAATTGTCAAAGAGTAATTATTTTAACTTTTAGTTGGTACTCATCCCGGATCCGGGAGCACCCCCCACAGTAAAAAAGCTGACTAGCATAGCCTAGCATAGCGTCACAAGTAAATACAAGCATCTAAATATCATTAAATCACAAGTCCAAGACACCAGATGAAAGATACAGATCTTGTGAATCCAGCCATCATTTCTGATTTTTAAAATGTTTTACAGGGAAGACACAATATGTAAATCTATTAGCTAACCACGATAGCAAAAGACACAACTTTTTTTTCTCCACCATTTTTTTCCTGCATGGGCAGCTATCACAATTTCGACTAAATAAAGATATATATAGCCACTAACCAAGAAACAACTTCATCAAATGACAGTCTGATAACATATTTATGGTATAGGATAAGTTTTTTTAGAAAAATGTGCATTTTTCAGGTATAAATCACATTTCTACATTGCAGCTGCAATCTGAAATAGCGTTGGAAGCAGCCGGAATAATTACAGAGACCGACGTCAATTACCAAAATACTCATCCTAAAACATTTCTGAAAAATACACAGCATACAGCAATCGAAAGACACAGATCTTGTGAATCCAGACAATGTTTCAGATTTTCTAAGTGTTTTACAGGGAAGACACAATATGTAAATCTATTAGCTAACCACGATAGCAAAAGACACCACTTTTTTTCTCCACCATTTTTTTCCTGCATCAGTAGCTATCACTAATTCAACTAAATAAAGATATATATAGCCACTAACCAAGAAACAACTTCATAAGATGACAGTCTGATAACATATTCATGGTATAGGATAGTTTTTCTTTGAAAAATGTGCATATTTCAGGTATAAATCACATTTCTACATTGCAGCTGCAATATGAAATAGCGTTGGAAGCAGCCAGAATAATTACAGAGACCGACGTCAATTACCAAAATACTCATCCTAAAACATTTCTGAAAAATACACAGCATACAGCAATCGAAAGACACAGATCTTGTGAATCCAGACACTGTTTCAGATTTTCTAAGTGTTTTACAGCGAAAACACAATATATCGTTATATTAGCATACCACATGAGCTAACATCACCCAGCATTGAATCAAGCCAAAAGGGTCGATAACGTTATCGCCACCAAAATATATTAATTTTTTCACTAACCTTCTCAGAATTCTTCAGATGACAGTCCTGTAACATCATATTACACAATGCATATAGAGTTTGTTCGAAAATGTGCATATTTAGCATCACAAATCTTGGTTATGCAATGTAATCTGTCAAAACATGGCATGCATTCGGGCCGGCGCCATCTTGGAAAGGCACCTATGATTACGATTATTTATCGATTAGATTGACTAAAAAAATACAGGTTGGACAGCTAATGAAAGATGCATTGGTTATTAATGCAACCGCTGATTTAGATTTTTAAAATTAACGTTACAAGACATACATTGTGAGTTACAGCCAGACTAGTGCCGCAAAAAATGGCCGACAACTGCGTTTAAATTTTTCCACATAAATACGGAATAAAATCATAAATAACTCTTACTTTTGGACGAGCTTCCATCAGTATCTTGGGCAATGTGTCCTTTGTCCAAAAGTATCGTTGCTTTGTTGTAAAACGACCTCCTCAACTTCAGAACTAGCAGCTAACGATAGCTTCACGGCACACACATGCCCAAATCGTCAAACGCAATACTAAGGAAATTCAGAAAAATAGCAATATACTCGCATGAACTGATATAAATCGGTTTCAAATAACTTCGTTATGATGTTTCTAACACCTATATCGAACTAAATCACAGACGGATAGATCTTTGATCAATAACGAGAGCTTTTGAGCATGCGATTCTGATGTCCTCCCTTGCGTCCTGGCGAGCGTCAAAAGGAAGGGTCATCTCACTCCACTCCCTTTTATAAACTCTGACAAACACGTAGAGACACCATTCCACTTCTCATTGGTTACTGACATCCAGGGGAAGGCGGGTGCAGTTCATGTCAAGCCATAAGGCACACACAGAGTTTTCAACTGATCCGAGATCAGAGACTATTTTTCAGAGCTTCGCATGTCCTGTCATGAGTTTCGCTGTAGAAAGAGTTCTGGTTCACCCACAGACATAATTCAAACGGTTTTAGAAACTAGAGATTGTTTTCTATCCAATAGTAATAATAATATGCATATTGTACGAGCAAGAATTGAGTATGAGGCAGTTTAATTTGGAGACGATAAATGCTAACGTTGAAACAGCACCCCCTATATTGAGAAAAGGTTTTAACCTAAAATTTAATAAAGACATTTATAGTACAATATTATAGGGAATGGGAGGGCACATGAGACGTGGCTTCAGTTCATGTCAGGAGAGAGTTGACAATGGCAGTGGTCATCAGCTCATAATCAGGGAACAGAAGGGGACATAGCTGGAAATACAAATAGCAGAAACGTTCCATTACAGCTGCGCCATTGAAGATTTAAACAACAAGTTTCTCCATGAAGTTAAACACAGACTGCGCATCTCACCCACTTGACACATCAAAGTAGCCCAATACATTTTCCTGAATAATGCCCTGATCATCCAAATACCCAACAATAACTGCAAGCTGACTGGTGGCACCATAGGTCCAAGAGTGTTTTTTTTTTTTTAACCCTTTGGGCTTGGAGTTCTTCCTTATCTGTTAATCTAACCAGGAAAACTCTGGACCCTATAAGGTATGACAGTGATTAATCAGTTGTAAAAATGTTTTATATGGGCTATGATGGCACCAGTTTTTCCTAATCAGGTCACATGGTTTTTAAAAAATGAAGAAAAACTCCTGGCCCTGGGAAGGATGACAACACTGTCAAACTGCAGCAACCTTATACTTGTTCATATTAATTATATTTAGACTAGATTAGGAGGGGATTTCCTCTACCCAGACACAGAGACAACAACTGATAGACAATAGAACTCACAGGGCTGAGCTTGCTTTGTGCATGTTAGCGTCATACAGGCCTATGCAACTGTAGGACTTAAAACATTTATTCACATCTCAAATCAAACTTTATTTGTCACATGCGCCAAATACAAGTGTAGACTTCAACATGAAATGCTTACTTACAAGCCCTTAACCAACAGTGCAGTTCAAGAAGAGTTAAGAAAATATTTCCCAAGTAGACTGAAATAATAAGTGATAATAAAAAGTAACACAAAAATAATAACAATAACGAGGCTATATACAGGGGGCACCGGTACTGAGTCAGTGTGCAGGGGTACAGGTTAGTTCAGGTAATTTGTACATGTAGGTGGGGGTGAATAATAATAGATAATAAACAGCGAGTAGCAGCAGTGTACAAAAGGGAGGGGGGGGTCAATGTAAATTGTCAGGTGGCGATTTTATTAATTGTTCAGCAATCTTATGGTTTGGGTGTAGAAGCTGTTGAGGAGCCTTTTGGTCCTAGACTTGGTGCTCCGGTCCCGCTTGCCATGCGGTAGCAAAGAAAACAGTCTATACAGCCAGAAGAGGACTGGCCACCCCTCATAGCCTAGTTCCTCTCTAGGTTTTTCCTAGGTTCCGGCCTTTCTGGGGAGTTTTTCCGAGCCACTGTGCTTCTACACCTGCATTGCTTGCTGTTTGGAGTTTTAGGCTGGGTTTCTATACAGCGCTTTGTGACCTCCCTATAGGCCGTCTCATCGTTGCCGGTGATCAGGCCTACCACTGCTGTCAGCAAACTTAATGATGGGGTTGGAGTCATGTTTGGCCATGCTGTCGTGGGTGAACAGGGAGTACAAAAGGGGACTAAGTACACACCATTGAGAGGGCCCCAGTGTTAAGAATCAGCATGGCAGATGTGTTGTTGCCTAATCTTACCACCTTGGGGTGGCCCGTCAGGAAGTCCAGGATCCAGTTGTGGAGGGAGGTGTTTAGTCCAAGAGTCCTTAGCTTAGTGATGAGCAGCATTCTCACATAGGTGTTCCTTTTGTCCAGGTGAGAAAGGGCAGTGTGGAGTGCGATTGCGATTGCGTCATCTGTGGATCTGTCGGTGCGGTATGCACATTGGAGTGGGTCTAGGATGTCCGGGAGGATGCTGTTGATGTAATCTGTCATCTGATTGATCTATCATCACTTATTACGTTGATTGATTAATTCCAGTTAATAATTTTGGATTGAAAATGTATAGGCAGCCTAGCCAGCCCAATTTTGAATATAAACCAAATTCGATTACATTCACATTTTCTCCTGACACACAAATGGACTATGAATACATATAGTTATCAATTAGTTACCCCAACCAGATGAACAGGGTGTATAGGCTGTATGCAGCTGCTATTATTTGTAGCATACAGTTAATCAGACTGAACATTTGTCTTGTTTTCATCCCATACAGCATGTCAGATCTCTAATGTTTAGGTGTAGTCTTCCACCAGGTGGCTGATGAGATATGTTGACACAACTGCCATATTGCATCTCCATCCCAAAGCCTTTGCTTGGAAGTGTACTTCGCCAGACTGCCAGGAACCTTGCCCTCATCCAGGCCAAGGTGTCGTGACACAGTAGTGATGACACCATAGACCTTGTTGATCTCTGCACCAGACAGGATGCTTTTGCCAGCATACTTGGGGTCCAACATGTATGCTGTGGCGTGTATGGGCTTCAGGCAGAAGTCTTCACGCTTTTTGATGTATTGCCACTATGAGGTCAACCTGTCTTGATTTTAAACTTCCTGGAGCAACCACAAGTGGTTTTTAAGGCACTTCCGGTTGGCACAGGAAGCTGAAAGTAAACACATATCCTCAGTGGGGTAGGCTTTTACAGAACCCTGAGTTTAAAGTATTTAAGATAAGAACTGACTGATTTAAACAGGGTTGAAATCAGTGTTTTTCACAAACTGCAGGTTGGGTATATCAAAACACATTTAGGGTGAATTGAATCACTTGTGGTTGCTCCAAGAAGCTTAGAATCAAGACAGGTAGACCTCATAGAATTGTGCCTCATAGAATTGTGCTTCTAACCCTAACGGTTCTGCCGCTGTCACCCAAAAGCACCTGAAATTTAGGCCAGGCTTCATTTTGGCTCTACTTTTTCTGCACGGTCCCTGCGGTCAGACCGAGTGAGCTACGGTCAAGCGGGGCGTCTCGTTGATCTCGGCACGGCCTAGAGATTATGGTAATGCCATTGCAGGCTCTGTGTGTCTGTAAGCCCCGCACTGTCACTCCATCCTAGCTGTGTGTGTGTGTGTGTGTGTGTGAGGTTTTTATTTTGACATCTGTTGGGAGAAATGACTGATTTACAGTTCATGAGGGTTGCCTAATCACACATATGACGTTTTGGAAAGATCTGGCCTTTTTAACCCTTCCAAACAGCCCATATGACCCCAATTTAAGGCACTTCCGGTTGGCACAGGATGCTGAAAGTAAACACCTATCCTCATTGGATTAGGCTTTTACAGAATTCTGAGTTTAAAGTCATTATGTTAAGAACTGATTGATTTACACAGGGTTGAAATCAGTGTTTTTCACAAACTGCAGGTTGGGTATATCAAAACACCTTTAGGGTGATTTTAACGGGATTGCAGCCCTAAGAAGTTTTAACAGTGAAAACAGGGTGTTTACATCAAACAGTTTGCAATGACTTCTCTCCCCATAGGAATACATTACCTGCTCCCCTAATTCAACCCTAATTCAACCTGAAGCCTATGTGAGTTATGAATGCCTTATGAACCTGTCTTCGTTGACAATTCATCAGGCCACTATGAGGTCTACCTGTGTTGATTATAAGACTCCTGGAGCAACCAGAAGTGGTTAACGGGATCGATATGACAACAGCCAGTGAAAGTGCATGGTGCCAAATTCAAACAACAGAAATCTCATAATTAAAATTCCTCAAACACAGTGGGGCAAAAAAGTATTTAGTCAGCCACCAATTGTGCATGTTCTCCCACTTAAAAAGATGAGAGAGGCCTGTAATTTTCATCATAGGTACATTTCAACTATGACAGACAAAATGAGAAAAAAAATCCAGAAAATCACATTGTAGGATTTGTAAAGAATTTATTTGCAAATTATGGTGGAAAATAAGTATTTGGTCACCTACAAACAAGCAAGATTTCTGGCTCTCACAGACCTGTAACTTCTTCTTTAAGAGGCTCCTCTGTCCTCCACTCGTTACCTGTATTAATGGCACCTGTTTGAACTTGTTATCAGTATAAAAGACACCTGTCCACAACCTCAAACAGTCACATTCCAAACTCCACTATGGCCAAGACCAAAGAGCTGTCAAAGGACACCAGAAACAAAATTGTAGACCTGCACCAGGCTGGGAAGAATGAATCTGCAATAGTTAAGCAGCTTGGTTTGAAGAAATCAACTGTGGGAGCAATTATTAGGAAATGGAAGACATACAAGACCACTGATAATCTCCCTCGATCTGGGGCTCCACGCAAGCTCTCACCCCGTGGGGTCAAAATGATCACAAGAACGGTGAGCAAAAATCCCAGAACCACACGGGGGGACCTAGTGAATGACCTGCAGAGAGCTGGGACCAAAGTAACAAAGCCTACCATCAGTAACACACTACGCCGCCAGGGACTCAAATCCTGCAGTGCCAGACATGTCCCCCTGCTTAAGCCAGTACATGTCCAGGCCCGTCTGAAGTTTGCTAGAGAGCATTTGGATGATCCAGAAGAAGATTGGGAGAATGTCATATGGTCAGATGAAACCAAGATAGAACTTTTTGGTAAAAAGTCGTCGTGTTTGGAGGACAAAGAATGCTGAGTTGCATCCAAAGAACACCATACCTACTGTGAAGCATGGGGGTGGAAACATCATGCTTTGGGGCTGTTTTTCTGCAAAGGGACCAGGACGACTGATCCGTGTAAAGGAAAGAATGAATGGGGCCATGTATCGTGAGATTTTGAGTGAAAACCTCCTTCAGTCAGCAAGGGCATTGAAGATGAAACATGGCTGGGTCTTTCAGCATGACAATGATCCCAAACACACCGCCCGGGCAACGAAGGAGTAGCTTCGTAAGAAGCATTTCAAGGTCCTGGAGTGGCCTAGCCAGTCTCCAGATCTCAACCCCATAGAAAATCTTTGGAGGGAGTTGAAAGTCCGTGTTGCGCAGCAACAGCCCCAAAACATCACTGCTCTAGAGGAGATCTGCATGGAGGAATGGGCCAAAATACCAGCAACAGTGTGTGAAAACCTTGTGAAGACTTACAGAAAACGTTTGACCTCTGTCATTGCCAACAAAGGGTATATAACAAAGTATTGAGATACATTTTTGTTATTGACCAAATACTTATTTATTTTCCACCATAATTTGCAAATAAATTCATAAAAAATCCTACACTTCACAGTAGAGGCATCAGACAAGGTTCTACAGACTGTTGATATCTAGTGGAAGCCGTAGGAAGTGCAAACTCATCCATATCCCACTGTGTATTCAATATGGGCTTGGTTGAAAATCGACCAACCTCAGAATTCCCACTTCCTGTTTGGATTTTTTCTCAGGTTTTTGCCTGCCATATGAGTTCTGTTATACTCACAGACATCATTCAAACAGTTTTAGAAACGTCAGAGTGTTTTCTATCCAATACTAATAATAATATGCATATATTAGCAACTGGGACTGAGGAGCAGGCCGTTTACTCTGGGCACCTTTCATCCAAGCTACTCAATACTGCCCCCCAGCCCAAAGAGGTTAAGCTTATGTATTTGTTTATTATGAGAGTTTTTTGTTTTGTTGAGTTTCACGCTCTGCATTTCACCGGATGTTGTTTGAGACAGTGGATTACTGAACAAAACGCGCTAACAAAATGGGGGGTTTTGGATATAAAGAGGGACTTTATCGAATAAAACAAGCATTTATTGGGTAACTGGGAGTCTTGTGAGTGCAACCATATCATCAATATCATCAAAGGTAAGTGATTCATTTTATTGCTATTTCTGACTTTTGTTACTCCTCTTCTTGGCTGGTTACTGTTTGTAAGGGAATACCCCCCTGAAATGGACAAAAATGAATGGGAACTTATTAGCACCATACGAAACATATACACAATGTACAATACCACTCAAATGGATGCCATTTCATTCAACACTTATTGCAAATCTCATATGGCAAATGTCATGTGTCATATAGCAAAAATCCAATAGATGGCGAGCGCGCTCTACAGTAAATTTTCATATTGCAAAAGCACATCAAGTCAAGACCCAAGGGTCAAATTTTGAACATGTGAAATATTTTTCAAAAACCTATCACACCCTTAAAAAAGTGCTTTCTGGACCGTTTTTCCGAAATTCTTTCGATATTTATGACAATTATACATGTAAAACAACTGTATGAACATACTTTTTTAAACTTGTCCATAAGAAATATGTTTGGTCCATTTGCAAAAGGATTTCATAGGAAGTCAAAACTCGAAGTCAAAAGTCAGTGAACCATTACCAAATGCCATAGGAAATGTCCAAATGCAATTTGAAAGTGCAAAATCAGGTTGTTTTGTCCATTTGCAATATGATATCATAGGAAGTCAAAAGTCAGAAAACCATTGCCAAATGCCATAAGAAAGGTCCAAATGCAATATGAAAGTATTGAAAGTGCCAAATCAGGATGTTATGTCCATTTGCCATGTACGATCATAGGAAGTCGGTTTCCAAACCCAAAAGTTTGCGAAATTGACTGGCCCGATAAAATCGGGTTGACTGGGCAGTGATTCTGGTTCCTCTCCATCGCTTGTTGGTGTTGATTTCAGAATGTGAATTTGGTGATGGTCTATCACTGTTTAAACATATTGCAAATGGACAAAAGTCAGCCAGCAAGTCACCGTCCATCAGTCAACTAGATATCGTTCTGACACCAAACTGATACAAACTGACACCACACTTTTTCCAACTCGTTTAGAAGCAAACTATCACAAATTTCAGAGCAGGCCCAAAATTCACAGTGCCTTCTGTTTAAACAAAAATAAAACATTAAACACGTATTACGTTCTAGCTGCGGGTCCAGTTCTGACATTATGTGTAGGCCTATGTGAGGCGACCCTGAATCCCGAGATTCGGCTCGATAGGTCATTCGGTGCCCGAGCAATGTTCTTAATTGGTGCTGAAAATATACTTTTCCAGGCGTTGCTACGGGGTCCTTGAATGAGCTATCGGACAGAAACGTTGGGGTCCATCACCGAGAAGGTTTCAATGCACCTAATCTTGCGACTCTGAGGCTTTTCTAAATGTCGTCATTTTCGTGATGGTCATAATGAATTGAAGTTATTGCAAATGTACAAGACTGTTTCTCGGTCTGAGAACTTTCTAGAGCCACATAACTCACCACGCACTATCAACTTCAGCTCTAGAACAGGTTTCTAAAGTTTCAGAGCTCTAGGTCTGACGGTTCTTTGATAGTTCGAACGTAGGTAACTACTGTGTGTATGTAAGCCCCTCACTGTGTTACTCCCCATTGACTGTGTGTGTGTGATTTCAGAAAATCACAGAAATTCACAGAAATCACGTAGAGCTCCGAAACCTGTATTAAATGATTAGTCTGAACACGTCGCAACTGGATCTGTAACATTTTTGGGAAAAAACCTAGAATTGTTTGAACATCACCAATTGTACATTGTGTGATTTCTCATAAATTACGATAGATAAATGGCTGGTTCTTTTTTTCCTGACACCGTAGGTCATGTACTTCGACGTGAAGCGGTGAAATTAGCACTCTATGACCGTTTTTGACTTTTAATCCCAGAAAATGGTTCTTAACTCAAAAAGCGCTGAGGCCTCGACGCCATGTTGTTTCTGGGCTAAAAGCCCATTTGGCCAAGCCCGTGCTCCCGGGTTTTGTCTTTGAAGTCTTTTCCGTTTAGGAGAAATGGCCATGTCATTTTAGTGCTGTTTTGAACATTTGCATTAGCAGCCAGTTGACATCTGGTGTAATTTTCAGGAACAAGCGGAAAAATTACCAACATTTGAAAATGTTATAAAACGGAAACCAAATGTCCGAGAGACTTTATTTGATGACTTCTCGGAAGATCTGGCCCTGGGGCACGGCCTGAGGCTGTCGGCATATTTAAAAAACATTTGCGGACGTCTAGTAAGAGACTGTACATTTACAATATTCAGATCCTCATCAATCATACAGCAAATTCTGTTTGCGTCTCTTATGTAGGTAAACAATCATCGGCCAGAGCATCAAGTGTGCGCTCCGAGAGCGAAATGAGATAGGTGGGGCTAAAGCTTAAGAGGGTGTGAGCAATGCTGAATGGGTGTAGACAACAAAGAGCTCTTCACTAGATACCAAAACATTCAAAGGCCATTTTCTCAAAAGTGAGTTTACAAGTTTATCAACATTCAAATCAGAATTACTTTTCCATTGTTCCTCAAATGCATTGTATGATATACCATTTTGTAGCTCTGAGTCTCTACTTTTATCCAATGTAAAAAAAAACATTTCACATTTTGCTTCATAAGAGCGAAGCCAGGTGGTGAGTCACATAAGGAAATCAGTCAATTGAAATACATTTATTAGGCCCTAATCTATGGATTTCACAACTGTTGGTCATGGATAACTTACAAAAAAGAGGGACGTGGATCAAAAAACCCTTCAGTATCTGGTGTGATCACCATTTGCCTCATGAGGCGCGACACATCTCCTTCGCATACAGTTGATCAGGCTGTTGTTTGTGTCCTGTGGAATGTTGTCCTATTCCTCTTTCAATGGCTGTTCGAAGTTGGTGGATATTGGGGGGAACTGGAAGACGTCGATCTAGATCATCCCAAACATGCTCAATGGGTGACAAGTATAGACAGTATGCAGGCCATGGAAGAACTGGGACATTTGTTGCTTCCAGGAATTGTGTACAGAGCCTTGCGACATAGGGCTGTGCATTATCATGCTGAAACATGAGGTGATGGCATGACAATGGGCCTCAGGATCTCGTCACGGTATATCTGTGTGTTCAAATTGCCATAGATAAAATCCAAATGTGTTCGTTGTCCGTAGCTTATGCCTACCCATACCATTACCCTACTGCCACCATGGGGCACTCTGTTCACAACAATGACATTAACAAACCACTTGCACACACAACCTTGAAATAACCTATATTTCCGTACCCAGAAAATGTCAAAAACTTCCCAGGAAAATGTTCAGGGAACCAACCTAAAAGTGTTCTCAGAACAGGTGAAATGTTAACATCAATTCTCAAAAAAAAAAAAAAAGTTTAGTTAGCCGGGCGAAGAAGTTATGGCTTCATTCCAAGATTCAATGGGAAATGTAAAACATACTTTCCCACAACTTCCAAGGAACCAAATGTGCTAGCTGGGTCACAGCAGGGGAAGGTCAGGGCCCCTTTTTCCTACTTGGCTTTGTTGTTTTAAATTTTTTTTATTTAACCTTTATTTAACCAGGTAGGCTAGTTGAGAACAAGTTCTCATTTACAACTGTGACCTGGCCAAGATAAAGCAAAGCAGTGTGACACAAACAACACAGAGTTACACATGTGTACAGTCAATAACACAATATAAAAAATAAAGTCTATATACAGTGTGTGCAAATTTCGTGAGGAGGTAAGGCAATAAATAGGCCATAGTAGCAAGTAATTACAATTTGGCAAATTACACTGGAGTGATTGATGTGCAGATGATGATGTGCAAGTAGGAATACTGGTGTACAAAAGAGCAGAAAAGTAAATAGAAACAATATGGGGATGAGGTAGGTCGATTGGATGGGCTATGTACAGCTGCAGCAATTAAAGTTAGTGAGGGAAATATAGGTCTCCAGGTTCAGCGATTTTTGCAATTCATTCCAGTCATTGGCAGCAGAGAACTGGAAGGAAAGGCGGCCAAAAAGCTGTTGGCTTTGGGGATGACCAGTGAGATATACCTGCTGGAACGCATGCTACGAGTGGGTGTTGTTATCATTACCAGTGAGCTGAGATAAGGCAGAGCTTTACTGGTTTGCATTCTTAAACCACAAACTCCTCACCACACCCCAAAACTAGCCCCCACATACACACAGACTGACAGGTAACCTGTCTCGAAAAGGTAATGGAAATATATTGTAGAATAATAGTGAAGACATGAAAACTATGAAATAACACATATGGAATCATGTAGTAACCAAGAAAGTGTTAAACAATTCAAAATGTTATATTTTATATTCTTAAAATAACAGCTTTGTACACTCTTGGCATTTTTAGCACTTTTTTGGTTACTACATGATTCCATTTGTGTTATTTCATAGTTTTGATGTCTTCACTATTATTCTACAATGTAGAAAAAAGTAAAAAATATTTTTAAAAACTGGAATGAACAGGTGTGTCCAAACTTTTGACTGATACTGTAAGTTCACACCCCTGAGTCAATACTTTGTAGAAAAACCATTGTCAGTGATTACAAGTCTTTCTGGGTAAGTCTCTAAGAGCTTTCCACAATAATTGTGCAACATTTGCCCATTATTCTTTAAAAATGTCTTCAAGCTTAGTCAAATTGGTTGTTGATCATTGCTAGACAAACATGTTCAGGTCTTGCCATAGATTTTCAGTGGGTTTAAGTGAAAACCGTAACTCGGCCACAAACATTCACTATTTTCTTGGTAAGCAACCCCAGTGTTCGTTTGGCCTTGTATTTTAGGTTATTGTCCTGGTAAAAGGTGAATTTATCTCCCAGTGTCTGGTGGAAAGCAGTCTGAACCAGGTTTCCTTCTAGGATTTTGCCTCCCCAGTCCTTAACGATACATGCATACCCATAACATGATGCAGCCACGACTATGCTTGAAAATATGAAGCTCTTTACCGTTGTCACGTTCCTGACCTGTTTTATGTTATTTTTGTATGTGTTTAGTTGGTCAGGGCGTGAGTTGGGGTGGGCATTCTATGTTTTGTGTTTCTATGTTTAGGTCACTTGTAATTAGCCTTATATGGTTCTCAATCAGGGACAGGTGTTTGACGTTTTCCTCTGAGAACCATATATAGGTTGGCTGTTCACACTGTTTGTTTGTGGGTGATTTCTCCTGTGTCAGTGTATGTTACGCCACACGGGACTGTTTCGGTTTGTTTGTTTGTTTGTTTGATGTAGTCTGTTCCTGTTCGTGAGTTCTTTGTGTCTTTATGTAAGTTCCATGTTCAGGTTTCGTCTACGTCGTTTTCTTATTTTGTAGTTTGTTGAAGTGTTTTCGGTTTTCGTCTGTACTTTAATAAACTTAATTATGTATTCACAACCCGCTGCATTTTGGTCCTCCGATCCTTCTCTCCTCTCCTCGTCCGAGGAGGAGGAAGATCTAGACACCCGTTACAACCGTCTTATTACACACACAGTATAGTATACTGTTTGGTCTTGATGCCTTAGCTCTTTTTACTTACTCTCTTATTAAGTGTACATAATGCAAAAAGAGAAAAAAGAGACCTTTTTCAACCCCACTTTCATTATGCATCTGATATCCATAGACCACATGGATTTACCACACGTAATGTGGGTAAAATACATCCATAGGAGACTTTCTTTACATTGTAGTCTGTACTCTATACTGTAAGCTCTGTTGTGGGGTTAATTAGGCCATCCCAGCTCAGGCAATGCGGTTCTACTTTCCTGCTGCAAATGGCCTGCAACTTGCCAGAGTGTGCCAAGAGAACCACGATGAGAAAGGGAGGTAGGGAGAGAGGCGGAGGGAGGTGGAAGGGTGTAGAGGGGAGAGATGTGGCTTCCGTAAGTCTTGCCTACAAACAGGCCTCTACCTGGCACTGTGATAGTCAGCGAACGGCAAGAATCAGATATGGATCAGTGTCCTTGGAAACTGCTTCAAAAACCACCCTATTCGGTTTTAGCTTTGTAGACATTTTCACCCATACGTTTTGCTAAAATTATGCTAATTATTTGTCAACCCAATGCAACATTTTCTGAACTTTCCTGATTTCTGATTTGGGAGATTAGAAATGATAAATGGCGTACAGTAATAGCCTGTCATAATTATACAGATCGGAATCAGAATAGTTAGCAGGTAGATGCTGTCAAAACACAGCATCATACAGATGTAGGATCTTAATTTGAGCCAGTTTGCTACAGCAGGAAAATTTGAATAATTTTTAAGTAGGGGTTGATCCATTTTTTGTTAGGGTAAATCAAGTCTGACATTTAAGTGGAAATTACAACTTCAGCAACAAAAAAATTATCTAAATAAGTCAATCTCATCTGTATTCCCTTTAGTGCACTATGGGCTCTGGTCAAAAGTAGTGCACTAAATAGGGGATAGGATGCCACTTGTGACATACCTTTAATTTCTCAGTATTGTCCTCCTGGACTGTGCATGTCTACATGGCATATCTGGGATGTTTTCTTCTCTTTAACAGCTCTCTAATCTAGCGGGTCTCATGGGCTGCTGATTTACTATCTCAGTGATATGGAAGGCAGCTTGGCAGCCTCCCCAGTCCTCTGGTCTGATAGTATCTGGTACAACAAACACCAGCACAATATTTATCAAGACGTTTAGCTGACGCACATTCTTCTCTCCCTCGCACGTCCTGTACTCCCTCCCTCCCTCCCTCCCTCCCAAGGTCTCACAAACTCACTGCAAAAATGTACGCTCCTTCTGCATCTGAAACAAGCAGAATAGGGTTCCTCTCTCTCGCTCTCTCCCCTCCTCCCTGCCTCCCTCCCTGCAAGGATCAGAGACATCAGACCAACTTGGAGAGAAGAGAACAGTGACAAACACTTTTATCAGTCCCAGCCCTGTCAAAGAGATCTCTCGCTCCGATGTCTGGGACATCCCAGGTAAAAACATAACTTTACCCAACGTAAAATGTGTCTAATCCCACCACTGAGCATGAAAGCATATTAAGGAAACCCACACAGTCCTCCAAGAGAAGAACAACAATCTAGATACTTTTGTATTTATAGAGGTACTGTCACGCTATGGGTCAGCCTGGTTTCTCCCTTCTCTCCAAATACAAAGAGATTAGTTAAAGTAACAAGTTCTTATAGGATTAAAAGCGCACTGGTATTTCAATTGAGATGGTTACTACTTGGCAGACGGTAAAGTTACTGATTAGGGAAAAGTAGTCAAACTTTTCTGGGGGAACCTTTTCAGAAAATCACTTCTAATACTCACTTTCGGCTGTGTAAATTCATATATTTATTTTCAACCTTCAGCAAAAAAATGGTTATCCAGATTCACTTTAAGAACAGTACTGTGGGTAGCCTACCCTAGGTTACAGGGATGTGACAGATCCTGGTGTCGCCCTTGTGTCCCTGTCCTTCTGTCTCGGAGGCCGTATGACAGTTAGCATCCCCCCTCTCTGGGACTGACAACATGGAATCACCAGAGCTCTTGCTGTCTCTCTCTCTGCCTCTCTCTCTGTCTTTCTCCTTCTCCCAACCCTGTCTCTCTCTTTTTCACTCTCCCTACCTCTCTCCCCCCGCTCTTTCTAACATTTACTGTACATAATTGGATCCAAATGGAGACAATTTGTGGCCACAGTTGTCTCCACATACACTCACAAGTTTATTAGATACACCACCGTGGCTTGCTATATAAAGCAGTCAGACAGGCATTGAGTGTAGTTACTGTACGATTGAATGTTAGAATAGGCAAAGCAAGCGACTTTGAGCGTGCTATGATCGTCGGTGCCAGGCACGCCAGATCTATTATCTTAGAAAACGCCGTAGTACAACAGTGGTGTGCAGAACGACATCTCGGAACGCACAACTCGTCGATCCTTGTTACGGATGGGCTATTGCAGCAGAGGACCACACCAGGTTCCACTCACATCAGCTAAAAACAAGAAGAAGAGGCTCCAGTGGGCACGCGATCAATAACACTGGACAATTCAGGAGTGGAAAAACATCGCCTGGAACATGACAGCGAGTTCAGTTTAATTGAGTGGCCTGCACAGTCCCCAGACTTCAACCCAATATAACAGGCTGTTGGCAGCATGAATGTACTGCCATCCAATCTGCAGCAACTGCGTGATGCCATCAGAATGGACAAACATCCCTGTGGAACATTTCTGACACCGTGTAGAATGCCCCCAAGTATTCAGCCTGTTTTGGAGGCAATTGGGGGTCCGATCCGGTACTAGATGGGTACCTAATAAACTGTCCAGTGAGTGGAGTCAGTGGAGGCTGCTGAGGGGAGGACAGCTCATATTATTGGCCACAATGGAGCAAATGGAATTGCATCAAACACATGGAAACCATATGTGTGATGTATTTTATACCATTCCACGCATTCTGCTCCAGCCATTACCACAAGCCTGTCCTCCCCAATTAAGGTGCCACCAACCTCCTGTGGTGTATATTCACAACACCAGGCATGGCCCACATAGAAGCACACTGCCGCTTTGCTCTGCCGGCATGGCCAGTCGACTCAAGGTCACATTACATTTCTTCTTTAGGAGGAAGCGTGAGGAAGTACACTATAATTGAAAAAGGGTAGGCCACACTCGCCTATACATTTCAAACTGACAAACTCTAAAATTATGAAAATGTTTGCATCTGGATTCATCTATATAGACCATATTTTAGTCCCAAATGGTACCCTATTGCCCATGGTCCTTGGTCAAATGTAGTGCACTATAAAGGGAATAGGGTGCTATTTGGAATGCAATCGTAGGGGGATGGTTTCTTCTGTACAATAACATGCAAGAAATAAGTTACTGCGGTGCTCAGCCACTGGTCACAACTGGGATAAGAAATCCTTTATTTAAAAAGAAGCAACACTTTCACTTGTGGAAAAGTGTCCTTTTTCTCTACTTAACAGACAATGACTGTGCTGTTTGAACTAGTCGTTAAAGTGTTTATTGTAAGCTTGCGGCAAAAAATAAATAAATAGCTCTCTCATGAGAGACAAGCATTAAATGTTCATTGAAAAACAATGTTCCACTTTTAGATGCCCTTATGTCATAAGAATTATTCACAGAATCACTGTTTTCATACCGCCTGGGCTATACTGTCGAGGGATCTGAGGTATGTCTCTTCTACTGTGAGTGGGCGAGCGTCCAGTGTCCCGGCTTAAACCTCTGTGTCCGGTAGAAAGCTATTCATGTGCTTGAACACATGACAACAATTCTGAGAATGGCTCTCAAAACCACCAGATGATTTAATATTTCAATGCCCTTTGTTCCACTCACACATATTGCACAATTACACTTTCTCTAATATAAAATTGCAGCACAGGTGTATACAAACACTATTAATGCTCTTTATTACTATACACACCACTCAATGTGTAATTACAATGTAAGTACATCACTTTTGAGTATTGCTCAATAGGAACAAATTAGGAACAAACAATAGGAACAAATTAGTCTATATTAACTGATTTTTTCCCGGACTGGATCCCGCAGTGTCACTATGGAACACCGGGGCCAGATTCTTAGATTCCCCATTATGCCAATATTTTTCCATTAGACACCCCATTATTCCCGGGAAGTCAAAACCGAAACTGAAACTAAAATAAACACTGTTGCAATGCTTTAAAATGACTGTCTCTGACTGGGGCCACCGCTCCTAGTGTTTATGGCGTCCACTTACATATTTTTTTCCATTACTCCATCGGAGTCTATCAGTGTTGAGTGGACACAGTCACGCACACAGGAAAGACCTCCTACTACCATTAAATATTAATGCACTCACAGAAGGCCACCTACTGGTGTAATAACGTATTACTGTGGGCTACAACAGTTTGGTTGGAGTTGATGATGCTTGCAGTGCTATCCCTCTCAAAGTAAAATGTGTGCAATATGTAAGAGTACTGGGCTAGACTACTCATCAGAAGCGTCGCTCCACACAGACTCCTGTCAGGGGTTTTCAGATGAGGAGGTGTTGGAATCTAGAGAAGGCCAAACCCTTGCCTGACGTCATCGTAGCGTTTCCAGGGACACGGGAGCGCCGGCCTAGGTCCGAGGGCAAGGGGTGAGGAGGAAAAGTTAAAAGCCATGTGTTTACACAGCGTCATCTCTCAGCACCTCCTTAACTTATCTAGGGTAGGGGGCAGCATTTTTATTTTTATTTATTTATTTTACCGTTATTTTACCAGGTAAGTTGACTGAGAACACGTTCTCATTTGCAGCAACGACCTGGGGAATAGTTACAGGGGAGAGGAGGGGGATGAATGAGCCAATTGTAAACTGGGGATTATTAGGTGACCGTGATGGTTGAGGGCCAGATTGGGAATTTAGCTGTATTGTATTGTATTGTATTGTATTGTATTTTCACGTTTGGATGAAAAGCATACCCAAATTCAACTGCCAGTTACTCATCCCCAGGAGATGAGATACGCATATTATTGGTAGATTTGGATAGAAAACACTCTGAAGTTTCTAAAACTGTTTGAATCATGTCTGTGAGTATAACAGAACTTATTTAGCAGGCAAAACCCCGAGGACAAACCATTCAGATTCTTTTTTTTTGAGGTCACTGTCTTTTCAATGAGATTTCATTGGGAAACCAGATTCCTATGCGAATTGCTTGCAGTTCCTACGGCTTCCACTAGATTAATGAAGAAATACGGCCATCTTCAAGTCGAGGCACTCCAGGTGGCCTGGACATGTGCTTTAATCAAACAGCAGGCATGCTACATTTCGTTTTATTCCTGTATTGAAAACATATCATCCCGTCTTCAATTTTATCGATTAATAACGTTAACCTCTACCGCTTCTCTCTCCCGGATCCGGGATCCTCCTCATCAAAAAAGCTGACTAGCATAGCCTAGCCTAACGGGACAGGGATATCATATAATATAATTTTCATGAAATCACAAGTCCAATACAGCAAATGAAAGATAAACATCTTGTGAATCCAGCCATCATTTCCGATTTTTAAAATGTTTTACAGCGAAAACACAATATGTATTTCTATTAGCTAACCACAATAGCCAAACACACAACCTCATATTTTCACCATGTTTCCACCGCATAGGTAGCTTTCACAAAACCGACAAAATAGAGATAAAATGAGTCACTAACCATGAAACAACTTCATCAGATGACAGTCTTATAACATGTTATACAATACATTTATGTTTTGTTCGAAAATGTGCATTTTTGAGGTATAAATCATAGTTTTACATTGCAGCTACCATCAAAAATAGCACCAAAGCAGCCAGAATAATTACAGAGAGCAAAGTGAAATACATAAATACTCATCATAAAACATTTATGAAAAATACATGGTGTACAGCAAATGAAAGATAAACATCTTGTGAGTCCAGCCAATATTTCCGATTTTTTAAGTGTTTTACAGCGAAAATACAATATAGAATTATATTAGCTTACCACAATAGCCAAACACACAAATGCATTTATTCACCGCAAAGGTAGCTTTCGCAAAAACCAGCAAAAGATATAAAATTAATCACTAACCTTTGGACAACTTCATCAGATGACTGTCTTATAACATCATGTTATACAATACAATTATGTTTTGTTCGAAAATGTGCATATTTATAGCTACAAATCCTGGTTATACATTGTGAATACGTAGCATCGATTCACCAGAATCTCCGGAGATATTTGGGACACTACTCACCTAATCTGACCAAAGAACTCATCAAAAACTTTACATAAAAATACTTGTTGTATGGCAAATGAAAGATACACTGGTTCTTAAACACTGTTTCCCATGCTTGTTCAATGAACCATAAACAATTAATGAACATGCACCTGTGGAACGGTCGTTAAGACACTAACAGCTTACAGACGGTAGGCAATTAAGGTCACAGTTATGAACATTTAGGACACTAAAGAGGCCTTTCTACTGACTCTGAAAAACACACAAAAAAGATGCCCAGGGTCCCTGCTCACCTGCGTGGACGTGCCTTAGGCATGCTGCAAGGAGGCATGAGGACTGCAGATGTGGCCAGAAAAATAAATTGCAATGTCCGTACTGTGAGATGCCTAAGACAGCGCTACAGGGAGACAGGATGGACAGCTGATCATCCTCACAGTGGCAGACCATATGTAACAACACCTGCACAGGATCGGTACATCCGAACATCACACCTGCGGGGCAGGTACAGGATAGCAACAACAACTGCCCGAGTTACACCAGGAATGCACAATCCCTCCATCAGTGCTCAGACTGTCCGCAATAGGCTGAGAGAGGCTGGACTGAGGGCATGTAGGCCTGTTGTAAGGCAGGTCCTCACCAGACATCACCGGCAACAACGTAACCTATGGGCACAAACCCACCGTCGCTGGACCAGACAGGACTGGCAAAAAGTGCTCTTCACTGAAGAGTCACGGTTTTGTCTCACCAGGGGTGATGGTCAGATTCTCGTTTATCGTTGAAGGAATGAGCGTTACACTGAGGCCTGTACTCTGGAGTGGGATCGATTTGGAGGTGGAGGGTCCGTCATGGTCTCGGGCGGTGTGTCACAGTATCATCGGACTGAGCTTGTTTTCATTGCAGGAATTCTCAACGCTGTGCGTTACAGGGAAGACATCCTCCTCCCTCATGTGGTACACTTCCTGCAGGCTCATCCTGACATGACCCTCCAGCATGACAATGCCACCATCCATACTGCTCGTTCTGTGCGTGATTTCCTGCAAGACAGGAATGTCAGTGTTCTGCCATGGCCAGTGAAGAGCCCGGATCTCAATCCCATTGAGCATGTCTGGGACCTGTTGGATCGGAGGGTGAGGGATAGGTCCATTCCCCCCAGAAATGTCCGGGAACTTGCAGGTGCCTTGGTGGAAGAGTGGGGTAACATCTCACAGCAAGAACAGGCAAATCTGGTGCAGTCCATGAGGAGGAGATGCACTGCAGTACTTAATGCAGCTGGTGGCCACACCAGATACTGACTGTTACTTTAGATGTTGTCCCCCCCCTTTGTTCAGGGACCCATTATTCAAAATATTTTTACAAGTTAAGTTTGCTGAAAATAAACGCAGTTGACAGTGAGAGGACGTTTCTTTTTTTGCCTAGTTTAGATCCTACTGTAGCTTCTAGCCTTGCATATAATCTGTAGCTTCTAACGTCTAGCCTGGCTTTGAATTTTTATTCAAATTCTAGATTAGCTTCTATCCCAGTTTATCTTCTTGTGAATAGGGGGCGCTGTTTTCACTTTGGGAAAAAATTGTGCCCAATTTAAATGGCCTCGTACTCTATTCTAGATCGTACAATATGCATAGTATTATTACTATTGGATAGAAAACACTCTCAAGTTTCTAAAACTGTTTGAATTATATCTGTGAGTGAAACAGAACTCATTTGGCAGCAAACTTCCAGACAGGAAGTGAAAAATCTGAAAACGATGCTCTGTTCCAGGGCCTGCCTATTCAATTGCTTAATATTTATGGATTTGCATGCACTGCATACGCCTTCCACTAGATGTCAACAGGCAGTGGAAGGTGGAATGGGGTGTCTAGCTTGATCTGAGGTCGAACAAGAGCTCTTGGAATGACGTGACCAGAATTTCCTTTCTCTACCTAGGCGCGGGAAGAACATCAGCATTGGCTTCTGAAAAGCGTTCAGTATACACGATGGATGTCTCCGGCTCTGATTTTATTTGATAGATGTGATAAAAACATCATAAAGTAGTTTTTTTCAACCGAGTTGTATCAGTTTATTCAACGTTTATTGGGACTTTTGGAATTTTCCTTTCTTTGCGTCAGGAGAAGATGGGCATGTTCTCGCCACATGGCTAGTTAAGGTTGCTAATTCGAAAGGAGAGAAGGACATTCTAAAACCAAACAACGATTTATTCTGGACAAAGGACTCCTTGTACAAGATTCTGATGGAATCTCAGCAAAAGTAGGAACAATTTCTGATGTTATTTCGTATTTCTGTGGAAAATGTTGAGTCCTATTTTCCGCCCTTTTTGCGGGCGCTGTCTCGCTATAACGTAAGCTGTTTGTTATGGTAAAGTTATTTTAAAAAATCTAACACGGCGGTTGCATTAAGAACTAGTGTATCTTTCATTTGCTGTCCAACATGTATTTTTTTTTAAAGTTTATGATGAGTTCTTTGGTCAGATTAGGTGAGTGTCCAAAATATCTCCGGACAATTTGGTGAATCGATGCTACATATTCACAATGTATAACCACGGTTTGCAGCTCAAAATATGCACATTTTCAAAACAAAACATAAGTGTATTGTATAACCTGATGTTATAGGACTGTCATCTGATGAAGTTGGTCAAGGTTAGTGAATAATTTTATATCTTATGCTGGTTTTTGCGATCGCTACCTTTTGCTGCTGATAAATGCATTTGTGTGTTTGGCTATTGTGGTAAGCTAACGTGTATTACCTAATTACTCATCATAAAACATTTCTTAAAAATACACAGCGTACAGCAATTGAAAGACACAGATCTTGTGAATCCAGACAATATTTCAGATTTTCTAAGTGTTTTACAGCGAAAACACAATATAACGTTATATTAGCTTACCACAATAGCAAACATCACAACAGCATTGATTCAAGCAAAAACATAGCGATTAGTATAAGTCACCAAAAGATATACATTTTTTCACTAACCTTCTCAGAATTCTTCAAGTGACAGTCCTATAACATCATATTACACAATGCATATAGAGTTTGTTCGAAAATGTGCATATTTAGCGGCACAAATCGTGGTTATACAATGAGAATAGTGGCCAAAACTTAGAGCAATCTGTCCGGCGCCATCTTGGAGAAGCACCTATTCTAATCGAAAACTATTCATAAACTTGACTAAAAAATACAAGTTGGACAGCTAATGAAAGATAAATTAGTTCTTAATGCAATCGCTGTGTTAGATTTTTAAAATTAACGTTACTAGACATAGTGTGCGTTACAGCCAGACCAGTGCCTGCAAAAATGGCGACCAAACACTTTTACATTTTTCCACATAAATACGGAATAACATCATAAATAGCTCTTACTTTTGGACGAGCTTCCATCAGAATCTTGGGCAAGATGTCCTTTGTCCAAAAGAATCGTTGCACGGTCCTAAAACGTCCTCTTCACCTTTGGAATTAGCAGCTAACAATAGCTATGTCGCACAGACATGCCCAAACGTCAAAGCGCAATACTAAGGAAATACCGAAAATAGCAATATACTCGCATAAACTGATATAACTCGGTTTAAAATAACTTCGTTATGATGTTTCTAACACCTATATCGAATTAAATTACAGACGGATATAGCTAAGGCCGATAACTGAGCGTTTCAAAATGCCATCTTAAGGTCTTGCTTTGCGCAATGACGAACGACGAAAAGAGAGCTCACTTCGTTCCTTGGCCTTTTATAAGCTCTGAGAGCTACGTAGACACTCCATTCCACTTCTCATTGGTTACTGACATTCAGGGGAAGGCGGGTGCAGTTCATGTCGACCCATAGGACACATACAGAGCTTTAAACTGATCCGAGAACAGAGTCTCGTTTTCAGACCTTCGCAGTTCCTGTCATGGATTTCGCTGCAGAAAGAGTTCTGGTTCACCCACAGACATAATTCAAACTGTTTTAGAAACTAGAGATTGTTTTCTATCCAATAGTAATAATAATATGCATATTGTACGAGCAAGAATTCAGTACGAGGCAGTTTAATTTGGGAACGCTAAATGTCGAAGTTGAAACAGCACCCCCTGTAGTGTCAAGAGGTTTTAACAAACATAATCGATAATATTTAAACCGGACAGTAACCTACTCAATAAGAGAGAAAAAGAAAATGGAGCGCTACCCTCTCGCGCGCAGGAAATAATCTGAGGACACCTGACTACTTCTGAAAAATCTTGCTAATTTTTTTAAATAAAAGCCTGAAACTATGTCTAAAGCCTGGTCACAGCCTGAGGAAGCCATTGGAAAAGGAATCTGGTTGATACCCATTTAAATGGAAGAAAGACGGGCCAGGAAACACAGATTTAAAAAAATATATATCACTTCCGGGTTAGATTTTCTGAGGTTTTCGCCTGCAGAATCAGTTTTGTTATACTCACAGACAATATTTTGACAGTTTTGGAAACTTTGGAGTGTTTTCTATCCAAATCTGTAAATTATATGCATATTCTACAATCTGGACCTGAGAAATAGTCCGTTTACCTTGGGAACGTTATTAAAAAAAAAAAAAAAAATCTGACACCTAGCGTCAAGAGGCTAAACAATTGCCTCACAATGTATTCAGCTGTACAAATGGAGATATACATAATGGCTAATCCCTGGCTGTGACCCCACTCTCCTAGGGTGTCTCAGGAGGGGTTGGAATATGAAAAAACACATTTACATTTCAAATATCACATTCGTACATGTTACCTACTTGTACCTGCAGTGAAAAAGGTAAAATATAAGCACATTTCAGTTACTGAATTTAAAGCTTTAATCCAAATGCAAATGACTCGCGCTATCAGGTTTCAGGTATGACCCAGATGCAAACAGTGTCAAATAAACAAACTTTTATTTCTAGTACAGGGGTAGGCAAAGGTCAGTAATCCATAGAGGTGGGGCAAGGTATACAACGGCAGGCAGGTTCAGGGTCAGGGCAGGCAAAAATGTCAAAACCGTGAAGGACTAGAAAATAGGAGCAAGAACAGACAGGAGCAAAGGAACAAATGCTGGTAGGTTTCACGAAACAAAACTGGCAACAGACAAACAGAGAACACAGGTATAAATACACTGAGGATAATGGGAAAGATGGGCAACACCTGGAGGGGGGTGGAGACAAATCAAAAAGGAGACAAAGGAAACAGGAGACAAAGGGCTGTGAGACATAGTTTTAACTCTGGACACATGGAAGGTGGAATGTATACGGAGGGTACGGGGCAACAGAAGATGAACAGCAGAGTGACTAATGACCTTGGAGATGGAAAAGGTTCTGATAAACTGGGGGGAGAGTTTGCAGGATTCCACTTGGAGGGGCAGATCCCGGGAGGACAGCCGTACCTTCTGCCCGAGATGATATCGGGGTCCAGTGGCGATCCGCTTGTCGTCGATACCTCAAAGTGTTCTTAAGGCCCAACCGGGCTTTCCTCCAGGTATGACGACAGTGGCGAGCAAACATCTGGGCCAAAGGTCTGCCGACCTCTTCTTGCTCAGGGAAGAGCGGGGGTTGATACCCCAGGGAACACTCGAAGGGTGATAGGCCCCTAGCAGAACAGGGAAGGGTGTTGCGGGCATATTCGATCCACACAAGCTGCTGGCTCCAGGTGGTGGGGTTGGCGGTAACCAGGCAGCGCAGAGTAGTTTCTAGGTCCTGGTTGGCTTGCTCCGACTGGCCGATGGACTGGGAGTGGAACCCGGTGGAACGGCTGGCCAACGACCCAATGAGGGTGCAGAACGCCTTCCAGAACTGGGACAAGAACTGAGGACCCCGGTTGGAGACCATGTCTACTATCAGTCCATGGATCCGGAAGACATGCTGCACCCTGAGCTGGGCCGTCTCTTTGGCAGAGGGTAGCTTGGGGAGAGGAATGAAGTGGGCGGCATTGGAAAACCGATCCACTGCGGTCAGGATGGCGGTGCTGCCATCAGACAGGGGGGACCTATGACAAAGTCCAGGAAGATGTGAGACCAAGGACGGTGAGGGACAGGCAGAGGTTGGAGGAGTCAAGCCGGAGCTTGCCGAGGAGTATTGTTCTGTGCACAGATCGTGCGAGCGGCAACGAATGCGGAGACATCAGGAAACATGGCAGGCCACCAAAACTGTTGCCAGGCTCCGATGGGAGCCCGGGTGGCAGGCAAGCCTGGAGGAGTGGGCCCACTCCAGGACCGAGGAGCAGACCATGTCAGGAACGAATATCCGGTTATCTGGGCCCCCCTGGCGTTCAGCTTGGAACACTGCGCCTCACGAACCTGCTTCACTATTCCCCAGCTGAGTGCCATCGCCAGGCATGAGGTGGGAAGGGTGGTCTCAGGTTCCGGGGTAGTAGCCGTTGGACTATAGCGGTGTGACAGTGCATTCGGCTTGATATTCTTTGATCCCAGCATTGATTGAGAGGGAGAAGTTGAACCAGGTGAACAGTAGGGCCCACCTAATTTGCCTGGGATTGAGGCGCTTGGCAGTGCGGAAATATTCCAGGTTCTGTGGTCGGTCCACACAATGAAAGGATGTTCCGCTCCCTCCACCCAGTGCTTCCACTCCTCCAATGCCATCTCCACCGCGAGAAGCTCACGATTCCCGACATTGTAGTTCCTCTCCGTGGCGTTGAGGCGGTGGGAGAAGAAGGCGCAGGGATGTAACTTGAGGTCCAGGGCAGACCGCTGGGACAGGACAGCCCCCACTCTGACATCTAAAGCACCTAAAACTGGTGGGACGGGTCAGGATGAACCAAGATGGGAGCTGTGGTGAAGCGGTGTTTGAGATCCCAAAACACCTGGTCAGCAGCTGTTGCTGTAGCCACAGATAAAGTGGCGATAAAAGTTGGCAAATCCCAGAAAACATTGCAGTTGTACTCTGGACGTAGGCTGGGGCCAATCCACCATCCCCCTCACCTGGGATCCATCTGTTCACTCCCTGCAGCAATAATGTAACCCAGAAAGGGGATGGTGGAGCGATGGAATTCGCACATCTCTGCTTTTACAAAATGCTGGTTCTCCAAGAGGCATTGGAGAACATGTTGGACATGGAGGACGTGTTCTTGGGTGGAGCAGGAGAAGACGAGGATGTCATCGAGGTAGATGAACCGGTTCAACATGTCGCGGAGAACATCATGTTATTAACCAGAGCATGGAACACAGCAGGGGCATTGATAAGGCCAAATGGCATGACCAGATAATCGACTGCTGGCCATGTTGAAGGCAGTCTTCCACTCGTCCCCTTCCCATATTCGCACCAGGTGGAACACAGTGGCCCCCTGGAGCGGCTCCAAGGCCGAGGAGATGAGGTAGTGGGTAGCACTTCTTCACCGTGATGACGTTGAGACCCAGTAGTCAATGTATGGGTGCTGGGTTTTGTCCTTCTCCACAAAGAACTGTGTATTAGCGGAGGAGGCAGAAGGATGGATCAAATCAAATCAAATGTATTTATATAGCCCTTCTTACATCAGCTGATATCTCAAAGTGCTGTACAGATACCCAGCCTAAAACCCCAAACAGCAAGCAATACAGGTGTAGAAGCACGGTGGCTAGGAAAAACTCCCTAGAAAGGTCAAAACCTAGGAAAAAACATAGAGAGGAACCGGGCTATGAGGGGTGGCCAGTCCTCTTCTGGCTGTGCTGGGTGGAGATTATAATAGAACATGGCCAAGATGTTCAAATGTTCATAAATGACCAGCATGGTCAAATAATAATAATCACAGTAGTTGTCGAGGGTGCAACAGGTCAACACTTCCACCACTCCTGCTGTCTCTAGAGAGTTGAAAACAGCGGGTCTGGGACAGGTAGCACATCCGGTGAACAGCTCAGGGTTCCATAGCCGCAGGCAGAACAGTTGAAACTGGAGCAGCAGCACGGCCAGGTGGACAGCAAGGAGTCATCATGCCAGGTAGTCCTGAGGCATGGTCCTAGGGCTTAGGTCCTCCGAAAGAGAGAAAGAAAGAAACAGAGAAAGAGAGAATTGGAGAGAGCATACTTAAATTCACACAGGACACCGGATAAGACAGGAGAAATTCTCCAGATATAACAGACTAACCCTAGCCCCCCGACACATAAACTACTGCAGCATAAATACTGGAGGCTGAGACAGGAGGGGTCAGGAGACACAGTGTCTCCTGTGGCCCCATCCGATGATACCCCCAGACAGGACCAAACAAGCAGGATATAATCCTACCCACTTTGCCAAAGCACAGCCCCTACACCACTAGAGGGATATCTTCAAGCACCAACTTACCATCCTGAGACAAAGCCGAGTATAGCCCACAAAGATCTCCGCCACAGCACAACCCAAGGGGGGGGGGCGCCAACTTAGACAGGAAGACCATGTCAGTGACTCAACTCACTCAATTGAAACACCCCTCCTAGGGACGGCATGGAAGAGCACCAGTAAGCCAGTGACTCAGCCCCTGTAATAGTGTTAGAGGCAGTGAATCCCAGTGGAGAGAGGAGAACCGGCCAGGCAGAGACAGCAAGTGCGGTCGGTTCCTTGCTCCAGTGCCTTTCCGTTCACCTTCACACTCCTGGACCAGACTACACTCAATCATATGACATACTGAAGAGATGAGTCTTCAGTAAAGACTTAAAGGTTGAGACCGAGTCTGCGTCTCTCACATGGGTAGGCAGACCATTCCATAAAAATTGAGCTCTATAGGAGAAAGCCCTGCCTCCAACTGTTTGCTAAGAAATTCTAGAGACAATTAGGAGGCCTGCGTCTTGTGACCGTAGCGTACGTGTAGGTATGTATGGCAGGACCAAATCGGAAAGATAGGTAGGAGCAAGCCCATGTAATGCTATGTTGGTTAGCAGTAAAACCTTGACATCAGCCCTTGCCTTAACAGGAAGCCAGTGTAGGGAGGCTAGCACTAGAGTAATATGATCAAATTATTTGGTTCTAGTCAGGATTCTAACAGCCATATTTAGCATGAACTGAAGTTTATTTAGTTCTTTATCGGTAGCCGGAAAGTAGAGCATTGCAGTAGTCTAACCTAGAAGTAACAAAAGCATGGATACATTTTTCTGCATCAATTTTGGACAGAAAATTTCTGATTTTTGCAATGTTACGTAGATGTAAATAAGCTGTCCTTGAAACAGTCTTGATATGTTCGTCAAAAGAGAGATCAGGGTCCAGAGTAACGCCGAGGTCCTTCAGTTTCTTTTGAGACAACTGTACAACCATCAAGATTAATTGTCAGATTCAACAGAAGATCTCTTTGTTTCTTGGGACCTAGAACAAGCATCTCTGTTTTGTCCAAATTTCAAAGTAGAACATTTGCAGCCATCCACTTCCTTATGTCTGAAACACAGGCTTCCAGCGAGGGCAATTTGGGGGCTTCACTATGTTTCATTGAAATGTCCAGCTGTGAGTCATCTGCATAGCAGTGAAAGTTAACATTGTGTTTTTGAATGACATCCCCAAGAGGTAAAATATATAGTGAAAACAATAGTGGTCCCAAAACGGAACCTTGAGGAACACCGAAATTTACAGTTGATTTGTCAGAGGACAAACCATCCACAGAGACAAACTGATATCTTTCCAACAGATAAGATCTAAACCAGAACATAACTTGTCCGTGTAGACCAATTTGGGTTTCCAATCTCTCCAAAAGAATGTGGTGATTGATGGTATCAAAAGCAGCATAAAGGTCTAGGAGCACGAGAACAGATGCAGAGCCTCGGTCTGAAGCCATTAAAGAGGAGTCCGTAATTTGCTTTCTAATGATCATGATCTTTTCCTCAAAGACGTTCATGAATTTATTACTGCTGAAGTGAAAGCCATCCTCTCTTGGGGAATGCTGCTTTTTAGCGACAGTATCAAAAATACATTTTGGATTGTTCTTATTTTCCTCAATTTAGCTGGAAAAATAGGATGATTGAGCAGCAGTGAGGGCTCTTTGATACTGCACGGTACTGTCTTTCCAAGCTGGTCAGAAAACTTCCAGTTTGGTGTGGCGCCATTTCCGTTCCAATTTTCTGAAAGCTTGCTTCAGAGCTCGGGTATTTTCTCTGTACCAGGGAGCTAATTTCTTATGACAAATGTTTTTGGTTTTTAGGGTGCGACTGCATCTAGGGTATTGCGCAAGGTTAAATTGAGTTCCTCGGTTAGGTGGTTAAAACCTCTACCGCTTCTCCCTCCCGGATCCGGGATCCTCCTCATCAAAAAAGCTGACTAGCATAGCCTAGCCTAACGGGACAGGGATATCATATAATATAATTTTCATGAAATCACAAGTCCAATTGTAACGGTTTTCTTCCTGGGCTGAAAGAGAGGACCAAAATGCAGCGCGGCTAGTGTTCAACATGTTTAATAACGAACAAGTGAACACTACAAACAACAAACAAAATAACAAACCGTGAAAACCGAGACAGTCCTATCTGGTGCAGAACAAACACAGAGACAGGAAATAAACACCCACAAAATCCCAACACAAAACAAGCCTCCTATATATGATTCTCAATCAGGGACAACGATTACCATCTGCCTCTGATTGAGAACCATATTAGGCTGGACATAGAAACAGACAAACTAGACACACAACATAGAATTCCCACCCAGCTCACGTCCTGACCAACTAAACACATACAAAACAACAGAAAACAGGTCAGGAACGTGACACCAATACAGCAAATGAAAGATAAACATCTTGTGAATCCAGCCATCATTTCCGATTTTTAAAATGTTTTACAGCGAAAACACAATATATATTTATATTAGCTCACCACAATAGCCAAACACACAACGCCATGTTTTCACCATGTTTTCACCGCCAACATAGCTTTCACAAAACCCACAAATAGAGATAAAATTAATCACTAACCCTTGAACAACTTCATCAGATAATTAAATCAGAATAATTACAGAGAGCAACGTGAAATACCCAAATACTCATCATAAAACATTTATGAAAAATACATGTTGTACAGCAAGTGAAAGATAAACATCTTGTGAATCCAGCCAATATTTCCGATTTTTTTTAAGTGTTTTGCAGCGAAAACACAATATATATTTATATTAGCTCACCACAATAGCCAAACACACAACGCCATTTATTCACCTCCAACATAGCTTTCACAAAACCCACAAATAGAGATACAATTAATCACTAACCTTTGAACAACTTCATCAGATGACATTCATCTTATAACATCATGTTATACAATACATTTATGTTTTGTTCAAAAATGTGCATATTTAGAGCTACAAAAACCTCATCATAAACTCTTACAAAAAAATACTTGTGAAATGAAATGAAAAATACACTGGTTCTTAATGCAACCTCTGTGTTAGATTTTAAAAAATTACTTTAGTACAACGTACAGCATGCAATATTGTGAGACAGCGCACAGCAATTCTCCGCCTTGTTGGAGCCAACATAAACCACAAAAATACGAAATAACATCATAAATATTCTCTTACCTTTGTTGATCTTCCCATCAGAATGTAGTGCAAGGAGTCCTAGTTCCAGAATAAATCGTTGTTTTGTTTTAGAATGTCCATTTCTTCTGTCGAATTAGCAACTTTGGCTAGCCATGTGGAGCGCACATGTCCCAGAACTCTGGACGCATGGAACGAAAAATTCAAAAATTCACAATAAACGTCGAATAAACTGGTCAAACTCGGTTGAAAATCCATCTTTATGATGTTTTTCTCATATGTATCCATTAAAGTCCGAGCCGGAGCATTTCGTTGTGTATACCTAACACATTTCAGAAGACAATGTGGGGTTCCCTGGTGCGCAGTTGAATGCTGCCAATAAGGCGGACCTGTCACTCCAAAAGCTCTCATTCGGTCTCACATCAAGCTAGACACCCCATTCAACATTCTACTGCCTGTTGACATCTAGTGGAAGGCGTATGAAGTGCATACAGATCCATAAATATAAGCCAGTTGAATAGGCAGGCCCTGACACAGAGCCCCATTTCCAGAATTTTCACTTCCTGTTTGGAAGTTTGCTGCCAAATGAGTTCTGTTTTATTCACAGATATAATTCAAACAGTTTTAGAAACTTCAGAGTATTTTCTATCCGATAGTAATAATAATATGCATATTGTATGATCTAGAATAGAGTACGAGGCCGTTTTCCCAAAGTGAAAATAGCGCGCCCTATTAAGAAGAAGTTAACTGATTTTTGTCCTCTGACGTCCTTGGGTAGGCAGAGGGAGTCTGGAAGGGCATCAAGGAATCTTTGGGTTGTCTGAGAATTTATAGCACGACTTTTGATGATCCTTGGTTGGGGTCTGAGCAGTTAATTTGTTGCAATTGCAAATTTTATAAAACGGTGGTCCAATAATCCAGGGTTATGAGGAAAAACATTTATTCCACGGGCCAAAACTAGGTCCAGAGTATGACTGTGGCAGTGAGTAGGTCCGGAGACATGTTGGACAAAACCCACTGAGTGGCTTAAGCCATGTTTCAGTCAGGCCGATAACATCAAGATTATGATCAGTGATTAGTTCATTGACTATGACGGCCTTGGAAGTGAGGGATCTAACATTAAGTAGCCCTATTTTGAGATGTGAGGTATCACAATCTCTTTCAATAATGGCAGGAATGGAGGAGGTCTTTATTCCAGTGAGATTGCTAAGTCGAACACCGCCATGTTTAGTTTAGCCCAACCTAGGTCGAGGCACAGACACGGTCTCAATGGGGATAGCTGAGCTGACTACACTGACTGTGCTAGTGGCAGACTCCACTAAGCTGGAAGGCTGGCTAACAGCCTGCACCCTATTTCATTGTGGAGCTAGGAGAGTTAGAGCCCTGTCTATGAACCCAGCAGCTAGGGAGTCCTCATTGTAGGTCTCCATAACCTTGGTCTCTGGACCCAACAGAGAGTACAGTCATCCCCGGGGTAGAGTGGTGCCTGGGAGAAGGTCAATCCCACAGTCATATTGTCGGTGCGGAGCAGCGACTAGGCCCGGGACTTACTGAACACCTCCCGGAGGTCTTGGTACTCCGTGGGAATGGTGGACAGGGCCGGGGCAAATTCTGAGCCCACAGGAAGACGTCCTGAGGAGGGCTGAGCTGACTTCTGGCAAGGGGTGTGGCAGAACGGGCTCCAGCCCATGATGGCACCAGCAGACCAGTCAATGAGGTGATTGTGCTGCTGAAGCCAGGAGAATCCCAATACCATGGGAACCTGAGGAGACTTAATGAGCAGGAACTGGATCATCTCGCTGTGGTTCCCTGACACACGTACATTGATGGGGGTGGTATTGTGGGTGAACCGGCCTATAGAGCGCCCGTCCAGTGCTCTAACGTCCATGGGAATTTAGGGGGGCTGAGTGGGGCTCTCCAGCTCGGAAGCCAGGGTAGCGTCAATAAAGCTCTCATGAAAAGGGATGCGAGTAAGAGGAGAAGAAAAGTTATCCATATGGCCCACCAGAGTACTCACCCCTACCGGTGAGCCTGGTCTTTTAATGGACAGGTGGAGACAAAATGACCAGTAGTCCCACAATACAGACAGCTCTTAGTGTGAAGCCTGTTTAGCCTTTCAGCTGGAGACAGCCTAGCTCTGCCTCATTGCATGAGCTCGGGAAGAGGTGAATCAGCAGTCTTCGAAGGCTCTCGGGGGAACTCGGGTAGCCTCGGGTTCTTTCAGCAACGGAGCCATCGGGGACTTCCGGGATACCTCAAAGGTGAAGTGGAATCGAATCTCCTCTCCTTCCTTCGTTCAATCCGAAATATCAAAGCAATGAGCGAGTCGAGATCCGTCGGTAATTCCCGGGCTTCAAGCTCATCCTTTACTTCCTGCAATACTCCGTGTAGGAACATGTTGAACAGCGCTTCCTGGTTCCAAGCACTTTCAGCTGCCAATGTGTGGAGATCCACCGCGTAGTCTGCCACACTATGGGAGTCTTGACATAGCTGGAGCAGCTTGCGAGCAGCCTCTCTCCCGGACAACAGAGAATCAAACACCCTCCGAACCTCCTCCATGAACTCCTCCGGACTGAGGCAGCGTTATGATGTACGCTATCCTTGAGCGGTCTGAGGAGAGCGAAGAAGGCTGCAGATTGAAAATGAGGGAGCACTGCGAGAGAAAAGCCTGGCAGGTTCTGGAATCTCCAGCGTAGCGTTCCAGAGGTGGTAAGCGGGGTCCTCGGGACACTGGGGTAGGCTGGGAGATCACCATTGTGGTAGGCTGCCTAACAGACAACCCACAGAATTGCTCCAGCAATGTTTTAAATGCTCGGTCATGGCGTTCGGCCAAGGTCTGGAACCCTTTCATGAGACTACGAAGCAACTCCTTGTGCCTTCCAATGGTGGCTCCTTGGAAGGAGAGGGCATTGCAGAGCTGGTCCGAGTCTGCTGGGTCAGTCATATCAGGTTCGTTCTATCAGGTATGACCCAGATGAAGAGTGTCGAAGAAACAAATGTTTTTTCTAGTACAGGGGCAGGCAAACAACGGGTCAAAGGCAGGCAGAGGTCAGTAATCCAGAGAGGGTGCAAAAGCTACAGAACAGCAGGCAGTCTCAGGGTCAGGGCAGGCAAGGGTCAATAATCCAGAGAGGTGAGGCAAGGTAGAAAGCGGCAGGCAGGCTTAGGGCAGGCAGAACGGTCAAAACCGGGAAGGACTAGAAAACAGGAGCAAGAACAGACAGGAGCAGGGGAACAAACGCTGGTAGGTTTCACGAAACAAAACGAACTGGCAACAAAGACCACAGGTATAAATACACTGGAGATAATAGGGAAGATGGGCGACACCTGGAGTGGGGTGGAGACAATCACAAAGACAGATGAAACAGATCAGGGTGTAACACGTGCTGCTTTTCTTGAATTGTGGAGGGAGAAGAAGTTACATAATTACATTTGATTACCGGTAATGAGTTAGGAAAACCTTTCTCAAAAACCTCCCAGCAAGATGTATCACTTCATGATGCAAAAGTGGTATATGGTTAACCAAGAGCTCTTACTTGACTATGTCCCAAATGGCACCTATTTTTGACCAAAGCCCTATGGGCCCTAGTCAAAAGTAGTACTCTACATAGGGCCATTTTGGATGAACAGTGTGTCATTTGGAAAAATTGGTTGGTCAACAACTTCCTGATTTTTAACAAGACCCCCCTGAATGGCTCAGACTCAACCTTAAGGGAAATATCCACCCTCCATATTCACAGAGAGAGAACTGAATGACTGCATCACACTGTAGCTTGCTACATTCCTGCGGGGTGAAGTTTTTGGCTCTACATATGTGTGGGCACAGATGTAAGAGCCTTTTAAAGCAAAAAATATAAAAATAGTGATACTTGGCATGACAATTTGTATACGAGGTATTGGATTTATGGTATGTTTTTTGTAGCCCACTTTAGACTGTTTCTCCCTTGCTGCAAATCTGTGTGTACGCGTGCGTACGTGTGCGTGCCTGCGTGTATGCCTACTTGCCTCTCTGTCTGTTTGTGTGCCTACGAGTGTTTGGGCCTGCTTGCCTGCGTCCGTCCATTAGAGTCTGTGTGTGTCCATATCCAATATTACACGCAGTCCATCTGCCCGCCGTAAGGCTAGGCTAAACGCAAACAGACCTGGGTTTCCTCCCGGTGCCTGTAATTCTAATTCTATTCAAATTAACTTTCAGGCTCCGCCAGCAACTGGTTTTGGTTCGCCAATTTGTGAGGAAGTGCGGTCGCTGCCTCCCCGAGAGATCAAATGTAGCCTGGGACAATATCTCCAGTTAACAGGGAAATTCTATATAAGAAACAAACGGAGAGGGAGATTGTTGACTCGGGATATTGCTAATGTTTTACATTAGCTGAAACAGAGAGCCTCGTCTTTCATGGCTGTGTGACATGCAGCCAGTCTATCTGCAACAGGGAAGTGATACTGTGCCTGACAACTGCACAGAGTTTTTAGTCTGAAATGGCACCCTATTCCCTATATAATGCACTACTTTAGACCAGGGCCCAAAAGTAGTGTAGGGTGCCATATCAGACACAGCCCAAGTCATCATCCAGAAGGGATATACACTTAACATCACATTCCACACAAACACACTTTGTGTGTTGTAAAAATGAAATATACTATACTGTGCAGCACGGTCTTATCAGCCAAACATAGTCCATCTGTCACGATCGTGTGGAGGAGAGACGGACCAAAACGCAGCATGTGGAAAATAAGCCATCTTCTATTATTTTTACTACGAAGATGAACATGAAACGAAACACTATTACAAACTATACAAAAACAACAAACGACCGTGAAGCTATAAACGTAGTGCACACACACATGCTACAAACGTTCAACATAGACAATTCCCCACAACCAGCTAAAGCCTATGGTTGCCTTAAATATGGCTCCCAATCAGAGACAACAATAACCAGCTGTCTCTAATTGAGACCCAATTCAGGCAACCATAGACTTTCCTAGATACCTACACTCAACCATAGAGTTCAACGAGAGTCTATGGTTAGACTACTATACTAAACATAAACCCAACTACTCTAATAAACCCCCTAAACCTTACAACCACCCTAGACACTACAAAAACCACATACATTCCCCAAGTCACACCCTGACCTAACCAAAATAATTAAGAAAACAAAGAATACTAAGGCCAGGGCGTGACATAACCCCCCCCCCCTTAAGGTGCGAACTCCGGGCGCACCAGCACAAAGTCTAGGGGAGGGTCTGGGTGGGCGTCCGTCCACGGCGGCGGCTCCGGCACTGGTCGTGGTCCCCACCCCACCATAGTCACTACCCGCTTTCGTAGCCTCCTCCAAATGGCCACCCTCCACATTAACCCCACTGGATTAAGGGGCAGCACCGGACTAAGGGGCAGCACCGGACTAAGGGGCAGCACCGGACTAAGGGGCAGCACCAGGATAAGGGGCAGCACCAGGATAAGGGGCAGCACCAGGATAAGGGGCAGCACCAGGATAAGGGGCAGCACCAGGATAAGGGGCAGCACCAGGATAAGGGGCAGCACCAGGATAAGGGGCAGCTCCGGACTGAGGGACGGCAGCTCCGGACTGAGGGACGGATCCTGGCTGGATGACGGCTCTGGCGGATCCTGGCTGGACGGCTCATGGCTGGCTGACGGATCTGGCTGCTCATGGCTGGCTGACGGATCTGGCTGCTCATGGCTGGCTGACGGATCTGGCTGACGGATCTGGCTGCTCATGGCTGGCTGACGGATCTGGCTGCTCATGGCTGGCTGACGGATCTGGCTGCTCATGGCTGGCTGACGGATCTGGCTGCTCATGGCTGGCTGACGGATCTGGCTGCTCATGGCTGGCTGACGGATCTGGCTGCTCATGGCTGGCTGACGGAGCTGGCTGCTCATGGCTGGCTGACGGATCTGGCTGCTCATGGCTGGCTGACGGATCTGGCTGCTCATGGCTGGCTGACGGATCTGGCTGCTCATGGCTGGCTGACGGAGCTGGCTGCTCATGGCTGGCTGACGGATCTGGCTGCTCATGGCTGGCTGACGGATCTGGCTGCTCATGGCTGGCTGACGGCTCTGGACGCTCATGGCTGGCTGACGGCTCTTGACGCTCATGGCTGTCTGGCGGCTCTGGCAGATCCTGTCTGGTTGGCGGCTCTGGCAGATCCTGTCTGGTTGGCGGCTCTGGCTGGTCATGGCTCGCTGACGGCTCTGGCTGGTCATGGCTCGCTGACGGCTCTGGCTGGTCATGGCTGGCGGAAGGCTCTGGCTGATCCGGTCTGGCGGAAGGCTCTGGCTGATCCGGTCTGGCGGAAGGCTCTGGCTGATCCGGTCTGGCGGAAGGCTCTGGCTGATCCGGTCTGGCGGAAGGCTCTGGCTGATCCGGTCTGGCGGAAGGCTCTGGCTGATCCGGTCTGGCGGAAGGCTCTGGCTGATCCGGTCTGGCGGAAGGCTCTGGCTGATCCTTTCTGGCGGAAGGCTCTGGCGGCTCCTGTCTGGCGGAAGGCTCTAGCGGCTCCTGTCTGGCGGAAGGCTCTAGCGGCTCCTGTCTGGCGGACGGCTCTGTAGGCTCATGGCAGACGGGCGGCTTTGCAGGCTCATGGCAGACGGGCGGCTTTGAAGGCTCAATACAGACGGGCAGTTTATGCGGCGCTTGGCAGACGGACAGTTCAGACGCCGTTGGGCAGACGGGCAGTTCAGGCGCCGTTGGGCAGACGGGCAGTTCAGGCGCCGCTTGGCAGACAGGCAGTTCAGGCGCCGCTTGGCAGACGGGCAGTTCAGGCGCCGCTTGGCAGACGGGCAGTTCAGGCGCCGCTTGGCAGACGGCAGACTCTGGCCGGCTGAGACGCACTGTAGGCCTGGTGCGTGGTGCCGGAACTGGAGGTACCGGGCTAAGGACACGCACCTTCAGGCTAGTGCGGGGAACAACAACAGGGCACACTGAGTTCTCAAGGCGCACTATAGGACTGGTGCGTGGTACCAGAACTGGTGGTACCGGGCTGAGGGCACGCACCTCAGGACGAGTGCGGGGAGAAGGATCAGTGCGTACAGGGCTCTGGAGACGCACAGGAGGCTTGGTGCGTGGTGCCGGGACTGGAGGCACTGGGCTGGAGACACGCACCACAGGGAGAGTGCGTGGAGGAGGAACAGGGCTCTGGATACGCACTGGAAGCCTGGTGCGTGGTGTCAGCACTGGTGGTACTGGGCTGGGAACACACACCACAGGGCTAGTGCGAGGAGCAGTAACAGGACGCACAGGACTCTGGAGACGCACATGAGGCTTTGTGCGCGCTGTAGGCACTGTCTTAACCAGACGGCTAGCACGCACCTCAGGACGAGTATGGAGAGCTGTTCCCGGTGACATTAAATCACCAACACGTTCATTCGGACGGATGCCGTGCCTCATGCACCAAACCAATACATCCCTCATAACTCTCTCCTCCAATTTCTCCAATTAACTCCTTTACTGTCTCTGCGTCACTCTCCTCCAAATCCGCCCTCACCGGCTCCTTACGGTAAGCAGGAGGAGTTGGCTCACGTCTCCCGACTGACCCAACTAAACTACCCGAGAGCCCCCCCCCAAGAAATTTTTGGGTTTGACTTACGGGCTTCCAGCCTTGTTTCCTTGCTGCCTCCTCATATCTCCGCCTCTCTGCTTTCGCTGCCTCCAGCTCAGCTTTGGGGCGGTTATATTCTCCTGGTACTTCGCGGTCCAGAATTTCCTCCCAATTCCAATAGTCCTGTGTAGGTGGGTCCTGTTGTTGTTGCACACGCTGCTTGATCCGATGTTGGTGGGGAATTCTGTCACGATCGTGTGGAGGAGAGACGGACCAAAACGCAGCATGTGGAAAATAAGCCATCTTCTTTTATTTTTACTACGAAGATGAACATGAAACGAAACACTATTACAAACTATACAAAAACAACAAACGACCGTGAAGCTATAAACGTAGTGCACACACACATGCTACAAACGTTCAACATAGACAATTCCCCACAACCAGCTAAAGCCTATGGTTGCCTTAAATATGGCTCCCAATCAGAGACAACAATAACCAGCTGTCTCTAATTGAGACCCAATTCAGGCAACCATAGACTTTCCTAGATACCTACACTCAACCATAGACACAGCTAGACTACTATACTAAACATAAACCCAACTACTCTAATAAACCCCCTAAACCTTACAACCACCCTAGACACTACAAAAACCACATACATTCCCCATGTCACACCCTGACCTAACCAAAATAATTAAGAAAACAAAGAATACTAAGGCCAGGGCGTGACACCATCCTTCATGATAAAGCAATATTATTGTTCCTCCTCTTCTCTCTGCGTTCACTTAGAGGGGGCCACTGTGCAGACACAAAGATACAACCTAAGTGTACTGTAGGTCTGATAAGATCCAGAGAGTGAGTAAGGTAGCTGTGGTTATATCCTGTTTCGTCAACACCACCCATCATCCATCATCCACAGGCCCTATCCATGGGTCAGGCCCTATGTGGGCACAACAGCACTATCAGTGCATTCATTAGAGAAAATAGAGAGAGACAGGATGAGAAAAACAGAGAAAGAGAGGAAAGAGAGATAGAAAGACAGACAGAAAGAGAGAAATGGAGAGAAACAGGGAGAGAGAGCGAAAGAGAGAGCAATATTTAACAACACAGGAAGCTTTGGTTCTAGCCAGGAATCCTATGAATAGTATTTTGGATGGGAGCCACCCCTTTGCAGAGTAATCACAAAGGTATTATCGCTCCCTCCTTCACTGCATACAGTACAGGGCTGTGTTAGAGTACAGGGCTGGCAAACAGTGGATCTAAAACGAATGAATCTCTTTCAATGTTGCAATCACCTAAAGGGATCTCTCTCTGAGTTGTTGTAGCCAAGGATATCCATTCTTTATAAAGCCTTGTTACATCCCATTTCCCCTTCCCGTAAATATGATTGCACTTTTATCAAAGTAACAGACAGCCTAGTGGTTAGAGCATTGTGCCCTTGAGCAAGGCATTTAACCCTTTGAAGAACTCTTTTGGCTTCCACGTAGAACCCTATTTTGTTCCAGGTAGAACTTTTTCATCACTGTAAACCCCAATGTGCTGTAATTACTCAAAACTTTTGAGGAAACCTTTTGCACTATCTGACTACAGTCACTTAAAGTGATTTTATAGTCATTGCTCACACTGATAGAGTCACTGTGACCCTGTAAGGGGTCCAGATTTGAGTAACCACCCCACTAAGCCACACCTCCAATATACAATAGTAATTTACAAAATCAACAATGTCTATTTCTGATCAATTTAATGTTATTGTAATGGACAACAAAATAGCTTTTCTTTCAAAAACAAGGACATTTCTAAGTGACCCCAAACTTTTGAACGGTAGTGTATAATGAGAGAACACCCCACTCTGACCATTTTAATCGCCCTAGCAAAGATGTTTAGGCTGTTTTCATGTTATCCAGAGTCTTGGTGACTGTAACTGTGCTGTTGGCAACAATTGAATTATGCTTTTTTGCCAACGTTTACTGACACCGGGCATATTCAACGGGTGTTGAACGTTCGGAAATTCATCAGATATTCTGTGCTCTGGCACACTCAGATGAGGGTGCTTTGAAATCAGGGTAGATTGCCAGACTGAATTTACGAACACACCCGAAAGGGTTACTTGCATAGTGGAGTCTTTTGTTAAGACGTAGCTAGGTAGCTAGGTAAACAATTAACCATAATCCCATCTCATGATGTTACTACCTTGCATGAATCTGCAGGTAGCTAACCAACAAGTTCAATGTTAGCTAGCTAGCCTAACCAGCTCTGCTAGGGTGTAAAATGGTCAGAGTGAGCTGTTCTCTCATTTGTGTCTGGAAGTAGCTAGCCATCGTTAGCCAGTTAGCTTCAGTGCTTGACTGCTGTTGCTAGGTCAGAACACTCGGATCAACCCTACTCGTAGGCCAGAGCATCCAGTGTGCGCTCTCAATTTACGAACTGCCAATTTGACAACGCTCTGAGTTTACAAACACCCAGAGCACACTCTGAGCACACTCTGGCAGTCCAGATGGATTTTACGAACACACCCATAGTATAAACCAGCCTTTAGTCTTGAAATCTTTGCTTGTTTAGTACATGGCCTTACATGTGAATCCTTAAACAATTGGGTGTGGTTAAAGCTTAAGAGTGTGTGAACGATGCTGAATGGGTGTAGACAAAGAAGAGCACTCCAGCAGGTGTACCAAAATATTCAAGTCCATTTTCTCAAAAGTGAGGTTACAAGTTCATCAACTTTCAAAGCAGAACTACTTTCCCATTGTTGCTCCACTGTAGTGTATGGTATACCATTTTCTATCTGTTAGTCTCTACTTTTATCTAATGTAAAAAACACTAATTCAAGTTTTGTTACATAAGATCGAGCCGGTTGGTCACAAATGAGGAGTGGAAAAAACATCACCTGGAACATGACAGCGAGTTCAGTTTAATTGAGTGGCCTGCACAGTCCCCAGACCTCAACACAATAGAACTAGCTGTTCGCAGCATGAATATACTGCTGTCCAATCTGCAGCAACTGTGTGATGTCATCGCATCAGCATGGACCAACAACCCTGTGGAACGTTTCCGACACCTTGTAGAATGCTCTGAAGAATTCAGGCCGTGCTGGAGGCAAAAGGGGTCTGACCCGATACTAGATTACCAATTTGTAAGTCGCTCTGGATAAGAGCGTCTGCTAAATGACTTAAATGTAAATGTAAATGTAGATTGGTGTACCTAATATATTGTCCTGCTGAAAGGTGGAAAGCAGAGTGAACCAGGTTTTCTTCTAGGATTTTGCCTGTGCGTAGCTGTTTTCCATTTTTTTCAATCTAAAAACTGCCTAGTCCTTGCCGATGACAAGCATACCCATAACATGCAGCCACCACTGTGCTTGATAATATGAAGAGTGGTGCTTAGTGATGTATTTTGTTGAATTTCCCCCAAACATAACGCTTTGTATTTGGGACATAAAGTTACATTTGTCAAATTATTTGCAGTTTTACTTCAGTGCCTTGTTTCAAACAGGATGCTTGTTTTGGAATATTATTATTTTGTAAAGTCTTCCTTCTTTTCACTCTGTCAATTAGATTAGTATTGTGGATCAACTACAATGTTGTTGATCCATCCTCAGTTTTTTCCTATCACAGCCATTCAACTCTGTAATTGTTTTAAAGTCAACATTGGCCTCATGGTGAAATCCCTGAGCGGTTTCCTTCCTCAGCAAAAGAGTTAGGAAGGAAGCCTGTATCTTTGTAGTGACTGTGTGTATTGATACACCACCCAAAGTGTAATTAATAACTTCACCATGTTCAAAGCGATATTCACTGTCTGCTTTTTGAAAATGTTTACCCATCTACCAATAGGTGCCATTCTTGCCTGGCATTGAAAAACCTCCCTGGTCTTTGTGGTTGAATCTGTGTTTGAAATTCACTGCTCGACTGAGGGGCCTTACAGATAATTGTATGTGTGTCGTACAGCAATGAGGTAGTCCTTCAAAAATCAGTCCATGCAGTTTATTATGTGACTTGTTAAGTACATTTTTACTCCTGAACTTATTTAGGCTTGCCATAACAATGAGGATGAATACTTTAATTTTTTTAATTAATTTGTAAACATTCTAAAATCATAATTCTACTTTGACATTATGGGGTATTGTGTTTAGACCAGTGACAGAAAATCTCAATGTAATCAATTTAATCCTGTCGGTACAGTTTAAAACATTTAAACAACTATATTTTTGAACTCATCAAATTACTCAAACTCCTGACGTTAAAGTTTAAACATTGAGGTAAACACTAATGCTCAGATACTATTTAAAAGAAACAAAAAAATAACAAATAAAATGTAGAACCCTTCTTGTTTTCCAAAGAATCATCAAAGAACCCTTTCTTCACAAAAACGGTTCTTCGGCAGTAAAAGGTTTTATGTAGAACCCTTTGCCTTACAAAGAACCCTCATCTTCGAAAAAGGGTTCTTCAGATGAAAACGGTTCTTGTTAGAACGTTATCCCCCCGTAAAAACCCTTTTGGAGACATTTTTTCTAAGAGTGTAGAGAGGGCTTCCAAGCCATACTGACGTCTTTAAGTCTGTGTCCCAATTCTCAAATGGCACATAAATCCCTATACTACTTTTGACCAAGGCTCTGGATGTAGGATCTTAATTTGATCACTCTTTTGTTGCTGAGAATTTTCCTGCACAGCAGGAAATGCAAACTTGTAGAATATCTGAGGTTTAAACAGGCTTCTAAAGTTCCACTAAAATGTCATACATGATTTGCCCTAATAAAAAATGTATCAACCCCTACAAAAAATGTCCATTAATTATAATCAACATAATAATTAACATTTCCTGTTGCTGGTTATTTTCCTGCTGTAGAAAACTGTCTCAAATTAAGATCCTACATTTGCATATAGGGAATTAGGGTGCCATTTGGCATGGCTGGGAGGGAGACGGAGGGAAACACGTAATGGCCAGTGTTACCACCACAAATTTCCTCATCAATATATCGTTCTAGTAGAACAAAGTGAGCGAGCAGACGCATGGCTGTTTGCCAGAGGGAGAATAAAGGGAATGAAGGAAAGAAAAAGAGAGGGGGAAAAAGTGAGAGGGAGAGGGAGAAAGAGAAGGATCTGTGCTGAAGCACTTAACCTGCGCTGATTCAGTTTATTACCTCCCTCCTCCCTCCTTCCTTCCCACCCCCCTGTGAGGATGCTAAGGCAGGGCTGGTGCCAACCCACCGGGCCACAGTGGCGAGGCCCATGTGGTGGGAACCGGGATGACAACTAAAGAGTTCAGCATGTGTCCCAAATGGCTCCCAATTGCCTATATTGTGCATTGCTTTTGATCAGGGCCCAATGGTCTCTGGTCAAAAGCAGTGCGCTATATACACTGTAACAGAAAACTGTAATTTTAGATATTATCAACAGTAAAAAAATTGAACATTTTACTGCAGCATACTGTAAGTTACGGTGCATTGTGGGAAAATTGCTGTATTTCAAATGGTACTGTAATTCCGCCCCACAAAATACAGTACCGTACTATTTCTTTGGAGCGCCAAAAACCTTTTGACCACTAGTGGGTACATGGTATTGTTGTTTCTGGTGCATTAACATATTTTGAGGCGCGCCTTGTAAGAGGCTATATTAGTTGCACCCGTGAGTGAGAATGCTGCACCAATTTAACTCCAATGTGGTTATAGTGCCCTATCAAATGTATATGCATAGCGGACAGATTTGAGTGGCAACTACTCTTAAACCTAAAGTGCTGTCCACAGTGATTTCACAGTCTACGGAAATGGGAAAGGGGGACACCTAGTCAATTGTATGTGTCCTCTGCATTTAAACCAACCCCTCTGAATTAGAGAGGTGCGGAGGGCTGTCTTAGATACGAAGCTCTGTTTGATTTGAAGCTCTGTTTGATTTGCGTTAAAAAAAATTCAGCTGCACAAAAGTACGTAGAACTACATAGAGAACTATGCAAACAAACTTCCGTTGGATCCATTGCGTGGACTGTGTAGATCCCTTCAAATGGTTGAGCATTTTGCGATGTCCTTTTTTTTCTTCCTGTAGTTGCTGCCAGTTTGGAAGCCTTTGAACCTCTACCACTTCTCTCTCCCGGATCCGGGATCCTCCTCATCAAAAAAGCTGACTAGCATAGCCTAGCCTAACGGGACAGGGATATCATATAATATAATTTTCATGAAATCACAAGTCCAATACAGCAAATGAAAGATAAACATCTTGTGAATCCAGCCATCATTTCCGATTTTTAAAATGTTTTACAGCGAAAACACAATATGTATTTCTATTAGCTAACCACAATAGCCAAACACACAACCGCATATTTTCACCATGTTTCCACCTCATAGGTAGCTTTCACAAAACCGACGAAATAGTGATAAAATTAGTCACTAACCAAGAAACAACTTCATCAGATGACAGTCTTATAACATGTTATACAATACATTTATGTTTTGTTCGAAAATGTGCATATTTGAGGTATAAATCATAGTTTTACATTGCAGCTACCATCAAAAATAGCACCAAAGCAGCCAGAATAATTACAGAGAGCAACATGAAATACATAAATACTCATCATAAAACATTTATGAAAAAGACATGGTGTACAGCAAATGAAAGATAAACATCTTGTGAATCCAGCCAATATTTTCGATTTTTTAAGTGTTTTACAGCGAAAACACAATATAGAATTATATTAGCTTACCACAATAGCCAAACACACAAACGCATTTATTCAACACAAAGGTAGCTTTCGCAAAAACCAGCAAAAGATATAAAATGAATCACTAACCTTGAACAAATTCATCAGATGACAGTCTTATAACATCATGTTATACAATACAATTATGTTTTGTTCGAAAATGTGCATATTTATAGCTACAAATCCTGGTTATACATTGTGAATACGTAGCATCGATTCACCAGAATCTCCGGAGATATTTTGGACACTCACCTAATCTGACCAAAGAACTCATCATAAACTTTACATAAAAATACTTGTTGTATGGCAAATGAAAGATACACTGGTTCTTAATGCAACCGCTGTGTTAGATTTTTAAAAATAACATACAGCTTGCGTTATTGTGAGACAGCGCTCACCAAAACGGCGGAGAATAGGAGTCAACATTTTACACAGAAATACGAAATAACATCATAAATGTTTTCTTACTTTTGCTGAGCTTCCATCAGAATGTTGTACAAGGAGTCCTTGGTCCAGAATAAATCGTTGTTTGGTTTTAGAATGTCAATTTCTTCTGTCGAATTCGCACCACAATGCTAGCCAAGGTTGCTAACATTCCCATCCTCTCTTGACGCAAAGAACGGAAAACTCCAAAAGTCCCAATAAACGTTGAATAAACTGATAAAACTCGGTTGAAAAAACCTACTTTATGATGTTATTATCATATGTATCAAATAAAATCAGAGCCGGAGATATTCGGCGTGTAAACCGAACGCTTTTCAGAAGACAATGTCGAGCTCCCCAGCGCGCCTTTGAAGACAAAGAAAATTCCGGACCTGTCACTCCAAAAGCTCTTGTTCGGCCTCAGATCAAGCTAGACACCCCATTCCACATTCCACTGCCTGTTGACATTTAGTGGAAGGCGTATGAAGTGCATGCATATCGATAAATAAAAGCCAGTTGAATAGGCAGGCCCTGAAACAGAGCCTCGTTTTCAGATTTTTCACTTCCTGTATGGAAGTTTGCTGCAAAATGAGTTCTGTTTTACTCACAGATATAATTCAAACAGTTTTAGAAACTTCTGAGTGTGTTCTATCCAATAGTAATAATAATATGCATATTGTATGATCTAGAAAAGAGTACGAGGCCGTTTCATTTGGGCACGATTTTTTCCAAAGTGAAAACAGCGCCCCCCTATTGACAAGAAGTTTTAAGGCCTCTGGAAGTACAAGTGATATGTTATAAATATTCATTCATATGCTGTAATGTGTAAACTCTTTTCCTAGCAGACAACCTGCTTGCACCAATCCCTTGTAATTAAGGTAAAATATTGAAATACAAACCCCTCCCCTCATTTATTCCGATTACGGTAGCATTCACTTTTCAACAGTATAACACAGTACATTTTACGCTGTTGTACTTTCTGTCATTACACAGTACTTGCTTTGATACTGTATTTATATTACCGTAGGTGTACTGTAATATTAAATACAGAATTTGACTTGCCACTGAGCTGCCTGTAAATTACTGTAAATTAATAAGGTGTCATTTGGAACACAGACTGAAGACTCTGTAGAGCCAGGGCATTTCTGGGGGACATTAGTTCATACCTCATTAGACCAGAGAGAGATGAACATTAATTTGCCACAGTAGGTCTAAGAACACAGCACCCAACCAATTTGTAAAATTTGAAAATTGCTTGTCCTGTCATTCCTAGGTCTAGGGAGACTAGAGAGCTGGGATGTTGCTTTGTTTTACTGTGTAAAGGGAGTAGGATAATATTTAGCATATGCGTTGGAGGGGAGGCTAGGAGAAGATACATGCATACACACGTGCACACACGTGCCCACACACACACACACACACACACACACACACACACACACACACACACACACACACACACACACACACACACACACACACACACACACACACACACACACACACACACACACACACACACACACACACACACACACAACCAGTGACTGAGATTGAGAAAACAAGCAGCAACATCTCCTTCCCTGCACATACACATTCCTCCGAGGGCACAGTCGGTGATGGAGTCGGTGGCATGGCATGGCGTGGCAAGAAGGTGGTATGATATGGTGATATGCCCAGAGCCAGTCTCTATCAATGAGGTTGCAAAACCACTAAATGAGATAACACTTATAACTTAAAATATCAGGAATAACAAGTAAATTAATATTTATTTATTCATAGTTTATTAATGGCTTTCTAAAGCTTATTCATGAAAGTTACCAGTGTTACCTTACATGCTCTTTAGGACTACAGCCACATAGCAGCTTCATCAGGAAGCTCTTTACACAATGCCAAACATAGAAAAAAGTGTTATCTGCAGTAAAAAAAAACATTTCCATCATAAAACCGATAGCTTTTCTTTTTCACAGTTGCTGTTTTCCTGTGGGCCTGTGGTGAACCAGGAGGCTAATGGAAGTGAATGAGTCAAGAGCATTGATTGAAGTTGGCACAGTAACGTTAGCTCCTTTGTGTTTTGGGAGAATATTCATCCATCCATCTTTGTCTCCATGCATCCCAGTCGTGCAAACTCATGCACGTGCACACGCACACACCTGCTGTGGTAATCAGTGGTGTGTGCTCATGCTGGTTCACTCAATGGCCAAGGAGGCTTGGAGAGATGCCTGGACATTGTGATTCATCAGTCATTTCTAGCTTTGTTCTTAACAGTACTGGGGAGAGAGTCCAGTAAAAGACTGACGTACTGCTGCCCTACAGGCATTCTCTCTACAGTATACCCCTACTACAGTGGTTCACTGTTTCCTCATGTCTTTACACAAGCCCTGAAAGCATGCACACACAAATCATAATATGTACAGTACATCCCACATATCCGGTGGTAGAAAAATCGAAATGCACTTATTTATTTGAAAATAAATAGTCTTAGGAAAAGGCTTAGTCAATCTCTTTCTATTTTCCCTCTCCTTTTTCTCAATCACCATCTCCATCATTACCCTTGAGTTTTTTCCTTTTTACATTTTAGTCATTAAGCAGATACTCTTATCCAGAGAGACTGACAGTTAGTGCATTCATCTTAAGATAGCTAAGTGGGACAACCACATATCACAGTCATAGTAAGTACATTTTGCCTCAATAAAGTAGCTATTGAAAGGTATACTGCAATTGTTAGTTCATGAAAGGCATTTTTTTCTTATTGTTATGGGGCTGTGGGGTGAGGAGAGGGTTTGGGGGGGGGGTGTAAATATTGCTTAAAAGTAAAATGAGCAATATGTAATTTGGGACAAATAAGTCAGTGGTAGTGTTGTACAGGGGCGTCAGGGCAGGGCCAGATCAACATTGCTGTGTCTGTATGTTTGAGTCCCAAATGGCATCCCAATGGGTCCTGGTCAAAAGTAGTGCATTACATAGAGAGTAGGGTGCCAATGTTTTTTTTTTTTTCACAACAATGTGTTGTGTGTTCTGTGGTGGTTAGCCAGGGCGATTTCACTGGCGCGTTGGGCTGCTGACTGAGATATAGCAGAGAGCGTTCTGTCTATGGTGCCGGCTCTCACTGGCAATTAGTCAACATAAATCAGACTAACCCCGAGGTAGGACACACAGGAGAGGAAAGGGAGAGGGTGAGAAGCAGGGAGAGGCAGTGAGGAGTAGGGTTGGGTCTTAAAGTGTGTTATGGTTCACTCCAAAACTCTTACCCATAATACGCTCTCACAATATGAGTTATTATAGCCACCACCGCATGTCATCACTGTGGAATAAATTGTACTTTATATTACAGTAATTGACAATGAACATTTTCTTATATAATTTTAAAAAGACCAGAGTCAATAGGGCTCTTGTCAAAAGTAGTGCACTACAGGTATGGGATCTTAATTTGACCAGTATTGTCACAGCAAATTAATCCTGCATAAGCAGGATTTGAAAATGTAGTAAATCATGTTGCTTGATTGGTGGTTAGGCTATTAGCTGGCCAAAATTAGACTACATGACAAGTGCAATACTGTTAATATAACCATTTGTTAGTGGGGGTTTTCAGTGAATTTATGTATATTACAAAGCTTATCTGCTTTTCCTGCGGTGCATGAAAATTCTCAGCAACAAAAGAGAGATTACAATTAACAAAAGAGAGATTAAAATTAAGATCCTACATCTGTATATAGTTAGTAGGGTGCCATTTGGGCCGAAGATACTGTCTAAACTCTAAACAAAATGTAGGCTCAGTTCGGCATAGAATCAGAACATACCATAGGTTCCACTCTTTAGAATAACTATATGTCACCAAAGTGCCAAGACCTTCCTAGATAGATGGGTTTCTAAAATAGAGCTCTTGTAGTAGGAATCATCAACATGTTTAATTTAAGGAATTTTCATTGCATTGTGCGGTCATAAATTATTTTCCAAAATGGCCGATTTTTTTTCTCTCTTGTTTCTCAAACAGGAAATTGTGCTTTGAATTGACAAAAGCCTTCCAGAACGGTATAAAGGTACTCCTCTGAGACAAAGTGCTTTCTTGACTCAGGGTCCTTTGGGCTCTCTCACCCTCTCACCCTCCCTCCCTCCTACCCCCATGTAGGTCCAAGTGTTTGGAAAAGGAAGCAAGAAGGCCTTGTGGATCACGTAACTCAAACTGATTTGGCTCAAGCTTTGTGACAAGGAAATTGTTATTTTTGAACGGAGACAAGCACAGGGAGCTACTCGGGTTGTGTGGCAGATATTATTTGATATTATGAGGTTTCTAAAGAAGTGAAGGTTTTCCTAATAAAAAAAGACAGCAGGGGTACGTGACCCTAGAAGGCATTTTCAGGGAAAAGGTTACAGTTTAGTGTTGTAGCTTAGGAAGAGAAGAGAAGCGTGGGTCAGTAGACTATAGTTGCTACCAGAGTAAGTGGTAGGAACATGATCCACTTGCATTTATTGTGGAAAAACATTTCCACTGGGAAAAGTTACAAAGCAAAATAGAAAAACTATGTATAGGGCATGAGGAATTGATATACTGCATCTTATTGCAACAGAGTAATTTGGGCATATCCTGGAAGACTGATGTTCAAACTATTTGTTATATTACCTCATGTCTATATGAAAATGATTACATTTCATGTGTTCAGTTGGGTTTACAGAGTTTCAAATCCTCATACTCTAGCTCTCCCTAGAGGCTAAATATCAATGTTTCAAAGTTCATCTATGTGTTTATTACACAGCTCCATCGAATACAATCAATGCACCACGTCAGCATTGCACAATAACCAGGCTTATTATCATCCCCACCCCCCTCTTCCCTCCATCACTTGCAGGCCTACAGGTGTCCTCCTGTAACATAGGTTTCACTGCAAATGGCACCCTATTCCCTACATAGTGCACTAATTATTTCCAAGGAAGAGGGTGCCACTACATTTTTATATAGGGAAGAGGGTGCCATTTTGAATGCAGCCGTAATTGACCTGGGCAGATTGAGAAGTGGATTTTTCCTGCGCCTCACAAAATGTCACTCAGGTAAAGCTACTTATCAAATTAAATATGGAATCACAAAATGCCTGCCTTTGTTAGCAGCCTCTGTGTGTGGGAGGGAAAGGGGAAGAGAAGGAGGTGGATAGTAGTCTATTCATGTCGCTCTACTGGGTGTGGAGATGATGGCTTGTACCCATCTAGTCATCTAGTCTGCATCCCAAATGGCCTGTAGCCTCTGGGCAAAATTAGTGCACTGTATAGGGAATATGGTGCTATACCACCACATCGTATGGAGCTGGGAGGAACTCTGTACTGTACAGTACTTACCTACCTGGCTGGCATCTGTGGCACAGTAATACTCTGTTAACCACTAACGACACCAACGGTCTTTCTGTCTGTCTGTCTCATCACCTCAACTCTCTCTCTCTCACTTTCCCTCTCTCTATCCCACTCTCTCTCTTCCTTCCTCCCTCCCTCAATCAATCAATGAATCAATTACATGTATTTATAAAGCTCTTTTTACATCAGCAGATTTTTTATTTTATTTTATTTTACCGTTATTTTACCAGGTAAGTTGACTGAGAACACGTTCTCATTTGCAGCAACGACCTGGGGAATAGTTACAGGGGAGAGGAGGGGGATGAATGAGCCAATTGTAAACTGGGGATTATTAGGTGACCGTGATGGTTGAGGGCCAGATTGGGAATTTAGCCAGGACACCGGGGTTAACACCCCTACTCTTACGATAAATGCCATGGGATCTTTAATGACCTCAGAGAGTCAGGACACCCGTTTAACGTCCCATCCGAAAGACGGCACCCTACACAGAGCAGTGTCCCCAATCACTGCCCTGGGGCATTGGGATCTTTGTTTAGACCAGAGGAAAGAGTGCCTCCTACTGGCCCTCCAACACCACTTCCAGCAGCACCTGGTCTCCCATCCAGGGACTGACCAGGACCAACCCTGCTTAGCTTCAGAAGCAAGCCAGCAGTGGTATGCAGGGTGGTATGCTGATGTCACACAACCTTTAGGTAACCCAACCAAAAACCCAAAAGGGCAAACACCCAAGATGTAGAAGCATGTGGCTAGGAAAAACTCCCTAGAAAAGCAGGAATTTAGGAAGAAACCTAGAGTGGAACCAGGCTCTGAGGGGTGGCCAGTCCTCTTCTGGCTGTACCGGGTGGAGATTATAAGAGTACATGGCCATTAAGGCCAGATCGTTATTCCAGATGTTCAAACGTTTATAGATGACCAGCAGGGTCAAATAATAATCCCAGTGGTTGTAGAGCGTGCAACAGTTCAGCACCTCAGGAGTAAATGTCAGTTGGCCTTTCATAGCCGAGCATTCAGAGTTCGAGACAACAAGTGCGGTAGGGAGGGAGACAGAGAGGGAGGGAGAGAGAAAGAAGGAGATGGAGAGAGATGGTTGAAAACAGTAGGTCCGGGACAAGGTAGCACGTCCGGTGAACAGGTCATGGTTCCACAGCTACAGGTAAAGCAGTAGAAACAGAATCAGCAGCACGACCAGGTGGACTGTTCGTCGCTGTCATGTTCTGCCTCTGTTCTGTCAGACAGATGAACTCTGCCTAGAAGGCCAGCACGTCATTTCCGGTCACAACTTGTAGAGTTGTTTACGTGCTACTGTGCATTTTGTTGATAACCTTACTTTGCTACCTGATAACTTTACGGTTTTTACTTTTTAATTACCGTTTATATTTTTAGTTTTTCCCCTCGCTCGACTTTTTTTAATTCAACTTTTTCACTCCGGACGCTTTATCTGGACGTGGTTCGTCAGGACCTTCACCAGCCGAAGCTAAGTAGTAACATTAACATGATGCCTTCTAATTGCAGTCGCTGTACTCATAATATACAGGAGAACGATCGCCTTACGGCGATGATAGCTGAGCTGCAAGCCCAGCTTCAGACGCAATCGTTAGGCAAGGGTAATTTCAGTGTAGGAAAGGATGAAACAGCGTCTGTGCCACCAGTAAGTACAGACAGTAGTATAAATCCCCTCGCACAGTCCCCGCAGCCAGACAACTTTCTCATGGTTTCTGAAGGGAAATGCTGTAGGAATGCTCAACCGGTGTCACTCATTCAGCCTACAGAAACTTTCAACAGGTTCTCCCCATTAACCTCTTTGGGCTGCAGGGGCAGTATTGAGTAGCCTGGATAAAATGTGCCCATTTCAAACGGCCTCGTACTCAATTCTTGCTCGTACAATATGCATATTATTATTACTATTGGATAGAAAACACTCTCTAGTTTCTAAAACCGTTTGAATTTTGTCTGTGAGTAAAAGAGAACTCATTTGGCAGCACACTTTCTGACCAGGAAGTGGAAAGTCTGAAATCGATGCTGTGTTCAAGGGCCTGCCTATAAATGGGCATGATACGTATGAATATACTTGCACGTCATACACCTTCCCCTAGATGTCAAGAGGAAGTGAGAGGAGAAATATGTTGATTATCTTGGTCTGAGATGGAATGCATCCTCTTGGAATGAAGTGTCACCCATTTTCGGTTTTCTGGAAGGCGCGTGGAGGGACCTGTAATTGCCTTCTGAAAAGCTGTCGTTAAAGGCGAATACTATCTCCGGCTTTGATTTTATTTGATACATGTCACAATATCATCGTAAAGTATGTTTTTTCAATATAGTTTTATTAGATTATTGAATTTTTTTCGGGACGTTATGCGTGTTGCTTTGTCTGCATATGTTCAGGAAGGATAGCTTCGCGCCACTTGGCCAGTGTGCTTGCTAATTCAAGAGGGAAAAACGACGTTCTGATACCAAACAAAGACGGTTCTGGACAAAGGACCCCTTGTACAACATTCTGATGGAAGATCAGCAAAAGTAGGACCCATTTTGTGATGCTATTTCATATATCTGTCGAACTGTGTACTAGTAGTTTTGCGCACAGAATTTGGCCACTCTCTCGCTAATACATAAGCCTTATGTCGTAATGAAGATATTTTTAGAATTCTAACACTGCGATTGCATTAATAACTAGTGTATCTATTGTGTATCTATCATTTCCTATACAACATGTATTTTTGTAATGTTTATGAATAGCTATTTGGTCAGAATAGGTGAGAGTCTAATAGAAATATCCGCACATTCTGGGAAAAAGATGCTACGTTAGCATAATGGATAACCACTGATTTCAGCTCTAAATATGCACATTTTCGAACAAAACATAAGTGTATGTATAACCTGATGTTATAGGACTGTCATCTGAGGAAGGTTTATGAAGGTTAGTGAAAATTAATATCTTTTGCTGGTTTATTCGCTAACGCTAACGTGCCTATTGCTATCGCTAACGTGCCTTGATGAATGAATGCGGTTGTGTGGTAGGCTATTGTAGTAAGCTAATATAATGCTATATTGTGTTTTCGCTGTAAAACACTTAAAAAATCGGAAATATTGGCTGGATTCACAAGATGTTTGTCTTTCATTTGCTGTACACCATGTATTTTTCATAAATGTTTTATGAGGAGTATTTAGGTATTTCACGTTGCTCTCTGTAGTTATTCTAGCTGCTTTGGTGATATTTGTGATTGTAGCTGCAATGTAAAACTATGATTTATACCTGAAATATGCAAATTTTTCGAACAAAACATAGATTTATTGTATAACATGTTATAAGACTGTCATCTGATGAAGTTGTTTCTTGGTTAGTGACTAATTATATCTTTATTTGGTCGAATTTGTGATAGCTACCTATGCTGTGTAAAATTGTGAAAATATGCGGTTGAGTCTTTTGCTATTGTGGTTAGCTAATAGAAATACATATTGTGTTTTCGCTGTAAAACATTTTAAAAATCGGAAATGATGGCTGGATTCACAAGATGTGTATCTTTTATTTGGTGTCTTGGACTTGTGATTTCATGATATTTATATGCTAGTATTTGCGCTATGCTAAGCTATGCTAGTCAGCTTTTTTACTGATGAGGATGCTCCCAGATCCGGGATGGTAACTCGTGAGAAGTTAATGCAAATTAGTGCTAGTTTGACCACCAGAGGGCATCTTTGAGAAGCATTTGATACTCTTCCATATCGGTATTACCAGAGAATTTAGAACCTTTTTGTAATAACATATGTATATGGGATTGATTTTAAGAAATTTGGCTTAATAAATTTGATTAATATCATGGTGTTTCTCTTCCGGGAAAACCGAAAAACAAAACCCACAGGGTTTCCGTTAGATGGCATGGAAAATATGGCGCTGTACAACGTGACAGTCGGGAGTAGGCTATAGCATAAGAGGATTCTGAGGATTCTAAATTGTTTGCCTTCATAAGACAACTTTGTTCCAATATTTCAGTAAAACAATGATATTTATTCCCATAGTGATTCGTTATGGATCCATAACTAAATCAACATCTGCATTTTGAAACCGTATTTTTATAAATATTTTATTAACAAAAGCATAAAGATGCTGATGAAGAAATATAGTACTGTACAGTATATGCTTTTACATTTGGATAATAAAGCATTTAAAGCATTTTGAAGATATAAGCCACCTGCATTTGTTTTTTAGGCTACTATGCAGTCTGACAAGAAAACATAGCTTGCAATACTTACTGTAGTAAAGATTGGAACGTGCCTAATTGTTATGTTCATACAAATATTTACACATGTTAAGTTTTCTGAAAATAAACGCAGTTGACAGTGAGGACGTTTTTTTTGTTGCTGAGTTTATTTACTTGCTTATTGTGTAGTGGAGGATAAAAACTCTATGCCTATGGAGGTGTAGCTGGTTACAGTATGTAGCCAATCTGTGTATGGACCCTAAAACGTTAGGTTCTGAACTAATATTCATACCAATCTATGAACCTCAGATATCATAGATGTTGTATCAAAATCAAGTCTGAATTGCATTAATGAAGCCTATGGATAGAGGAGAATATAATAACTCTATTGTGCCAAGGATGCAAGTCCTATATACAGTTGAAGTCAGAAGTTTACATACACTTAGGTTGGAGTCATTAAAACTTGTTTTTCAACCCCTACACAAATTTCTTTTTAAGAAACTATAGTTTTGGCAAGTGGGTTAGGACATCTACTTTGTGCATGACACAAGTAATTTTTCCAACTATTTTTTACAGACAGATTATTTCACTTATAATTCACGGTATCGCAATTCCAGTGGGTCAGAAGTTTACATACACTAAGTTGACTGTGCCTTTAAACAGCTTGGAAAATTCCAGAAAAATATGTCATGGCTTTAGAAGCTTCTGATAGGCTAATTGACATAATTTGAGTCATTTGGAGGTGTACCTGTGGATGTATTTCAAGGCCTACCTTCAAACTCAGTGTCTCTTTGCTTGACATCATGGGAAAATCAAAAGAAATCAGCCAAGACCTCAGAAAAACATTTGTAGACCACCACAAGTTTAGTTCATCCTTGGGAGCAATTTGCAAATGCCTGAAAGTACCATATTAATCTGCACAAACAATAGTACGCAAGTGTAAACACCATGGGACCGCGCAGCCGTCATACTGCTCAGGAAGAACGCGTTCTGTCTCCTAGAAATGAACGTAATTTGGTGATTTGAAAAGTGTAAATCAATCCCAGAACAACAGCAAAGGACCTTGTGAATATGCTGGACGAAACAGGTACAAAGGTATCTATATCCACAGTAAAACGAGTCCTATATCGACATAAGCTGAAAGGCCGTTCAGCAAGGAAGAAGCCACTGCTCCAAAACCATCATAAAAAGCCAGACTACGGTTTGCAACTGCACATTTAATACACACAGCATACACACAAAGATCAAACTTTTTGGAGAAATGTCCTCTGGTCTGATGAAACAGAAATAGAACTGTTTAGCCATAATGACCATTGTTATGTTCGGAGGAAAAAGGGGGAGGCTTGCAAGCCAAAGTACACCATCCCAACCGTGAAGCACGGGGGTGGCAGCATCATGTTGTGGGGATGGTTTGCTGCAGGAGGGATTGGTGCACTTCACAAAATAGATGGCATCATGAGGAGGAAAATTATGTGGATATATTGAAGCAACATCTCAAGACATCAGTCAGGAAGTTAAAGCTTGGTCGCAAATGGGTCTTCCAAATGGACAATGACCCCAAGCATACTTCCAAAGTTGTGGCAAAATGGCTTAAGGACAACAAAGTCAATGTGTTGGAGTGGCTATCGCAAAGCCCTGACCTCAATCCTATAGAACATTTGTGGACAGAACTGAAAAAGCGTGTGCGAGCAAGGAGGCCTACAAACCTGACTCCGTTACACCAGCTCTGTCAGGAGGAATTCACCCAACTTATTGTGGGAAGCTTGTGGATGGCTACACGAAACGTTTGACCCAAGTTAAACAATTTAAAGGCAATGCTACCAAATACTAATTGAGTGTATGTAAACTTCTGACCCACTGGGAATGTGATGAAAGAAATAAAAGCTGAAATAAATAATTCTCTCTACTATTATTCTGACATTTCACATTCTTAAAATAAAGTGGTGATCCTAACTGACCTAAGACAGGGAATTTTTACTTGGATTAAATGTCAGGAATTGTGAAAAAGCTAGTTTAAATGTATTTGGCTAAGGTGTATGTAAACTTCAGACTTCAACTGTACTTAGTAAAGTTAATACTTATGTAAATGTGATATATCAGTTTTTTATTTTTAATACATTTGCCAACATTCCTGAAAACCTGTTTTTGCTTTGTCATTATGGGGTATTGTGTGTACATTGATGAGTAAAAAAAACTATTTAATCGGTTTTAGAATAAGGCTGTAACGTAACAAAATGTGGAAAAAGTCAAAGGGTCTGAATACTTTCCGAATGCACTATAATGGAGAATTTAAAAATAAAATCACATACACACTATGCGCCCATAGTGTTTTTGAAATACGTTTTTTTATTTTACCTTTATTTAACTTAGCAAGTCAGTTAAGATTATTATAATTTGTTTTACATTGACAGATTACCGGGGAACAGTGGGTTAACCGTCTTGTTCAGGGGCAGAACGACAGATTTTTATCTTGTCAGCTAGGAGATTTGATCCAGCAACCTTTCAGTTACTGTTCCAACGCTCTGAACACTAGGCTACCTGCCACACAGTGTTGGAACTATGGAGAACAGGAGAAATGCTAAATATAGAATAAATCAACTTTAAGGACTTCGTCCCAAATGGTACCCCATTGCCTAAATAGAGCACTACTTTTGACCAGGGCCCATAGGGCGCTGGTTATCAGTAGGGCCCTGGTCAAAAGTAGTGCAATATATAGGGGATATGATTGCATTTGCGACACATTTATAGCCCTCTCATAGAGCCCAGCCCGTCCAGGGCCCAGCCAGGCGGCTTTGGAAAATGCTATGACAGGACTGGCAGGGGATGAAGGGCTGTGGGGTGGAGGGAGGGAGGGAGGGAAGAAGAGAGGGAATGGAGGAGGAAGAGCTACATTTCAGAGGTTTTTCAGACATCATATTTGTCTAACATTTCTACTAATTTATAACAAGTTCAGTCACAGTTCATGAAACACAGCACCTCCATTTACCTCCAGGTTTCTACCCAAACAAGACTCTGCTTATGTTCCACGCTGCATACTGCACAAACACAGAGATCGAGTGAGTGTGTGTGTATGATGCTAAGCAGTGTTGTCCTAGGGGGGAATTCTCTCTCTACGTGTATTCTCACCTTGAACTTGAGCATGAGAATAGCATGCTATTCAACCCACTATTCGTTGCAGGTGAAGATCAAAGAAACCTGTGGCACAGGTGTGTCTACAGATATGCCTTATTCTGACTTTGACATAATTCCATCATAATTATACCACCTTTACGCGCAATGAAACAATGAATATGGTTAAGAAACCTGTCGGTTCCAATTGGAACAACATCTACTTTATTTTTTCCAATATAAATAACACCGGACATGTCTGGACTTTTCACTGTATTTTTTACAATTTGTAAATATTAGCCACCATCCGTAGCCATCGTCAGTTATACCCACACACATTTATAACTTTCACTGACTTTAGTGTTAGTTTCCTTTCATTTTGTTAAATTCCATTACATCGTCCTGAGGATTGCTAGCAATAGTGGATCATATTAGGCTAATATATTACAAATTGTACAATAATTTGCGACATGTATCCTATTTGAAACATTACGGAATGCAGACCATAGGTAGCAATTTAAACCTGGAGCCTGGCGCACGGTTCACGACGACTGGAGCGTTGTTATCATAGATCCATGATTAGTGAGATTTATTCCAATTTACATGGCTTTCTTTCACTGATCCCGAATATTCTGAACTGTTCTCTACATATATTCTAGTGAATCTGTCAAGAAAATTCAAATTAATGGTACAACGAATTTAAAGGGATGGCTTTAGATAAATGTACTGAAAACCCTATTGAATAAAATCTCCACGAGAAGAGAGAGATGTACATTTCCTCAGCGAAAAGAATGTACTGAGCAAATGTTAAATTGGCTTTTAACCAAATTACTGTACGACAGCCCACGAATTCACCCCGCACACCTTAATTGACAAACATACAAACCGAAAGAAAGGCAAAGTCTTCTCATGCTTTGTTGATTTCAAAAAAGTATTTGAATCAATTTGGCATGAGGGTCTGCTATACAAATGATGGAAATTGGTGTTGTGGGAAAAACATGCGACATTATCAAATCCATGTTAAAAATATGGTTAAAATTTGCAACAAAAAAAACACACATTTCTTTCTACAGGACTTAAGCTCCACCCTCCTCAACATATATAACCATGAATTGGCGAGGGCACTAGAACAGTCTGCAACACCCGGCTTCACCCTACTAGAATCTAAAGTCAAATATCTACTGTTTGCTGATGATCTGGTGCTTCTGTCCCCAACCAAGGAGGGCCTACAGCATCACCTAGATCTTCTGCACATTCTGTCAGACCTGGGCCCTGACAGTAAATCTCAGGACCAAAATTATGGTGTTCCAAAAAAGGTCCAGTTGCCAGGACCGCAAATACAAATGATATCTAGACACTGTTGCCCTAGAGCACACAAATAACTATACATACCTAGGCCTAAACATTAGCGCCACAGGTAACTTTCACAAAGCTGTGAATGATCTGAGTGACAAGGCAAGAAGGGCATTCTATGCCATCCAAAGGAACATAAAATTCGACATACCAATTAGGATCTGGCTAAAAATAATTGAATCAGTTATAGAACCCATTCCCCTTTATGTTTGTGAGGTCTGGGGTCCGCTCACCAACCAAGAATTCACAAAATGGGACAAACACCAAATTGAGACTCTGCATGCAGAATTCTGCATAGTAGAACACCAAATAATGTATGCAGAGCAGAATTAGGCCGATACCCGCTAATTATCAAAATCCAGAAAAGAGACATTTAATTCTACAACCACCTAAAAGGAAGCGTTTCCCAAACCTTCCATAACAAAGCCATCACCTACAGAGAGATGAACCTGGATAAGAGTCCCCTAAGCAAGCTGGTCCTGGGGCTCTGTTCACAAACACAAACACACCCTACAGAGCCCCTGGACAGCAACACAATTAAACCCAGCCAAATCATGAGAAAACAAAAAGATAATCACTTGACACAGTGGAAATATATATATTTTTTAAACAGAGCAAACTAGAATGCTATTTGGCCCTAAACAGAGAGTACACAGTGGCAGAATACCTGACCACTGTGACTGACCCAAATTTAAGGAAAACTTTGAATATATACAGACTTGAGAAAGGCCGCCATAGGCAGACCTGGCTCTTTTTATTTTATTTTATTTCACCTTTATTTAACCAGGTAGGTCAGTTGAGAACAAGTTCTCATTTACAACTGCGACCTGGCCAAGATAAAGCAAAGCAGTGCGACAAAAACAACAACACAGAGTTACACATGGGATAAACAAACGTATTGTTAATAACACAATAGAAACATCTGTATACAGTGTTTGCAAATGAAGTAAGGAGGTAAGGCAATAAATAGGCCATATTGGCAAAGTAATTACAATTTAGCAATTAACACTGGAGTGATAGATGTGCAGATGAGGATGTGCTAGAAGAAATACTGATGTGCAAAAGAGCAGAAAAACAAGAAGACAGCTCTCAAGAGAAGACAGGCAATGTGCACACTGCCCACAAAAGGAGGTGGAAACTGAGCTGCGCTTCCTAACCTCCTGCCAAATGCATGACCATATTAGTGACACATATTTCCCTCAGATTTCACAGATCCACAAAGAATTTGAAAACACACCCAATTTTGATAAACTCCCATATCTACTGGGTGAAATACCCCAGTGTGCCATCACAGCAAGATTTGTGACCTGTTGCCACAAGAAAAGGGTAACCAGTGAAGAACAAACACCATTGTAAAAACAACCCATATTTGTGTTTATTTATTTTCCCTTTTGTACTTCAACCATTTGCACATAGTTACAACACTGTGTACAGTGCCTTGCGAAAGTATTCACCCTCCTTGGAATTTGACCTATTTTGTTCCCTTACAACCAGGATATAAAATATATTTTTGGGGGGTTTACATCATTTGATTTACACAACATGCCTACCAATTTGAAGGTGGAAAATATGTTTTATTGTTAAACAAACAAGAAATAAGAAAAATAAACAGAAAACTTGAGCGTGCATAACTTTTCACCCCCCCAAAGTCAATACTCTGTAGGGATATGTCTTTATAAGCTTGGCACATCTAGCCACTCCAGCTCCAGCTCCTTCCAGTTGGATGGGTTCCTGCTGGTGTACAGCAATCTTTAAGTCATACCACAGATTCTCAATTGGATTGAGGTCTGGGCTTTGACTAGTCCATTCCAAAACATTTAAATGTTTCCCCTTATACCACTCAATTGTTGCTTTAACAGTATGCTTAGGGTCATTGTCCTGCTGGAAGGTGAACCTCCATCCCAGTCTCAAATCTCTTGAAGACTGAAACAGGTTTACCTCAAGAATTTCCCTGTATTTAGTGCCATCCATCATTCCTTCAATTCTGACCAGTTTCCCAGTCCCTGCCGATGAAAAACATCGCCACAGCATGATGCTGCCAGCTCCATGCTTCACTGTGGGGATGTTGTTCTCGGGGGGATGAGAGGTGTGGGATTTGTGCCAAACATAGCGTTTTCCTTGATGACCAAAAAGCTTAATTTTAGTCTCATCTGACCAGAGTACCCTCTTCCATATGTTTTGGTAGTCTCCCACATGCCTTTTGGCAAACACCAAATGTGTTTACTTATTTTTTATTTTATGCAATAGCTTTTTCTGATCACTCTTCTGTAAAGCCCAGCTCTGTGGAGTGTACAGCTTAAAGTGGTCCTATGGACAGATTCTCCAATCTCCACTTTGCAACTCCTTCAGGGATGTATTTGGTCTCTTTGTTGCCTCTCTGATTAATGTCCTCTATGCCTGGTCCATGAGTTTTGGTGGGCGGTCCTCTCTTTGCAGGTTTGTTGTGGTGCCATATTCTTTCCATTTTTTAATAATGGATTTAATGATGCTCCATGGGATGTTCAAAGAATCTGATATTTTTTTTTAACCCAGCCCTGATCTATACTTCTCCACAACTTTGTCCCTGACCTGTTTGGGAGAGCTCCTTGGTCTTCATGGTGCTGCTTTCTTGGTGGTGCCCCTTGCTTAGTGTTGTTGCAGACTTTGGGGCCTTTCAGAACAGGTGTATATATACTAAGATCATGTGACAGATCATGTGACACATAGATTGCACACAGGTGGACTTTATTTAGTTAATTATGTGAATTCTGAAGGTAATTTGTTGCATCAGATCTTATTTAGGGGCTTCATAGCGAAGGGGGTGGGTACATATGCATGCACCACTTTTCAGTTTTTAATTTATTAGAATTTTTTTAAACAAGTAATTTTTTTCATTTCACTTTACCAATTTGGACTATTTTGTGTATGTCCATTACATGAAATCCAAATAAAATTCGATTTAAATTACAGGTTGTAATGCAACAAAATAGGAAAAACGCAAGAGGGCTGAATACTTTTGCAAGGCACTGTATAGTCATATTATTACATTTCAAATGTCTTTTTTCTTTTGGAACTTCTGTGAGTGTAATGCTTACTGTTTATTTTTATTGTTTATTTCACTTTTGTTTATAATCTAATTCAATTGTTTTGGCAATGTAAACAATGTTAACCTCCATTAAAAGTTGCGAGCTTGCACTGCGGGACCTAGAGGTACCCAGCATCACGGCTTCAGTGCTCCAGACCACCACAAGGGGGAGATAGAGCAATCATTATGCATTTGGGTCCCAAGGTTTTTATATGACCAATCATATCGAGTGGTTCCAATGACGAATTTTGAAGCGAGCCACGCTTGCCTCGTGGCGTTCTTCAACAAAGATGGCTGATAAAACATTACGGTGGAACCAGATGTAAGTTGTTATAATGGCATAATGAGTCAAGCAAAACATGTACAATTGAGAGGAATATGTTAGTTAACATAGAGACAAACGTTTGTGCATATATTTTTGTCATAAAGTTAATTTACGAAAATCACTATTTAGCAAGTTATCTGACTAGCTAACATTAGCCAGCTAGCTAGTGTTAGGAAAATTAATTTGTAATTCGTGTTGTTTAATGTTTTAGGGACACCTGAGAAAAGACGACAGCCTGGTTTGCTGGTTGTGAAACAGTGGATGTAAAGAGTCTAGCTAGCTAAAGCATTTACTGCAAATTGAATGTGCAATTGTGTAAGCTTGCCTTGCAATGCAGCTGAAGTAACATAGCTAGCTAACTATTTACTTGCTTATTGTGTAGTGGAGGATAAAAATAACTGTATGCCTATGGATGTGTAGCTAGCTACAGTTTGTAGCCGATCTGTGTATGGACCCAAAAACGTTAGGTTCTGAACTAATATTCATACCAATCTATGAACATCAGCTATCATAGTTGTTGTATCAACTTCAAGTCTGAATGGCATTAATGAAGCCTATGGAAAGAGTAGAATATAATAACTTTATTGTGCCAAGGATGCAAGTCCAATATACACATGTACTGTAGTTATTACCACGCAGGAGATTCCTACATTGTAGCCTGTACATTGAATATATTCACTGATCATGTACTCTTCCTTGGCAAATAAAGGTGCGGTTCAGGTATGAATCTCTGAGACATTCTTTTTCAGTCATATCAAACTCCATTATTTGAATGATGCTGTGTCTGCATGTATGTATTACAATTATACACTTCAACAGTGTTTACCACTCCTGCTCCTGGGACATCAATGATTACACATTGTAACTATGCAATAGACTAGAAACATGATTGATTTGTAATTAATATATACAGAAAAAAAACAATGCCTATCTAACTCCATCTGCATTAATCTGAGGACACAGGATAGTATTTCAATTAGATACTTAATTTCAACCAGTGGAGAATGTGAAATGCTTTATTGAAAGAAGTTCATTATCCACGTGTTATAAATACATAAATGGGTTATAATTATGATAATTGTAATATTATAAATACAAGTTCAATCTGTACTTCAATGCACATATGGTGTGCATTATAAAACAAGGAAGAAAGACGAGGTGTCCTCTCTCACATCAAAACATACGTGCAGACGATTGACATAGAGATGATTAAGCCTTATTTTTTTTATTCTAACACGGTCAGACAACTTAAATCAGGAGGTGAAATGCAAAACTGACCTTGGATCATTAACTCTGGGACTACTACATCTCTATCTGTATTTCAATGTAAAGCATCTCTTTAATAATACTTCCTGTTGACCCGACCAAGTGACGTCTCACCTATGATCTTGCTGTGCCCTCTGTGTCAGCCAGTTCAGTTTGGGAGGGGTTCACCGAAACAGCTGATATGACCTAGATGATTTCGGGAGAAGGGGGAGAGGTATGAAGTGAAGAAGAGAGACTGTTATTGTGTGTTTGTGATCTCACCTGGTGTCCACACTAAGTGGCTACAGAGTACTTTATGCTGAAAAACAGACACATGAGGACAAACAATAGAAGATAATGTCAACAGAATATACTGTATGTGACGCAGACACCTATCGGAGTGTACCTGAAACATTTAAATATAGAGGGTTATGTGTCTCACCACTTGGTTATTGCAAGGCTATCCCCCAGGGAAATCATGACTTGACATTAACAGATAGTCCAGTTGAAATTTCTGTGTTCATGTGGTGTAAATCAGAAAATTAGCAGCTGACATCTTAAGGGGTTTTTAATTAATGCATGTGAGACAGGTTCCATATACAACAAGACAGGCAGAGATGGAGAAAATGAACACAAAACAGTTTAATTACCTCTGGTTATGGACCACGGCCTGTTCCTCGGACAGTGAACATCTGGCAGTGTCTACATTTTCAACCCTGTGGTCAGCTCGCTCTCTGAAAGTAATGAAAATAGCTTATTTTTTATAGATAAGAAAACAATAACTGAGATATGACCGTTCAGTCTAAAGCAGCAGATGTCATATTTAGGATATGTCAATACAGCCCAGTGGTGCTTACCTGAGATGTCATCTTCGTAGGTGTCCACTTTGACTTCCTTTGTGTCGAAAAAAAATTGCTTTCAGAACAATTTTTTTAAATTGAAAATAAAAAACGTTTTGCTCTCGACAACAAAAAGACACAAATGTACCTCCATAGCATATAACAATTTGCCTGTGAACAACCACACCTTCATACAAACGTGCTACTGTATGCAGAATTCTTGATGCACAACCGAAGATGCTGCCATATCCTGCCAGCACACCCACAAGCGAGCCACTCAGGAGCAGAATGATGACGCGTGGAAAGAGTAAGAATGAGATGGGAACAGCAATTTGTTGCAAGTTGGGGAGGAGGGCTAATAGCTGAACAATAGACTATTCAATAGACTATTCAACCTTTACTAAAGAATAGTCTAATAGCGGATTTCGGTGTGAAACCCCCCCTCCTATCACAGACCAGATTTGCCCTAACGACCAAGGGGTAGCTTGCTACTCAATGTAATAAAGTAATGACTTTTCAAATAAGTTACCCTTACGAACCACATAGCATATCATTACAGCAGTATGTACCGGTATGTTAGCTAGCTACCTAAAGTTAGTTGTTACACATCAAACTTGACAGTATATTAACTATAGGCTATCTAACTACCCAAAGTATTCTTAGCTTAGCTAAATGGTATAGTCGTTGTGCTTTCTCAATGGACATTTGGGTGCTTTCATAAATTCGCTCTGGCTATCTATAGTCTGTACAATAGAATGAGTCAAAATTCAACCAAGGCTGAAAAACGGCTTAAGAACGTTGGCTAAACTGGAACACTAGCGCGAGCCCATAGCAAACTAACAGAATCGAACGTTCGCAGAGCCTGTTTTGACTGGAGTGATGCTTAGAATTCCATTAAAATGTATCCCTTTTTATTTTACCATTACAATCTGTTTGTCGGACGAAAAAATATATAATACTTGTGTAGAAAGTAAACATTTGCACCTCGATGGTGTCAACTGTGTATATGTCTGGGTAATGAAATAGTAGGGAAAAAATTACTTCGGACTATTTCTGGTCTAGCGATTGATGACAAACGTGCTCGCTGCCCAGACTTACATAATTACAAAGAGGAGATTCTCCTGATTAAAATGGTGCCATGCAGCAGTTTGGCTTCTGTCCCTCTCCTCGCCCCTACCTGGGCTCGAACCAGGGACCCTCTGCACACATAGACAACAGCCCTCGAAGCACCGTTACCCATCGCTCCACAAAAGCCGTGGGGAACAACTACTTCAAGGTCTCAGAGCAAGTGACGTCACCGATTGAAACGGTATTAGCGCGCACCCCGCTAACTAGCTAGCCATTTCACACCGGTTACACCCGACTTAAAAAAAATCTAAATATACACATTGCGAGATATTTGGCAAAATAGACAGACATGCCTATATTTCCCTTATAGGAAACAATGGGAAGACCACAGAGTTCCAACATTATTTTTGTTGTTTACATTTTAAATATAAAACAACATGAGCAGGTCTTATTGCCAACAATAGCGAAGCAGGCATTGTGACGTGGAACAATTAGCTGGGAATAGAACGTTCGGAAGGCGAGTTGGCACACGATGCTCAATAGAACTAATAGGAGCTGGCAGGGTGAAAAATGCACTAAAATAAGGCCTGTTTTTTCGGGGTTACTTCAAAATGACGGCAAGCAGCTGGGAAATATGGTCATGTTATGAAACTGGGCTCCACGGCAGATCCAATGAACTTCATCAGAAAAGAAAGTAGTTGAAAATGTAATGTGTCCAGCCTTCTATCTACATGGATTTCAGAGCACTCTCGTCTGAGTGTACCAACACGCAGAATAATTACTTTAAGAGTGCTCAACACCTGTTGAATATGGCCGGTGTCAGTAAACGTCGGGAAAAAAGCGTAATTAATTAAAAGAGAGAGAGAGAGAGAGAGAGAGAGAGAGAGAAAACAACACGAGAGAGAGCAGACAGCACGAGAGATCAGACAACACGAGAGAGAAATAGCAAACACGAGAGATGGAGAGAGAGAGAGAGAGAGAGAGAAAGAGAAAGAGAGACCAGATGACACAAGAGAGAAGAGCAGACAACACGAGAGAGAGAAAAAGAGAGAGAGAGAGCAGATAACACAAGAGAGAAGAGCAGACAACACGAGAGAGAGAGAGAGCATACATCACGAGAGAGAGAGAGAGGGTGGCACCGTCTGAGTTGACAAAGAGGGCAGATAGGGGGACTGGTGGGACAGGAGCGCTAGCCACAGACAGATCTGAGAGGAGACGCTAGCTGAGAGTAGCTGACGCCTTTAGACAACAATGCATTGCTTCTCCTTCTGTAATCTTGTGATTCACCCTGTTCAATAGAGAGAGACACTTGATAGGAGATGAGAATGATGCTATGACCTCAGACTGCCTGCCTGGCTTCAAGGGGTTTTCATCTCTATTCTAGCATCTCTGTTACACTTGTAGCAACTTGTCTAACTCTTTTTCTAGCCTGCAGTGAAACACATCTGCGTCCCAAATCATATTCCCTGTATCAGGGGTGGGCAACTCCAGTCCTCGGTGGCCTGATTGGTGTCACACTTTTTCTCAATCCCTAGCAAACACAGCTGATTAATCAAATTGCATTCTAAACTGAAGATAATGATTAGGTGATTATTGGAGTCAGGTGTGTTAGCTGGGGCTGGGGTAAAACTGTGACACTAATCAGGCCCCTGAGGACTGGAATTGCCCACCCCTGCCCTATATAGTGAATTACTTCTGAACAGGGAGCCCTATGCTGTAGCATCCTATTTGGAGTAATATACTACTTGTGTCCAGCGTACTGTTAATTAAAATGAAAGTCTACTGAGCATGATTCAGGTCTTACACTGACGTAATTAATCTATCAGGACTAACATGCACTAACACGCTGCCTTCCCAAAAGTTACATTTGTGTGTGTATCTGCAAGTGTGTGTTTTTATGGCCTCATTTACATATGTGTAATGCTATAAAAAACTTTTTTGAGGAAAGGAAATTAGTTAAATATGGAGTTATGCTATTTTAATCAGTCACCCTGTGCACTGTGTTTGGTTTCGAGCACGTTGGAATGACAAGATGATAGATGTTGGGTCCTAATGCTTTCCGTGTACATAGCAGCTTTTATGCTCAGATTTGAAAGAGCCCTGATCTGTTTCACCTGTCTTTGTGCTTGTCTCCACCCCCATTCAAGGTATCGCCAATGTTCCGCATTATCCCCTGCGTATTTATACCGGCGTTCTGTGTTTGTTGCCAGTCCGTTTTGTTTCGTGAAACTTGCCAGCATTTGTTCCCCTTCTCCTGTCTGTTCTTGCTCCTGTTTTCTAGTCCTTCCTGGTTTTGACCGTTCTGTCTGCCCTGACCCTGAGCATGCCTGCCGTTCTATACCTTGCACCACCTCACTGGATTATTGACCCCTGCCTGCCCTGACCCTGAGACTGCCTGCCGTTCTGGACCTTTTGCACCCTCTCTGAATTACTGACCTCTGCCTGCCTTTAACCTCTTGTTTTTCTGGCCCTGTACTAGAAATAAACTTGTTGTTTCGTTAACACTGTCTACATCTGGGTCATGACTGATCCAGCAGACTCGGATGCCCCCGACTCCCAAGGAGCCACCATTCGAAGGTACAAGGAGTTGCTTTGTGTTCTCATGGAAGGGTTCCAGACCTTGGCCGAACGCTATGACCAAGCGTTTAAAACATTGCTGGAGCAATTCCGTGGGTTGTCTGTTAGGCAGCCTACCACAATGGTGATCTCTCAGCCTACCCCAGTGTCCCCGAGAACCCTGTTTACCTCCTCTGGAGCGCTACGCTGGAGATTCCGGAACCTGCCAGGCTTTTCTCTCCCAGTGCTCCCTCATTTTCGAGTTACAGCCTTCTTCATTCCCCTCAGACCGCTCGAGGATAGTCTACATCATAACGCTGCCTCAGTCTGGAGGAGTTCGTGGAGGAGGTTAAAAGGTGTTTGATTCTCTGTTGTCTGGGAGAGAGGCTGCTTGCAAGCTGCTCCAGCTACGTCAAGAGTCCCGTAGTGTGGCAGACTACGCACGGATTTCCGCACATTGGCAGCTGAGAGTGCTTGGAACCCGGAAGCGCTGTTCGACATGTTCCTGCACAGAGTATTGGGGGAAGTAAAGGACGAGCTTGCAGCCCGGGAATTACCGACGGATCTCGACTTGCTCATTGCCTTGACCATGGGCGACTACGGGAGGAAGGAAGGAGAGGAGATTCGATTCGAAGTCCCCGACGGCTTCGTTGCCGAGAGAACACGAGGCTACATGAGTTCCCAGAGAGCCTCTGAAGACTGCTGATTCACTTCTTCCCCGGCCCATGCAACGATGCAGATTTAGGCTGTCTCCAGCTGAACGGCTATACAAGCTTCACACTAAGAGCTGCCTGTGTTATGGAATTACTGGTCATTTCGTTTCCACCTGTCCACTAAAAGACCAGGCTCACTGGTAGGAGTGAGTACTCTGGTGGGCCATATGGAGAACTTTAACTCTCACCTTACTCGCATCCCTATTCATGCCTTGTTGCTGTGGGGGACCTTTCGAAATCAACTCTGGGGGCCGATGAGAGCTTTATGGACGCTACCCTGGCTTCCAAGCTGGATATCCCCACTCAGCCTCTCTCCATTCCCATGGATGTTAGAGCACTGGACGGGTGCTCTGTAGGCCGGGTCACCCACAGTACCACTCCTATCAACCTACGTGTGTCAGGGAACCAAAGCGAGATGACCCAATTCCTGCTCATTAACTTCTAATTTCTTAACTTCTAACGGTAGCGTCCCACTTGGCCAAAATCCAGAAAAAATGTAGCGCGCCAAATTCAAATATACTACTATAAAAATCTATCTTTCATGAAATCACACATGAAAGACACCAAATTAAAGCTACACATGTTGTGAATCCAGCCAACATGATTTCAAAAAATATTTACGGGGAAAGCACACCAAACAATTATGTTAGCTCAGTACATAGCCACAGAAAAACACAGCCATTTTCCCAGTAAAAGATAGTAGTATCAAAAAGCAAAAATAGAGATCAAATTAATCACTAACCTTTGATGATCTTCATCAGATGACACTCATAGGACATCATGTTACACAATACATTTATGTTTTGTTCGATAATGTGCATATTTAAATCCACAAATCTCGGTTTACATTGGCGCCATGTTCAGAAATGCCTATAAAATATCCGGAGTAATTGCAGAGAGCCATGTCAAATAACAGAAATACTCATCATAAACTTTGATGAAAGTTACATGTTTTACACAGAATTAAAGATACACTTGTTGTTAATGCAACCGCTGTGTTAGATTTAAAATAAACTTTACGTAAAAAGCACACCATGCAATAATCTGAGACAGCGCTCAGATTTAACAACTTTTCTCCGCCATGTTGGAGTCAACAGAAATACGAAATTACATCATAAATATTCCCTTACCTTTGATTATGTTCATCAGAATGCACTGCCAGGAATCCTAGTTCCACAATAAATCGTTGTTTTGTTCGATAATGTCCATTACTTCTGTCCAATTAGCAACTTTTGCTACTTAACTACTTTTGCGTGTCCAAACGCTCGCGCAGATGCAGGCAAACGTCGGACGAAAACTTCAAAAAGTTATATTACAAGTCGAATAAACTGGTCAAACTTAGTAGAGAATCAATCTTCAGGATGTTGTTATCATATATATCCGATAACGTTCCAACCGGAGCATTTCTTCATGTCTGTATAAGTAATGGAACGCAAGGCGATATCATGAGGAAAGCGCATGAGCAAGAACTGGCAATCTGCCAGACCAGTGACTGAAACACCTTCCATCCGGCCCCACATCACACTAGAGGCTTCATTCAGCGTTCTACTGATTGTTGACATCTAGTGGAAGCCGTAGGAAGTGCAAACAGATCCATATATTACAGGGAATTGAATAGGCGATGACTTTAACCTCTTTGGGCTGCAGGGGCAGTATTGAGTAGCCTGGATAAAAGGTGCCCATTTCAAACGGCCTCGTACTCAATTCTTGCTCGTACAATATGCATATTATTATTACTATTGGATAGAAAACACTCTCTAGTTTCTAAAACCGTTTGAATTATATCTGTGAGTAAAACAGAACTCATTTTGCAGCAAACTTCCTGACAGGAAGTGGAAAATCTGAAATCGATGCTCTGTTCTAGGGCCTGTCTATAAATGTGCTTGATATTTATTAGTATACATGCACTTCATACGCCTTCCACTAGATGTCAACAGGCAGTGAGAGAAGAAATGGAGTGTTTTACATCATCTGGGGTCGAATAAAAGCTCTTGGCATGACGAGACCCCAATTTCCTGTATTCTCGAACGCACGAGAAGTGACCTGGTATTGCCTTCTGTAAAGCTGTCGTTATAGACGACTAATATCTCCGGCTTTGATTTTATTTGATACATGTGACAATATCATCGTAAAGTCTGTTTTTTCAATATAGTTTTATTAGATTATTGAATTTTTTTCGGGACGTTAGGTGTGTTGCTTTGTCTGCGTATGTTCAGGAAGGAGACCTTCGCGCCACTTAGCTAGCTTTCCGTGCTAATTGACTGGAGAAGAGGACATTCTAAATCCAAACAACGATTGTTCTGGACAAAGGACCCCTTGTACAACATTATGATTGAAAATCATCAAATATAGGACCCATTTTATGATGCTATTTCATATATCTGTCGAACATGTGAACTATTAGTTTGCGCCCAGATTTTGGGCACGCTCTCGCCATAACGTAAACTGCATGTCGTAATGAAGTTATTTTTAGAATTCTAACACGGCGATTGCATTAAGAACTAGTGTATCTATCATTTCCTATACAACATGTATTTTTTAGTAATGTTTATGAATAGTTATTTGGTCAGAATATGTGAGTGTCAGAAAAATATCCGGACGTTGTGGGAAAAAGAAGCTACGTTAGCACAATGTATAACCACTGATTTCAGCTCTAAATATGCACATTTTCGAACAAAACATAAGTGTATGTATAACCTGATGTTATAGGACTGTCATCTGATGAAGCTTATCAAGGTTAGTCAAAAATTATATATCTTTTGCTGGTTTGTTACGATCGCTAACTTTCGCTGCTGGTAAATGCCTTGTGTTTCTGGCTATTGTGGTAAGCTAATATAATGCTATATTGTGTTTTCGCTGTAAAACACTTAAGAAATCGGAAATATTGGCTGGAATCACAAGATGCCTGTCTTTCATTTGCTGTACACCATGTATTTTTCAGAAATGTTTTATGTGCATATTTGAGCTATAAATCAGTTTTACATTGCAGCTACCATCACAGCTACCGTCAGAAATAGCTGCAATGTAAAACTGATTTATAGCTCAAATATGCACATTTTTCGAACAAAACATAGATTTATTGAATAACATGTTATAAGACTGTCATCTGATGAAGTTGTTTCTTGGTTAGTTTGGTTGGTTCTTGGTTAGTTAGGTTGGTTTTGTGCATGCTACCTGTGCTGTGAAAAATGTCTGTCCTTTTTTGTATTTGGTGGTGAGCTAACATAAATATACGTGGTCTTTTCGCTGTAAAACATTTTAAAAATCGGACACGTTGGCTGGATTCACAAGATGTTTATCTTTCATATGCTGTATTGGACTTGTTAATGTGTGAAAGTTAAATATTTCTAAAAAATATATTTTGAATTTCGCGCCCTGCACTTGAAGTGGCTGTTGTCATATTGCGCCCGGCTTCGGGCTTGCAGCCCAAAGAAGTTAACTTCTTATGGCTGCAGGGGCAGTATTGAGTTGCTTGGATGAAAGGTGCACAGAGGCGCCCAGAGTAAACGGCCTGCTCCTCAGTCATAGTTGCTAATATATGCATATTAGTATTGGATAGAAAACACTCTGAAGTTTCTAAAACTGTTTGAATTATGTCTGTGAGTATAACATAACTCATATGGCAGGCAAAAACCTGAGAAGAAATCCAACCAGGAAGTAAGAAATCTGAGGTTGGTCGATTTTCAACTCATCGCCTATTGAAAACACAGTAGGATATGGATCTGTTTGCACTTCCTACGGCTTCCACTAGATGTCAACAGTCTGTAGAATCTTGAATGAAGCTTCTACTGTGATGTGGGGCTGAATGAGAGGGGAATGAGTCAGTGGTCTGGCAGAGAGCCAGGTCCTGGTCAAGCGCATTCCACATGATATCGACTTGCGTTCCATTACTTCTATAGACACAAAGGAATTCTCCGTTTGGAACGTTATTGAATATTTATGATAACAACATCCTAAAGATTGATTCTATACTTAGTTTGACAAGTTTCTTTGACCTGTAATATAACTTTTTGAAGTTTTCGTCCGACGTTCGGCTGGACCTGCACGAGCGTTTGGATTTGTGTACTGAACGCGCTAACAAAAGTAGCTACTTGGACATAAATGATGGACATTACCGAACAAAACAAACATTTCTTGTGGAAGTAAGAGTCCTGGGAGTGCATTCCGACGAAGATCAGCAAAGGTAAGTGAAGATTTATAATGCTTTTGATGAGTTTTGTTGACTGCACAATTTGGCGGGTAACTGTATGGCTTCCTTTTGTGGCTGAACGCTGTTCTCAGATTATTGAATATTGTGCTTTTGCCATAAAGACTTTTGAAATCTGACACAGCGGTTGCATTAAGAACAAGTGTATCTTTAATTCTATGTAAAACATGTATCTTTCATCAAAGTTTATGATGAGTATTTATGTTATTTGACGTGGTTTTTGGATATAAATATGAACTTAATCGAACAAAACATATATGTATTGTGTAACATGAAGTCCTATGAGTGTCATCTGATGTAGATCATCAAAGGTTAGTGATTAATTTTATCTCTATTTCTGCTTTTTGTGACTCCTGTCTTTGGCTGGAAAAATAGCTGTGTTCTTCTGTGATTTTGCGGTGACCTAACATAATCGTTTGTGGTGCTTTCACTGTAAAGCCTATTTGAAATCGGACACTTTCGTGGGATTAACAACAAGATTACCTTTAAAATGGTAGAAGATACATGTATGTTTGAGGAATTTTAATAATGAGATTTCTGTTGTTTGAATTTGGCGGCCTGCACTTTCACTGGCTGTTGTCATATCATCCCGTTAACGGGATTGCAGCCATAAGCATTAATGGGCTTTGTCACACCCTGATCTGTTTCACCTGTCTTTGTGCTTATCTCCACCCACCTCCAGGTGTTGTTTCGTCGACACTGTCTACATCTGGGTAATACCTGAAACCTATCTTGCCTTGAATTGAGATGCTTGGCGGTGCGAAGATATTTCAGGTTCTTGTGGTCGGTCCACACAATGTAAGGATATTCCGCCCCCTCAAGCCAGTGCCTCCACTCCTCCAATGCCATTTCCACCGCGAGAAGCTTACGATTCCCCACATCGTAGTTCCTCTCCGTGGCATTGAAGCAGTGGGAGAAGAAGGCGCAAGGATGTACCTTGAGGTTCACGGCAGACGGCTGGGACAGGACAGCCCCAACGCCGACATCCGAAGCATCGGCCTCCACCACGAACTGGCAGGACGGGTCAGAATAAACCAAGATGAGAGCTGTGGTGAAGTGGTGTTCGAGATTCCAAAACACCCGATCAGCAGCTGGGGACCACGTGAACGGAACCTTGGGAGAGGTGAGTGCAGATTAGGGGGGAAGCCAGGGTGCTGTTGCCCCAGATAAAGCGGTGATAAAAGTTGGTGAATCACAGGAAATGTTGCAGCTGTACACTGGACCTTCCCGGGATCCATCTGTACACTCCCTGCAGCGATGACGTAACGCAGAAAGGGGATGGTGGAGCGATGGAATTCGCATTTCTCAGCTTTTACAAAATGATGGTTCTCCAGGAGGCATTGGTGAACCTGTCGGATGTGGAGCATCCGTTCTTGGGTGGAGTGGGAGAAGACGAGGATGTCAATGAGGTAGACGAAGACGAATCGGGTTAACATGCTGCGGAGAACATCATTAACCAGAGCCTGGAACACAGCAGGGGGTTTGGTAAGGTCAAATGGCAAGATCAGATACTTGTAGTGACCGCTGGCTGTGTTGAAGGCAGTCTTCCACTCATCCCCTTCCCGTATCCGCACCAGGTGGTAGGTGTTCCGTAGGTCCAGCTTGGAGAACACGGTGGCCCCCTGGAGCAGCTCGAAGGCTGAGGAGATGAGCATTAGCGGGTAGCGGTTCTTCACCGTGATGTCGTTGAGACCCCAGTAGTCGATGCACGGATGCAGGGTTTTGTCCTTCTTCTCCACAAAGAAGAACCCTGTGCCCGGGCCTTACTGAACACCTCCCGGTGGTCCTGGTACTCCGCGGGAATGGCGGAGAGGTCCAGGGCAACTTCCAAGCACCCAGGAAGATGTCCCGGGGCAGGTTGCACTGACTTCAGGCAATGGGTGTGGCAGAACGGGCTCCAGCTCATGATGGCACCGGCAGACCAGTCAATGAGGGGATTGTGTCGCTGGAGCCAGGAGAATCCCAATACCACAGGAACCTGAGGAGACTTCACTTCTTTGATATAGGGGGCAGCATTTTCACTTTTGGATGAATTGCATGCCCATAGTGAACTGCCTCCTACTCTGTCCCAGATGCTAATATATGCATATTAGTATTACTATTGGATATAAAACACAGTTTCTAAAACTGTTTGAATGATGTCTGTGAGTATAACATAACTCATATGGCAGGCAAAAACCTGAAGAAAAATCCAAACAGGAAGTGAGAATTCTGAGAAGGGTCAATGTTAACAAGTCCTTACACAGAATAAGTGTCAGCAAAATGACCAAACTTTGTTGAAACAACAGCAATGATATAGTGAATATAATGCATATAGAAGTCTTTTTACTAGCAAGTAATCTGGTTTAGTATACTTCCCAAATGGTACCCTGTTCTCTACATACAGTATGTGCACTTATGAGAACATCCCTATGGACCCTGGTCAAAAGTAGTGCACTATATAGGGCATAGGGTGCCATTTGGGACACACAGTTAAGTCATCACTTCTTTGATATTAGCAGCATGAAAAAGAGGCTTCACAGTGAGAGTGGACTCTCCTCACCGATGTGTGTGTCTGCCTTACTGAAGACAGAGACTTCCAAGTTGGCTGTGTGTGTGTTTGTGTGGGTGTGTGTGTGTGTGTGTGTGTGTGTGTGTGTGTGTGTGTGTGTGTGTGTGTGTGTGTGTGTGTGTGTGTGTGAAATTTATTTTACTAAGCCTTTTCACGGTGACGGCTTTCCAGCCCAATGAAAGTAATATGTTAGCGCTGAAGGGAGGAAGAGGGAAGAGGTGGGAGGAAGAGGGGGAGGTGGGAGAAAAATTGACTCAGCGGAGTCAATCACCACCTTCCGGAGACACCTGAAACCCCACCTCTTTAAGGAATACCTAGGATAGGATAAAGTAATCCTTCTAACCCCCCCCCCCCCTTAAAAGAGTTAGATGCACTATTGTAAAGTGGTTGTTCCACTGGATATCATAAGGTGAATGCACCAATTTGTAAGTCGCTCTGGATAAGAGCGTCTGCTAAATGACTTAAATGTAAATGTAAATGTAAATACAAATCCACTGCTGTTCTTTCTCCTACAAGAATAATCCATTGTTTTTCTCTGATGCCTGGGCCATAGGCTAAATATGAAGGGTGGTTTCTGGTTGGAACTGGATTCACGGATGTCTTTTCTAAATGTCTATTTAGCCCTGTCAACATGGAGGCCCTCCCTGTACATGGTAAACTGACTGAACAAAGGAGTGTACTTCATTATTTTCTGTCAGTCATTCTTGTAGATGTACAGTACCAGTCAAAGTTTGGACACACCTACTCATTCAATGGTTTTTCTTTATTTTTACTATTTTTTACATTGTAGAATAATAGTGAAGACAACAAAACTAGGAAATAACACATATGGAATCGTGTAGTAACCAAAAAATGGTTAAACAAATCCAAATATATTTTCAAAGTAGCCACCCTTTGCCTTGATGACATCTTTGCACACTCTTGAATTCTCTCAACCAGCTTCACGAGGTAGTCACCTGGAATGCATTTCAATTAACAGGTGTGCCTTGTTAAAAGTTAATTTGTCGATTTTTTCCCTTCTTAATGCATTTGAGCCAGTCAGTTGTGTTGTGGCAAGGCACGGGTGATATACAGAAGATAGCCCTATTTGGTAAAATGCCAAGTGGCCAAATGGCAAGACCAGCTCAAATAAGCAAAGAGAAACGACAGACCATCATTACTTTAAGAGATGAAGATCAGTCAATACGGAACATTTTTAAGAACTTTGAAAGTTTTTTGAAGTGCAGTCGCAAAAACAGTCAAGCTCTATAATGAAACTGTCTCTCATGAGGACTGCCACAGGAAAGGAAGATCCAGAGTTACCTCTGCTGCAGAGGATAAGTTAATTAGAGTTAACTGCACCTCAGAAATGGCAGCCTAAATACAGTTGAAGACTGAAGTTTACATACACTTAGGTTGGAGTATTTAAAACTGATTTTTCAACCACTCCACAAATTTCTTTTGAACAAACTATAGTTTTGGCATGTCGATTAGGACATCCACATTGTGCATGACACAAGTCATTTTTCCCAAACAAATTTACCGGCAGACTATCTCACTTATAATTCACTGTATCACAATTCCAGTGGATCAGAAGTTTACATACACTAAGTTGACTGTGCCTTTAAACAGCTTGGAAATTTCCAGAAAATTATGTCATGGCTTTAGAAGCTTCTGATAGGCTAATTGACATCATTTGATTCAATTGGAGGTGTACCTGTGGATATATTTCAAGGCCTACCTTCAAACTCAGTTTCTCTTTGCTTGACATCATGGGAAAATCAAAAGAAATCAGCCATGGTTCATCCTTGGGAGCAATTTCCAAACGCCTGAAGGTACCACTTTCATCTGTACAAACAATAGTACGAATGTATAACCCCCATAGGACCACGCAGCTGTCATACCGCTCAAGAAGGAGACGCATTCTGTCACCTAGATATGAACGTACTTTGGTGGGAAAGTGCAAATCAATCCCAGAACAACAGCAAAGGACCTTGTGAAGATGCTGGAGGAAACAGGTACAAAAGTATCTATATCCACAGTAAAACGAGTCCTATATCAACATAACCTGGAAGGCCGCTCAGCAAGGAAGAAGCCACTGCTCCAAAACCACCATAAAAAAGTCAGACTACGGTTTGCAACTGCACATGGGGACAAAGATCATACTTTTTAGAGAAATGTCCTCTGGTCTGATGAAACAAACATATAACTGTTTGGCCATAATGACCATCGTTATGTTTGGAAGAAAAAGGGGGCGGCTTGCAACCCGAAGAACAACATCCCAACCATGAAGCACGGGGGAGGCAGCATCATGTTGTGGGGGTGCTTTGCTGCAGGAGGGACTGGTGCACTTCACAAAATAGATGACTTCATGAGGCAGGAAAATTATGTGGATATATTGAAGCAACATCTCAAGACATCAGTCAGGAAGTTAAAGCTTGGTCGCAAATGGATATTCCAAATGGACAATGACCCCAAGCATACTTCCAAAGTTGTGGTAAAATGGCTTAGGGACAACAAAGTCAAGGTATTGGAGTGGACATCACAAAGCCCTGACCTCAATCCCATAGAACATTTGTGGACAGAACTGAAAAAGCGTGTGTGAGCAAGGAGGCCTACAAACCTGACTCAGTTACACCAGCTCTGTCAGGAGGAATGGGCCAAAATTCACCCAACTTATTGTGGGAAGCTTGTGGAAGACTACCCAAATTGTTTGACCCAAGTTAAACAATTTAAAGGCAATGCTACCAAATACTAATTGAGTGTAGGTAAACTTCTGACCCACTAGGGATGTGATGAAAGAAATAAAACTGAAAGAAATAATTCTCTCTACTATTATTCTGACATTTCACATTCTTAAAATAAAAAAATAAAGACAGGGAATTTTTACTAGGATTAGATGTCAGGAATTGTTTAAATGTACTTGGCTAAAGTGTATGTAAACTTCCGACTTCAACTGTAAATGCTTCACAGAGTTCAAGTAACAGACACATCTCAACATCGACTGTTCAGAGGAGACCTCTTGAATCAGGCCTTCATGGTTGAATTGCTGCAAAGAAACCACTACTAAAGGACACCCATAATAAGAAGAGACTTGCTTGAGCCAAGAAACACGAGCAATGGACATCCAAAGAAATCTGTTCTTTGGTCTGATGAGTCCAATTGTGAGATTTTTGGATCCAACCGCTGTGCCTTTGTGAGACGCAGAGTAGGTGAACGGATGATCTCCACATGTGTTGTTCCCGCCGTGAAGCATGGAGGAGGAGGTGTGATGGTGCGGGGGAGCTTTGCTGGTGACACTGTCAGTGATTTATTTAGAATTCAAGACACACTTAACCAGCATGGCTACCACAGCATTCTGCAGCGATACACCATTCCATCTGGTTTGTGCTTAGTGGGACTATCATTTGTTTTTCAACAGGACAATGACCCAAAACACACCTCCAGGCTGTGTAAGGGCTATTTGATCAAGGAGAGTGATGGAGTGCTGCATCAGATGAGCTGTACTCCACAATTACCCGACCTCAACCCAATTGAGATGGTTTGGGATGAATTGGACTGCAGAGTGAAGGAAAAGCAGCCAACAAGTGCTCAGCATATGTGGGAACTCCTTCAAGACCGTTGGAAAAGCATTGCTCATGAAGCTGGTTTAGAGAATGCCAAGAGTGTGCAAAGCTGTCATCAAGGCAAAATGTGGCTACTTTGAAGAATCTCAAATATTAAATATATTTTGATTAATGTATGATTCCATATGTGTTATTTCATAGATTTGATGTGTTCACTACTATTCTACAATGTAGAAAATAGTAAAAATTAAGAAAAATCCTTAAATGAGTAGGTGTGTCCAAATTTTTGACAGGTACTGTAAATCTTGCTTTAGACTGTAATAGCTCTGACAGTGTGGTGTCCCTCCCTGTACAGTGGCTTGCGAAAGTTTTCACCCCCTTGGCATTTATCCTATTTTGTTGCCTTACAACCTGGAATTAAAATGGATTTTGGGGGTGTTTGTATCATTTGATTTACACAATATGCCTACCACTTTGAAGATGCAAAATATTTTTTATTGTGAAAACTTGAGCGTGCATAATTATTCACCCCCCCCCCCCAAAGTCTATGCTTTGTAAAGCCACCTTTTGCAGCAATCACAGCTGCAAGTCTCTTGGGGTATGTCTCTATAAGGTTGGCACATCTAGCCACTAGGATTGTTGCCCATTCTTCAAGGCTAAACTGCTCCAGCTCCTTCAAGTTGGATGGATTCCGCTGGTGTACAGAAATCTTTACTTCATACCACAGATTCTCAATTGGATTGAGGTCTGGGCTTTGACTAGGCCATTCCAAGACATTTAAATGTTTCCCCTTAAACCACTCGAGTGTTGCTTTAGCAGTATCCTTAGGGTCCTTGTACTGCTGGAATGTGAACCTCCGTCCCAGTCTCAAATCTCTTGAAGACTGAAACAGGTTTCCCTCAAGGATTTCCCTGTATTTAGCGCCATCCATCATTCCTTAAATTCTGACCAGTTTCCCAGTCCCTGCCGATGACAAATATCCCCACAGCATGATGCTGCCACCACCATACTTCACTGTGGGGATGGTTTTCTTGGGATGAGGAGAGGTGTTGGGTTTGCGCCAGCCATAGCATTTTCCTTGATGGCAAAAAAGCTAAATTTTAGTCTCATCCAACCAGAGTCATTTCTTCCATATGTTTGGGGAGTCTCCCACATGCCTTTTGGCGAACACCAAACGTGTTTGCTTATTTTTTTCTTTAAGAAATAGATTTTTCTGGCAACTCTCTGTAAAGCCCAGCTCTGTGGAGTGTACGGCTTGAAGTGGTCCTATGGACCGATACTCCAATCTCCGCTGTGGAGCTTTGCAGCTCCTTCGGGGTTATCTTTGATCTCTTTGTTGCCTCTCTGATTAATGCCCTCCTTGCCTGGTCCGTGAGTTTTGGTGGGCAGCCCTCTCTTGGCAGGTTTGTTGTGGTGCCATATTCTTTCCATTCTTTAATAATGGATTTAATGGTGCTCTGTGGGATGTTCGAAGTTTCTGTTTTTTTATAACCCAACCCTGATCTGTACTTCTCCACAACTTTGTCCCTGGCCTGTTTGGAGAGCTCCTTGGTCTTCCTGGTGCCACTTGCTTGGTGGTGCCACTTGCTTAGTGGTGTTGCAGACTCTGGGGTCTTTCAGAACAGGTATATATATACTGAGATCATGTGACAGATCATGTGACAGATTGCACACAGGTTAACTTTATTTAACTAATTATGTGACTTCTGAAGGTTGCACCAGTTTGCACCAGATCTTATTTAGGGGCTTCATAGCAAAGGGGGTGAATACATATGCAAGCACCACTATTCTGTTTAAAAAATATATATTTTCATATCACCAGTTTGGACTGTTTTGTGTACGTCCATTACATGAAATCCAAATAAAAATAAATTTAATTCCACATTGTAATGCAACAAAATAGGAAAAATGCCAAGGGGGTGAATACTTTTGCAAGGCACTGTATATGATCATACAAAATGCTGATGTACCGTGTGCTGACAGCAGAACATATATGTCATTCTACTCTTCTGTTCTTACCCTGGAGAAATGTGAACGTTAGACTGCAATAGCTGTTTTTGTTTATTTTTGTTTGTTTGACATAAATGACTGTAAAACACCAGCAAATCAGCTCCAGGTGATTTTTATTTTGGAAATTCCAAAGTATTCCCATGCATAATAAAGATGCATTGTATATATGATGGTATACTCATGTAAGCAAGGTCTGAAATGATTACTTTTAAGTCAAATATTATATCTGTTTGGGCTTCTTGCGGTCAATTTGCATATACAAATGATTTGTAATTATGTTCCAGCCCCCTTACCATCCTCTTAAAACTTCTTCAGGATTGGTAGGTTCCCTGTGGGACGGTTGAGCTAATGTAGGCTAATGCGATTAGCATGAGGTCCTAAGTAACAAGAACATTTCCCAGGACATAGACATATCTGACATTAGCAGAAAGCTTATATTCTTGTTAATCTAACTGCACTGTCCAATTGACAGTAGCTATTACAGTGAAATAATATCATGCTATTGTTTGAGGAGAGTACACAGTTTTGAACATTAATATTAATATTAATAAACAAATGAGGCACATTTGGGCAGTCTAGATGCAAAATTTTGAACAGTAATGCAATGGTGCATTGGATCATACACATCTAGTGGACAAAATCTAAATTGCTTGGGCTGAAATAATACATGATGGACTTTCTCTTACATTTCAAAGATGAGGGTACAAAAGAATGTAAAAAGAAATTTTGTTTTTGTCTTTGTATTATCTTTTACCAGATCTAATGTGTTATGTTCTCCTACATTCCTTTCACATTTCCACAAAGTTCAAAGTGTTTCCTTTCAAATGGTACCAAGAATATGCATGTCCTTGCTTCAGGGCCTGAGCTACAGGCAGTTAGATTTGGGTATGTCATTTTAGGCTAAAAAAAATTAAAAAAGGGGCGTATCCTTAATAACCTCTTGTCACGCCTGCTCCCGCTCTTCCTCCTCCTGGCGCTCGAGCATTATGCACTCAAGCCACCATCAGTAAGCACACCTGCCTTCCCCCGTCACATGCATCAGTGATCATTGGATTCACATGGACTCAATTACTTGTGTCATTACCTTCCCTATATCTGTCTGTTCCCAAGCTTGGCAGAAAGCTTATATTCTTGTTAATCTAACTGCACTGTCCAATTGATGCTCAGTTCCCTGCCTCAGGATTGATTGTCATATGTTCATGTTACCCGTGTTATGACGCTGTTCCTGTCTTGGTCTATGTCTGTTCCCTATTAAACCGTACCTGCTTCTCCTCTCCAGCGTCACTCCTTACACCTCTTATTAAGAGTTAAGAAATAAGAAGACCGTGGCTGAATCAAGTTGAGGATCCCTACCTGTATATGATATGATCTGCTCATGATGCCCCTCCTAGTAGACTGTGCTGATACAGGAGGTGAAAATCGGAGTGTACTTTGTCAGACATTCCAGAGCGCCAGCCTCCCACACCCCTCAAATGATGTCTCCCTGCTGAGTTTCTATCCACAATCACACTTAATTACATAACATTCTTGTCAGCCTACTGTATGTGTGCGGGAGAGGCAGAGAACAGGTTCTAATGTAAATTCAAGACAGAACCTCATATAGAGTTTTATTGAGGGGACATACTGTGAAGGACAATGTTGGAAGGATCTTCTGTCAAAAATATTAATCTCTTTCTAAATGAGGATTCTGTTAGCAAATGAGAAACTAAATTTCAAGAGTTCACATGGGGAAAATCCCCCTGATAATTAATGAAAGTCATAAGATTTTCATAAACGTAAAAAAGTGGGGGTTATTTCCCATACTTAATGGCTCACTGGAACTGATCATTTATTTTCAATTTTCAAAATCACCACAATCTCCACCACCACAAGAGAAATCTTTATGTATCCTATCTAATGTCTGATCATCTCTGACTAGACTAGATTACGTATTGTACTGTACGACTGATAGCACATGCTCAGTCACATTGGCCCTCCATGACTGTGTCCCAAATGGCATCCTATTCCCAATATAGTACACTACTTTTGACCAGGAAGGGGATGGTCAAAAGTGGTGCACTATGTAGGGAATAGGGTGCCATTTTGGATGCACACTTCTCTTTCTGCATGGATCCTGATATCTAACCATGAGTCCCTAACAAAATCCCACTTTTTTGTCCACTCCGGACTGGCCGTCTTTTTTTGGTGCGGTCCAGACCGGCCTTCATTTAAAAGTCCACAGACATTTATTTTTGGTCTGAACCGGCCTATATTTGTCCCAAACATAGACGTCTATAATTGGTTTGGATTTGGTCTGGTCTGGACCGTCCTTGATTTGTCCCAAACATAGATGTCTACAATTGGTTCAGATTTTGTCAGGTACAGACCCGGACGAAGTCTGAACCAATCATAGACATCTATGTTTCGCAAGTTTGGACAGCACAATACAGCACAGCACATCAGAGTACAGTACATTAGAGTACAGTACAGTAAAGAAAAGTAGAGTATATTACATTACAGTAGAATACAGTAGAGTACAGAACAGCACAGTAGATGTATAGTGTATAGTACAGTATAATTTATTATATTCTACACTACTTTACTCTAATCTCCTCTACTCTACTGAACTAAACTGTACTGTACTGTACTCTACTATACTCTGCTGAATTAAACAATATTGTGCTTCTACATCTGCATTGCTTGTTGTTTGGGGTTTTAGGCTGGGTTTCTGTATAGCACCTTGTGACATCGGCTGATGTAAAAAGGGCTTTAGAAATGTATTTGATTGATTGATTGATATTGTACTGTACTGAATTCAACTAATACACAGCATGTTTTTACATTTACGTTTTGATAATTCAGTAGACACTCTTATCCAGAGTAATTTACAGTTAATGCATTCAACTAAGGTAGATAAACAACAACATATTACAGTAAAAGCAACTTTTTTTTTTACTGAGATTGTTATTGTAGTTGAAGTGGTCTGTTGTTTTGTCAGTTGGTTGGATTACTGAACATCATCGCTGCCAGTTACAAATCTTTTGAAAAACATAAACGCATGTGACAGATTGGAGATGTTGCAAACTTCAGTTGGCTCCTCTTTCTTACATGTATATCAAATGGATAAAAAATATTGTGATATAGAATCAATTACCATGTCGGTAGTGCTTTATAATAACTCCATGTAATAAAGCATTTACAATGGATTAGTAAATCACTTATTCATCATTACTCCCACATTTGTAAATGTTAGTAATCTTGTTATTCACACATTTATAAACAACTTTTAAAGTATTTAGTAATGATTCATAATAGAATTCATCAGATGTTTAATTTAGGTCCTTACAAACAATTTACTAATCATTAGTTAAGTATTTTTGTGTGGCCTCATCTAAGGTGTGTGCTATTTATGCTTTATAAATACTTTATACATTTTTTGAGTGACCAGTGTAATTTCTCACAAAATAAAATGTATTGAACATTTTATTCCCAAAAAGTCACACTGTTGTAATAGTGTGATGTTTAACTTCAGACACTCTATGCTGAATAAAATGATTAATCACTTATTCTGAGTGAGTAAACTGGGAATTCCGGCAGGCAAAGTCTCCACCCCCAAAAGGAAAATCAGTCCCTGATTATAGGGGAACAATGATAAAAAGCAGTGGAACTGGCTTCGAGGTCAATAGTTAATTTTGAGGGGTTTAGGCTATTTTGAGACCCTAAAGGAAAAATCCACTCAAAAATAGGTTTTTTCGTATTTTTTTCAGTAGTCCACTGTATAAATAGCCCACGCAAAAATACTTAACTAATGATTAGTAAATGGGTTATAAAGACCTATAAACATCTTACGAATGGAGTAATGAATAAACCATTTACTAATCAATTATAAATGCTTTATTACGTGGAGTTATTATAAAGTGCTACCAAGCTCTAAATTATGTCTTTTTAACTTTCATTCAGAACCTAAAATGAACCTAACTTCACCGTCTGGAAGTCTTTTCAACATAAGTTTGCTTACCGGGATAAATCTCTTACAGCAACACTTGCCATTTAAAACATAATAGCAGCGAGGCGGGCGAGGGAGGAGTGCCAAGAAGATGTGGCAGCTTCCTCTGTACAGCCTCCATTCCAGCCCAAACTGGAGACAAGACCAGCAATTATTTTTATTCTTGGTGATTTCGGTTTAGGGTAGCGAAAAGGGGGGTTGGTGAGGGAAGGAGTTTGGTTGTCTAAATATAAAATGTATGAAAGAAAGCATGCAAAGCTTCAATCTCTCCCATGAACCCGAAAGACACATCCATATGATAGTTTATTTGTTCTACTAAATGAGGCGCAGAGCACCAGGGTTGCACATAAAACCTAAACTGTGTTATGTCTGCGACTCGTATTTCTTTATTTGTGATGTCCAGTCAATTGAATTTATGACAGGTGGACTGCAATCAAGTTTTAGAAATGTCTCAATGATGATCAATGGAAACGGGATGCACCTGAGCTCAATTTCGAGTCTCATAGCAAGGTGTCTGAATACTTATATAAATAAGGCATTTATAGATTTTCTTTTTCAAAATTTGCTAAACAATCTAAAAAACGGTTTTCGCTTTGTCATTATGGGGTTTTGTGTGTAGATTGATGAGGAGAAAAAATATTTCATCTATTTTAGAAGAAGGCCTTAATGTAACAAAATGTGGAAAAAGTCAAGGGGTCTGAATACTTTCCAAAGGCACCGTATGCTATCGCAAAAATTATATAGTTTTATATTTGGTTTTGTTTATGAAGGGCTTAGGTAGCATTAGAATATGATTTTTATTTTATTTCAAATATCACAATAGCATTTTCATTTGTTTATGTTGCTGTAGGCTATATTACAATTATGAAACAGAACTCATCCGTGTTGGAACACGGTAACAGCTTCTTTTTATAACAACAAAATAAATAAAATACCTCAAACAACAAGATGCACAGTCAGCAAGACGCACAGTCAAATGATGAAAACATCAGTAGCCTAAACATAATTTTAAGCGCCAAGTGTGCTTGATAAATAGTGAAATTCAGCACAAAAGCAATAATGGCATTATAATTAATATAAGTGTCGATATGAAAGCAGTAAAAATAGTCAATTATTGTCAGCTCGTGCTTACATGATGTGCGTATTCACGCAATGGCATCAGTTTGATTTAATTTAGCTGTCCAAACAGTCGACACAAATCTTTGCCACTTTCACTTGCTTGACACACTTCCCACAAACACTTTGATTGCAAATATGCAATTTGCAATCAATATGTAACCACACCTGACACCACTTACTAAACCATCTGCCCATTTCTATTTGTTAGGTCTATCAGTCCCATTTTTTTTTTACATTGTTCACATGTTGTGGAAGCCGTCTCATGTGTTTCCAGCTCTGGGCATCAATAATTCACTTTTAGCTTGTCAATAAAAGATTACTTTCAAAATATATATTTTTTTAAATGTTATTTTGTGTGTGCTTGATCTTGTGTATTCTGAGCTATGTAACTCCTATCTATCTTCTGATAATATCCTCATAATCTCCCAGATGTCTTCATTACAAATATACCACGTTTTGGCATGTCAGTATCATGTGATCCAAGATGGCGTAGCAGTGTAGACGTGTCTGTTTAGTGCTCCCGGGCACGTTTGTATTTTTTCGTACTTCTTGTATATATTTTATTATTTTTTTTCTATCTCTTTTCGATTTTTAATTCGATTATTCCTTCCGGTAACCTACCTCACCCAATGTGGTACGGAATCGCTATTTTTTTTTTTTTTAAACTTCGGAACACATTCAAGAACCCCCAGTAGCTAACCAGCTACAAGCTACCAGCTACAAGCTACTTAGCCATTTTTAACCGATGCTAGCAGCTTTTACCTTCGGCACAGACACCAGCCCTGATATTAGCCTGGGTATTACTCACCAATTTACCAGCATCGGACTGTCTCTCGACAACAACACCGGATTCCTGCCGTAATCCCTGAGCCACTACTTCTGATCCTCACAGCTAGCCTGCAGCTAACGCAGCTAGCACAGCTAGTGCCACTGCTACGAAGCTAGCATCAGTTAGCAAACACAATTCTACAATCACAACCTCTCTTTCGCCATCCGGCTTGGATTCTCTGTCGACACGACCACATCTGGTCTGCAGACGAATACCCCATCCGCTGTACCCTCAACCGGCCTCCGTCTGAGCAGACCCCCTTCGTCTGAGCAGACTCACCCCCCCGGGCTACTAACTTTAAACACCGCGTGCTAGCTTAGCGGCGACTTCCCTGCTCCATCTACGGCTGCCCCCTGGACACTATGATCACCTGGCTACATAGCTGATGCCTGCCGGACTGTCCATTAATTCATGGTACTCCATTCTGTTTGTTTGTGTTTTAACTCAGGCTCTGTGTGTAGTTAATCCGACCCTCTCTGCCTAGTCGTCGCCATTTTTACCTGCTGTTGCTGTGTTAGCTGACTAGCTGCTGTTATCTCACCTGTTGTTTTAGCTAGCTCTCCCAATCAAGACCTGCAATCACTTTATGCCTTACTGTATGTCTCTGCCAAATATCAATATGCCTTGTATACTGTTGTTCAGGCTAGTTATCATAGTTATCATTGTTTTGGTTTGCAATGGACCCCGTAGTTCCACTCTCCGTACCTCTGATACCTCCTTTGTCCCACCTCCCACACATGCGGTGACCTCACCCATTGAGACCAGCATGTCCAGAGATACAACCTCTCTTATCATCACCCAGTGCCTGGGCTTGCCTCCGCTGTACCCGTGCCCCACCATACCCCTGTCTGCACATTATGCCCAGAATCTATTCTACCACGGCCATAAATCTGCTCCTTTTATTCCTTGTCTCCAACGCTCTAGGCGACCAGTTTTGATAGCCTTTAGCCGCACCCTCATCCTACTACTCCTCTGTTCCTCGGGTGATGTGGAGGTTAACCCAGGCCCTGCATGTCCCCAGGCACCCTCATTTGTTGACTTCTGTGATCGAAAAAGCCTTGGCCTCATGCATGTCAACATCAGAAGCCTCCTCCCTAAGTTTGTTTTACTCACCGCTTTAGCACACTCTGCCAACCCTGATGTCCTTGCCGTGTCTGAATCCTGGCTTAGGAAGGCCACCAAAAATTCTGAGATTTCCATACCCAACTATAACACTTTCCGTCAAGATAGAACTGCCAAAGGGGGAGGAGTTGCAATCTACTGCAGAGATAGCCTGCAAAGCTCTGTCATACTTTCCAGGTCTATGCCCAAACAGTTCGAACTTCTAATTTTAAAAATTAATCTCTCCAGAAATAAGTCTCTCACTGTTGCCGCCTGCTACCGACCCCCCTCAGCTCCCAGCTGTGCCCTGGACACCATCTGTGAATTGATCGCTCCCCATCTAGCTTCAGAGTTTGTTCTGTTAGGTGACCTAAACTGGGATATGCTTAACACCCCGGCAGTCCTACAATCTAAGCTAGATGCCCTCAATCTCACACAAATCATCAAGGAACCTACCAGGTACAACCCTAAATCCGTCAGCATGGGCACCCTAATAGACATTATCCTGACCAACCTGCCCTCCAAATACACCGCTGCTGTCTTCAATCAAGATCTCAGCGATCACTGCCTCATTGCCTGTATCCGCTGCGGGTCCGCGGTCAAACGACCACCCCTCATCACTATCAAACGCTCCCTAAAACACTTCTGCGAGCAGGCCTTTCTAATCGACCTGGCCCGGGTACCCTGGATGGATATTGACCTCATCCCGTCAGTTGAGGATGCCTGGTCATTCTTTAAAAGTTACTTCCTCACCATATTAGACAAGCATGCTCCGTTCAAAAAATGCAGAACTAAGAACAGATATAGCCCTTGGTTCACTCCAGACCTGACTGCCCTCGACCAGCACAAAAACATCCTGTGGCGAACTGCAATAGCATCGAAGAGCCCCCGCGATATGCAACTGTTCAGGGAAGTCAGGAACCAATACACGCAGTCAGTCAGGAAAGCAAAGGCCAGCTTTTTCAAGCAGAAATTTGCATCCTGTAGCTCTAACTCCAAAAAGTTCTGGGATACTGTAAAGTCCATGGAGAACAAGAGCACCTCCTCCCAGCTGCCCACTGCACTGAGGCTAGGTAACACGGTCACCACCGATAAATCCGTGATAATCGAAGACTTCAACAAGCATTTCTCAATGGCTGGCCATGCCTTCCTCCTGGCGACTCCAACCTTGGCCAACAGCCCCGCCCCCCCCGCTGCTACTCGCCCAAGCCTCCCCAGCTTCTCCTTTACCCAAATCCAGATAGCAGATGTTCTGAAAGAGCTGGAAAACCTGGACCCATACAAATCAGCTGGGCTTGACAATCTGGACCCCCTATTTCTGAAACTGTCCGCCGCCATTGTCGCACCCCCTATTACCAGCCTGTTCAACCTCTCCTTCGTATCATCTGAGATCCCCAAGGATTGGAAAGCTGCCGCGGTCATCCCCCTCTTCAAAGGGGGAGACACCCTGGACCCAAACTGTTACAGACCTATATCCATCCTGCCCTGCCTATCTAAGGTCTTCGAAAGCCAAGTCAACAAACAGATCACTGACCATCTCGAATCCCACCGTACCTTCTCCGCTGTGCAATCCGGTTTCCGAGCCGGTCACGGGTGCACCTCAGCCACGCTCAAGGTACTAAATGATATCATAACCGGCATCGATAAAAGACAGTACTGTGCTGCCGTCTTCATCGACCTGGCCAAGGCTTTCGACTCTGTCAATCACCATATTCTTATCGGCAGACTCAGTAGCCTCGGTTTTTCTAATGACTGCCTTGCCTGGTTCACCAACTACTTTGCAGACAGAGTTCAGTGCGTCAAATCGGAAGGCATGTTGTCCGGTCCTCTGGCAGTCTCTATGGGGGTACCACAGGGTTCAATTCTCGGGCCGACTCTTTTCTCTGTATATATCAATGATGTTGCTCTTGCTGCGGGCGATTCCCTGATCCACCTCTACGCAGACGACACCATTCTGTATACTTCTGGCCCTTCTTTGGACACTGTGATAACTAACCTCCAAACGAGCTTCAATGCCATACAACACTCCTTCCGTGGCCTCCAACTGCTCTTAAACGCTAGTAAAACCAAATGCATGCTCTTCAACCGTTCGCTGCCTGCACCCGCACGCCCGACTAGCATCACCACCCTGGACGGTTCTGACCTAGAATATGTGGACATCTATAAGTACCTAGGTGTCTGGCTAGACTGCAAACTCTCCTTCCAGACTCATATCACACATCTCCAATCCAAAATCAGATCTAGAGTCGGCTTTCTATTTCGCAACAAAGCCTCCTTCACTCACGCCGCCAAACTTACCCTAGTGAAACTGACTATCCTACCGATCCTCGACTTCGGCGATGTCATCTACAAAATGGCTTCCAATACTCTACTCAGCAAACTGGATGCAGTTTATCACAGTGCCATCCGTTTTGTTACTAAAGCACCTTATTCGACCCACCACTGCGACCTGTATGCCCTAGTCGGCTGGCCCTCGCTACATGTTCGTCGTCAGACCCACTGGCTCCAGGTCATCTACAAGGCTATGCTAGGTAAAGTGCCGCCTTATCTCAGTTCACTGGTCACGATGGCTACACCCACCCGTAGCACGCGCTCTAGCAGGTGTATCTCACTGATCATCCCTAAAGCCAAAACCTCATTTGGACGCCTTTCCTTCCAGTTCTCTGCTGCCTGCGACTGGAACGAATTGCAAAAATCTCTGAAGTTGGAGACTTTTATCTCCCTCAACAACTTTAAACATCTGCTATCCGAGCAGCTAACCGATCGCTGCAGCTGTACATAGTCCATCGGTATATAGCCCACCCAATTTACCTACCTCACCCCCCCCCATACTGCTTTTATTTCCTTTTCTGCTTTTTTGCACACCAGTATCTCTACTTGCACATGATCATCTGATGATTTACCACTCCAGTGTTAATCTGCTAAATTGTAATTATCTGATTTATTGCCTACCTCCTCATGCCTTTTGCACACATTGTATATAGATTCTCTTTTTTTTTTTTTTTTTTTTTTTTTTTCTACCATGTTATTGACTTGTTTATTGTTTACTCCATGTGTAACTCTGTGTTGTTGTCTGTTCACACTGCTATGCTTTATCTTGGCCAGGTCGCAGTTGCAAATGAGAACTTGTTCTCAACTAGCCTACCTGGTTAAATAAAGGTGAAATAAAATAAAAAATAAAAAATAAAAATGTAATTACAAATTAATTGCAGTTAATTTTGGGTATGTCTATTTAGGTGGAAATCTATATTTTACCATTACATCTAAGAGGTTTTAAACACTAACTGTTTTAAAGTCACCATTGGCCTCATGGTGAAATCCCTGAGAAGTTTCCTTTCTCTGGCAACTGAGTTAGGAAGGGCGCCTGTGTCTTTGCAGTGACTGGGTATATTAATACACCATCCAAAGTGTCTTAATAAATGTACATTGCTCAACGAGATACAGTATTCAGTGTCTGTAAAAAATGTGCAATCCCTAAATACTATTTGTTCTGTAAGAAAACATAATTTCCACCATATCAACCTCACTCAAACATTGTGGTGGTGTTATGGGGTATCTAGGGTACATTCACTTCTCCAAAGTGTCCAAATGTGGTAATTGCACACTGGATGAACCTAAAAGTTACTGTTCACTATAGAAACTACATTTCAACAACACCAACCTCTCTTGAACATTGTGGTGGTGTCCAAGTGTTTTCTTCATATTTTTCATGCGCAAAGATATAGTCACTCGGTGGACATTCAATGTTGCCATTAAGTCATAAATCATCAGATAACTTTGGCAATAGGCTAGATTTGTAAATACTAATGAAATTGTTAAATTACGAGCCTTGTTGGTTAAGCCATAGAAAAAGTTTTTCAACCTTCCCACTAGCCATGATTGGCTGAGATAATGAGTGGGCTGGACATGCCGAGAGAGAAGTTCGGATTGGTCTGCCATATAGAAGGCTTCTGTCAGTCTGTGTTGGTCAGTCTGTGTCAGTCTGTGTTGGTAATCCTGTCGAATGCAGTTTTTTTTAAATGTATTGTGTAGTGGAGCTGCATAAGTGTTGCTCTCCACTTTCTGAAGGATCAAGTTTTGAAATCAGTGGAATTAGAGTTTGATAGCTAAAAAGATGCAGAAAACATCTGTCTCCGGATTACATCTTCAAACTAAGGGCAACCGTGGTATGGCATCCATGACAGGGAGACGCGTCCATCATGCATGATGATGTATACAGGTAAGATAGTCTAGCATTAGCTAGCTACATTTTTAGATATTACACATTTCTAATTTTGACAAAGTGGCTTCATTTCAAGCTAAAGTGTACTGTTAGCTGGCTAGCTAACATTAGCTGGCTGGCTCCCTAGCTGATGTTAGCTAGCTAACTAGCTAACATGTTAGCTAGCTAGCCGAATGCTAGCTAGCTAACATTGAACCTAGTTGGTTAGCTTCCAGCATATTCATGCAGGGTAGAAATGACATGATTTGGCACTATGTTCATTGTTGTTTAACTAGCTAACGTTAGCTTAGTACTATTCTGTTTCTTTTCATCCTAAAAAAACCTCCCTAGTCATTGTCGATGACAAGCATACCCATAACATGATGCAGCCACCACCATGCTTGAAAATATGAAGAGTGGTGCTCAGTGATGTGCTGTGTTGGATTTGCCCCAAACATAACGCTTTGTATTCAAGACATAAAGTTGATTTCCTTAGCAAATTTTTTGCAGTTTTACTTTACTGCCTTATTGCAAACAGGACGCATGTTTTGGAATATTTTTGTACTGTACAGGCTTACTTCTTTTCATTCTGTACTTTAGGTTAGTATTGTGGAGTGACAATAATGTTGTTGATCCATCCTCAGTATGAGAACGGTAGTATGAGAACGGTAGCCCCTTGGCTATTGACCTGTGCCTTAAATTATTTGGTCTGACATACTACCATATATGGGCATACGATTGTATAAAGGCAGGCTGAGCCGATGACCTCATTTCAAGATGGCTGCTACCTACGGCCCGGTTAGTTTTGTGAAGCATAAACAAAATAAACACAGAACACATTGATTCACACCGGAAGCCGGGCCTCCACAGATCATGAGGTTGTCCTATTTGTCTACCTTTGACCTTCCGTTATTGAGCATCAGCCCCGAATTATTATTTTTTTTACATTGGATAAAAGTAGAGACTCAAAGCGTAAAAATGGTTTATCATACACTGCATTTTTGAGGATCAATGGGAAAGTAATTCTGCTTGAAAGTTGATAAACTTGTAAACTCACTTGAGAAAATGGACTTTGAATGTTTTGGTATCTAGTGAAGAGCTCCTCTTTGTCGACACCCACTCAGCATCGTTCACAACCTCTTAACTTCTTGACGCTAGGGGCCAGATTTATTTTTATTTTTAATAACGTTTCCAACGTAAACTGACTATTTCTCAGGCCCAGGTCGTAGAATATGCATATAATTTACAGATTAGGATAGAAAACACTCCAAAGTTTCCAAAACTGTCAAAATATTGTCTGTGAGTATAACAAAACTGATTCTGCAGGCGAAAACCTGAGGAAATCCAACCCGGAAGTGCTTTTTTTTTTAAATCCCTGTTCTGTTGCCTGCCCCTCCTCCATTTAAAGGCGTATCAACCAGATTCCTTTTCCAATGGCTTTCTCAGGCTGTGACCAGGGTTTAGAGATAGTTTCAGGCTTTTATTTAGAAAAATTAGCGAGATTTTTCAAAACGAGTCAGGTGTCCTTTGATTAGTTCCTGCGAGCGAGAGGGGTAGCTCGACATTTTCTTTCTCTCTTTTATTGAGTAGGTTACCGTCCGGTTGAAATATTATCGATTATTTATGTTAAAAACAACCTGAGGATTGATTATAAAAAACGTTTGACATGTTTCTACGAACAATGCGGACACTTTTTGGAATTTTCTTCTTCCTTTCAGGACCGGAACGAGCATGTGGTTTTCTGAACATAACGCGCAACCCAAATGGCGTTTTTTTGTTATAAAACTTATCGAACAAAAATAACATTTATTGTGTAACTGGGAGTCTCGTGAGTGCAAACATCCGAAGATTATCAAAGGTAAGCGATTCATTTTATTGCTTTTCTGACTTTCGTGACCAAGCTAATATAAGGCTAACTGTTCTAGCATTGACTGATGCACTCACAAATGCTTGGATTGCTTTCGCTGTAAAGCATATTTTCAAAATCTGACACGATAGGTGGATTAACAACAACCTAAGCTGTGTTTTGGTATATTTCACTTGTGATTCCATGATTATAAATATTTTTGGGATTATTTTTGAATTTGGCACTCTGCAATTCAGTGGTTGTTTAGGAAAATGATCCCGGTAACGGGATCCGTAGCGCCAAGAAATTAAGCTTTAGCCCCACCAATCTCGATTCGCTCACGGAGCGTTCAGAGGGAACACTTGCCGCTCTGGCTGATGATTTGTTTACCTATCGTTAACATGAAAAGAGCCTAACCAGCTCCGCTGGCAACAATTTCATTACACTTTTTTGCAGACGTTTACTGACACAGGCCATATTCAATGGGTGTTGTACACTTTAGCTTCAGACATGTAGCGAGCTAGCTTGGTAAACAATGAAACTAACTAGGCAAACAAAATGTAAGATCCCACACGTCACATAACCTTAGCTAACGTTTGCTGGCTGGCTCGTTAGCTAAGGTTATGTGACATGTGTGATCTTAAATTTTGTTTACCTAGTTAGTTTCATTGTTTACCTAGCTAGCTCGCTACATGTCTGAAGCTAAAGAGGTTTTAAGCGATTAGAAATCCAGTGCTTTAACCTTTTCTCAATAGGGGGTGCTGTTGGCACTTTGTAAAAAATTTGTTCCCAAATTAAACTGCCTCGTACTCAATTCTTGCTCGTACAATATGCATATTATTATTACTATTGGATAGAAAACACTCTGTAGTTTCTAAAACCGTTTGAATTATTTCTCTGAGTGAAACAGAACTCATTCTGCAGCACACTTCCTGTCAAGTGAGATTTCTGAAATCGAGGTCTCTGTTCCAGGGTCAGTTTATAAATTCCCATGTAAGCTATGGGGCTACATGCACTGCATACGCCTTCCCCTAGATGTCAGTAAGCGGTGAGAATTTGAATGGAGTGGATTGCACCATCTGGGGCACTATAAAAGCTTTTGGAACGGAAGGTCCGACCTTTTCAACGGGGGGCCTGACGCAGGAGGGACAGCAGCATGGCGTCCTGAAAAGCTTTCGTTTTAGCAGCTCTATATCTCCGGCTCTGATTTAATTAGATTTTTGTCTTAACTTCATAAGGTAGTTAATTTAAACCGACTTATAGCAGTTTATTGCGATTTTCTGGAATTTCTTTGTCATGCGTCGTCGCGAGTTGGACACCTCTACGGCATATGGCTAACGTTAGCTGCTAATTACACGGTTGAAGAGGATATCTTTCAACCAAAAGACGATTGTTCTGGACAAAGGACACCTTGCCCAAGATTCTGATGGAAGCTCAACAAATAGTAAGAGGTCTTTATGCTATTAATTCGTATTTATGTTGAAAAATGTGAAACAATAATTCCGCCATGAATTGCGGTGCGGTCTCGCTTTAGCGCACGCTGTATATCGTAGTATCGTTAATTTAAAAAATCTAACAGCGATTGCATTAAGAACTAATGTATCTTTCATTTGCTGTCCAACCTGTATTTTTTAGTCAAGTTTATGATTTAGTTATCGATTAGATTAGGTGCCTCTCCAAGATGGCGCCGGACAGATTGCTTGAAGTTTGACTACTAATCACATTGTATAACCACGATTTGTGCCATTAAATATGCACATTTTCGAACAAATCCTATATGCATTGTGTAATATGATGTTACAGGACTGTCATCTGATGAAGTATATGAAGGTTAGTCAAAAATTATATATCTTTTGCTGGTTTGTTAGGATCGCTAACCTTTGCTGCTGGTAAACGGCTTGTGTTTCTGGCTATTGTGGTAAGCTAATATAATGCTATATTGTGTTTTCGCTGTAAAACACTTAAAAAATCAGAAATATTGGCTGGATTCACAAGATGTTGGTCTTTCATTTGCTGTACGCTGTGTATTTTTCAGAAATGTTTTATGATGAGTATTTAGGTATTTGACGTTGGTCTCTGTAATTATTCTGGCTGCTTCGGCACTATTTCAGATTGCAGCTGCAATGTAGAACTGTGATTTATACCTGAAATATGCAAATTTTTCTAACAAAACATATGCTATACAATAAATATGTTATCAGACTGTCATTTGATGAAGTTGTTTCTTGGTTAGTGGCTATTTATATCTTTATTTGGTCGAAATTGTGATAGCTACCTATGCAGGAAAACAATGGTGGGAAAAAAAAGTTGTGTCTTTTGCTATCGTGGTTAGCTAATAGATTTACATATTGTGTCTTCCCTGTAAAACATTTTAAAAATCAGAAATGATGGCTGGATTCACAAGATGTGTATCTTTCATCTGGTGTCTTGGACTTGTGATTTCATGATATTTAGATGCTAGTATTTACTTGTGGCGCTATGCTAGTCAGCTTTTTTACTGATGAGGGTGCTCCCGGATCCGGGATGAGTAGCAAGTAAAAGTTAAAACAAAGGTGTTATTGTACACTGATGTTTTCTTTTAAATCCACAATTAGAATAGCTCCAAAGCCTCATAGAGGATCTAGATACTTTTTCAAACCTCTCTGGATTAAAACCATATTATATGTTGGATCACAAAAAAAATACAACTTTTCCATTACCGTGTAGTTTACCAATAAAATGGTCTGACAGGGATGTGGACATATTCTGTATACATATCACAAAATAAATAAATGATCTCACTCCAATAAATTTGAATAGAAAGTTAGAAAAATAGATAAGATCTTGCTACTATGGAAAGGAAAATACCTGTCTATTTGTGGAAAAATCACCCTGATTAACTCTTTAGTCATATCACAGTTTACCAATTTGCTTATGGTTTTGCCTAAACCTAGCGACCTGTTTATTTAAATTATATGAGCAAAAAATATTCAATTTTATTTGGAATGACAAGCCAGACAAAAATAAAAATGCCTATTTATATATTGAATATGAAGGGCATATATTATTAAATATTAAAGCATTAGAACTCTCACTAAAGGTGTCAGTCATACAAAAGTTATACTTAAATTGGAACTGGTCCTCTAGCAAATTAGTAAGAATGTCTCAACAATGTTCAAGCATGGCCATTTTCCTTTTATTCAAATTACAACTGCTCACTTTCGGGTTTTTGGAAACAAAATCATCTAAAAAATATCTTCTTTTTTTTTTAAGCCATAGAAAGTTGGTTGCAATTTCAATTTAATCCACCAGAAAAGACAGAACGAATAATACAACAAATATTGTGGTTAAACTCAAATACACTAATTGATAAAATAAAGTGATTTGTTGATAAAAAAAAGTAGCATCTTTGTAAATTATATCATAAATAAGACTGGTGGAGTTGTTACACATGCAGCTAACAGAAATACATGGAAATGTCTGCTTGTCACGTTCCTGACCTGTTTTCTGTTAGTTTTTGTATGTTTTAGTTGGTCAGGACGTGAGTTTGGGTGGGCAGTCTATGTTTTCTGTTTCTATGTTGGTTAATGGGTACCTAATATGGTTCTCAATTAGAGGCAGGTGGTTTTCATCTCCTCTGATTGAGAATCATATTAAGGTAGGTGTTGTCACATTGTTTGTCGTGGGTGGTTGTCTTCCGTGTCTGTGTTTGTTTGCACCATACGGGACTGTTTCGTTCGTTCATCGTTTTATGTAGTCATTTTTCCTGTTCGTGCGTTCTTCGTGTTATATGTAAGTTCGTATGTTCAGGTTTGTCTACATTCGTTTTGTTGTTTTGTAAGTATTCAAGTGAATACTCCCCGCACTAGCATGAAGGTGCGTGTCCTTAGCCCGGTGCCTCCAGTTCCGGCACCACGCACCAGGTCTACAGTGCGCCTTATCCGGCCAGAGCCATCCGTCTCCCCAGCGCCATCTGAGCCATCCGTCTCCCCAGCGCCATCTGAGCCATCCGTCTCCCCAGCGCCATCTGAGCCATCCGTCTCCCCAGCGCCATCTGAGCCATCCGTCTGTCCCGAGCCATTAGAGCCGCCCGTCTGTCCCGAGCCGTCAGAGCCGATAGTCAGTCAGGAGCCGCTAGAGCCATTCGTCAGACAGGATCTGCCAGAGCCGCCAACCAGACAGGATCTGCCAGAGCCGCCAACCAGACAGGATCTGCCAGAGCCGCCAACCAGACAGGATCTGCCAGAGCCGCCAACCAGACAGGATCTGCCAGAGCCGCCAACCAGACTGGATCTGCTAGAGCCGCCAGTGAGCCATGAGCGTCCAGAGCCGTCAGCCAGCCATGAGCGTCTAGAGCCGTCAGTGAGCCATGAGCGTCCAGAGCCGTCAGCCAGCCATGAGCGTCTATAGCCGTCAGCCAGCCATGAGCAGCCAGAGCCGTCAGCGAGCCATGAGCGTCCAGAGCCGTCAGCGAGCCATGAGCGTCCAGAGCCGTCAGCGAGCCATGAGCGTCCAGAGCCGTCAGCCAGCCATGAGCGTCCAGAGCCGTCAGCCAGCCATGAGCGTCCAGAGCCGTCAGCCAGCCATGAGCGTCCAGAGCCGTCAGCTAGCCATGAGCGTCCAGAGCCGTCAGCCAACCATGAGCTGTCCCTCAGCCCAGAGCTGCCATGTATCCAGAACTGCCCCTCAGTCCAGAGCTGTCTCTCTGTCCGGAGCTGCCCTTCAGTCCGGAGTTGCCCCTCTATCCTGAGCTACCTCTCTATCCTGACCTACCTATCTGTCCTGAGCTACCTTGTCCCGGAGCTGTCCCTTATTTTGATGTTACCCGGTATATTAGGTGGGTGGAGTAAGAGGGTGGTCATTCTGAGGGAGAGACGTAAGCTGGGATTGACTATGGTGGGGTGGGGACCTCGCCCAGAGCCTGAGCCACCACCGTGGTCAGATGCCCACCCTGACCCTCCCCTAGACTTTGTGCTGGTGCGCCCGGAGTTCGCACCTTAAGGGGGGGGTTATGTCACGTTCCTGACCTGTTTTCTGTTAGTTTTTGTATGTGTTAGTTGGTCAGGACGTGAGTTTGGGTGGGCAGTCTATGTTTTCTGTTTCTATGTTGGTTAATGGGTACCTAATATGGTTCTCAATTAGAGGCAGGTGGTTTTCATCTCCTCTGATTGAGAATCATATTAAGGTAGGTGTTGTCACATTGTTTGTCGTGGGTGGTTGTCTTCCGTGTCTGTGTTTGTTTGCACCATACGGGACTGTTTCCTTCGTTCATCGTTTTATGTAGTCATTTTTCCTGTTCGTGCGTTCTTCGTGTTATATGTAAGTTCGTATGTTCAGGTTTGTCTACATTCGTTTTGTTGTTTTGTAAGTATTCAAGTGAAGTTCGTGTTTTTCGTCTACACTTAAATAAATTCATTATGTACGCTGCAGATTTTTTCCAAAGTGAAAACAGCGCCCCCCTATTGACAAGAAGTTAACCTTTTCTCAATAGGAGGGCGCTATTTTCACTTTGTAAAAAATCGTGCCCAAATTAAACTGCCTCGTACTCTATTCTAGCTCGTACAATATGCATATTATTATTACTATTGGATAGAAAACACTCTCTAGTTTCTAAAACCGTTTGAATTGTATCTGTGATTAAAACAGAACTCATTTTGCAGCAAACTTCCTGACAGGAAGTGAAAATCTGAAATCGAGGCTCTGTTCCAGGGCTTTCCTATTAATTTGCCTGAAATCTATGGATCTACATGCACTGCATACGCCTTCCACTAGATGTCAACAGGCAGTGAGAGGTGGAATGGGGTGTCTAGCTTGATCTGAGGCCGAACAAGAGCTTTTGGAATGACGTGTCTGGAATTTTCATTGTCTTCGAGAAAATAACACCAGATTGCCTTCTGAAAAGCTTTCGGTATACACGTTAGATATCTCAGGCTCTGATTTTATTTGATATATGTGATAAAAACATCATAAAGTAGTTTTTTTAAACCGAGTTATATCAGTTTATTGAACGTTTATTGCGATTTTTGGAATTTTCTTTTCTTTGCGTCATGTGAAGTTGGGCACGTTTGCGCCACATGGCTAGCTATGTTTGCTAATTCGACAGGAGAAGAGGACATTCTAAAACCAAACAACGATTATTCTGGACAAAGGACTCCTTGTACAACATTCTGATGGAAGCTCAGTAAAAGTAGGAACCATTTATGATGTTATTTCGTATTTCTGTTGAAAATGTTTAGTCATATTTTCCGCCCTTATTTTGGGCGCTGTCTCGCTATAACGTAAGCTGTATGTCATACTAAAGTTATTTTTAAAAATCTAACACAGCGGTTGCATTAAGAACTAGTGTATCTTTCATTTGCTGTACAACATGTATTTTTTAGTAAAGTTTATGATGAGTTATTTGATTAGATTAGGTGACTGTCCAAGATTTCTCCGGACAATTTTGTGCATTTTGACTACGTATTCACATTGTATAACCACGATTTGTACCGCTAAATATGCACATTTTCGAACAAAACATATATGTATTGTGTAACATGATGTTATAGGACTGTCATCTGATGAAGTTTGTCAAGGTTAGTGAATAATTTTATATCTTTTGCTGTTTTTTTGCGATCGCTACCTTTGCGGTGAATGAATGCGGTTGTGTGGTTGGCTATTGTAGTAAGCTAATATAATGCTATATTGTGTTTTTGCTGTAAAACACTTAAAAAATCTGAAACATTGGCTGGATTCACAAGATGTTTGTCTTTCATTTGCTGTACACCATGTATTTTTCATAAATGTTTTATGATGAGTATTTAGGTATTTCACGTTGCTCTCTGTAGTTATTCTAGCTGCTTTGGTGATATTTGTGATTGTAGCTGCAATGTAAAACTATGATTTATACCTCAAATATGCACATTTTTCGAACAAAACATAGATTTATTGTATAACATGTTATAAGACTGTCATCTGATGAAGTTGTTTCTTGGTTAGTGACTAATTCTATCTCTATTTTTGTGAAAGCTACCTATGCGGTGGAAACATGGTGAAAATATGCGGTTGTGTGTTTGGCTATTGTGGTTAGCTAATAGAAATACATATTGTGTTTTCGCTGTAAAACATTTTAAAAATCGGAAATGATGGCTGGATTCACAAGATGTTTATCTTTCATTTGCTGTATTGGACTTGTGATTTCATGAAAATTATATTATATGATATCCCTGTCCCGTTAGGCTAGGCTATGCTAGTCAGCTTTTTTGATGAGGAGGATCCCGGATCCGGGATGGATATTAAGTAAAGGTTAAAGAAAAAGGTAAGCAAACACGTTTAGTGTTCACCAAAAGGCATGTAGCAGACTCCCCAAACATATGGAAGAAGGAACTCTGGTCAGATGAGACTAAAATGTAGCTTTTTTATCCATCAAGGAAAACGCTATGTCTGGCGCAAACTCAACACCTCCCATCACACCGAGAAACCATCCCCACATTGAAGCATGGTGGTGAAAGCATCATGCTGTGGCGATGTTGTTCATCGGCAGGGACTGGGAAACTGGTCAGAATTGAAGGAATGATGGAGTGCGCTAAATACAGGGAAATCCTTGAGGGAAACCTGTTTCAGTGTTCCAGAGATTTGAGACTGGGATGGAGGTTCACCTTCCAGCAGGACAATGACCCTAAGCATACTGCTAAAGGAACACTCAAGTGGTTTAACTTCTTTGGGGTAGGGGGCAGTATTTTCACATCCGGATGAAAAGCATGCACAGAGTAAACGGCCTGCTACAAAGACATAAAAGCTAGAATATGCATATTATTAGTAGATTTGGATAGAAAACACCCTGAAGTTCCTAAAACTGTTTGAATGATGTCTGTGAGTATAACAGAACTCATCAGGCAGGCAAAAACCTGAGAGAAAATCCAACCAGGAAGTGGGAAATCTGAGGTTGGTCGATTGTCAACTCAGCTCCTATTGAAAATACAGTGGGATATTGGTAATGTTGCACTTCCTAAGGCTTCCACTAGATGTCAACAGTCGTTAGAACCTTGTCTGATGCCTCTACTGTTTAGTGGGGCCGAAGGAGAGAGGAATGAGTCAGGTCTGCCATGACCTGAACATGCTCTGACCATGCGCGTTCACGTGAGAGCAAGCTCTATTCCATCGCAATTCTGAAGACACAGGAATACTCCGGTTGGAACATTATTGAAGAATTATGTTAAAAACATCCTAAGAATGATTCAATACTTCGTTTGTCATGTTTTTACGGACTGTAATATAACTTTTTAAACTTTTCGTCCGTACTTTCCGCTGGACCTGCCCGCGCGTCGTGAGTTTGGAAAGTGTACTGAACGCTAGAACAACAAGGAGGAATTTGGACATAAATGATGGACATAATCGAACAAAACTAACATTTATTGTGGAACTGGGATTCCTGGGAGTGCATTCTGATGAAGATCATCAAAGGTAAGTGAATGTTTATATTGTTACTTCTGACTTCTGTTGACTGCATAATATGGCGGCTATATTTGTGTCTTGATTGGGCTCTGAGCGACGACTCAGATTATTGCATTGTTTGCTTTTTCCGTAAAAAAAAATTGAAATCTGACACAGCGGTTGCATTAAGGAGAAGTGCATCTAAAATCCCATGCATAACTGTTGTATCTTTTAGCAATGTTTATTATGAGTATTCCTGTATATTGATGTGGCTCTCTGCAAAATCAAAGAATGTTTTGTGACTTCTGAACGTAAGGCGCCAATGTAAACTCAGATTTTTGGATATAAATATGAACTTTACCGAACAAAACATACATGTATTGTGTAACATGAAGTTCTATGAGTATCATCTGATGAAGATCATCAAAGGTTAGTGATTCATTTTATCTATATTTCTGCTTTTTGAATCCTCTTTTTTGAATCCTCTCTTTGGCTGGATCCTCTCTTTGGAAAAATGGCTGTGTGATTCTGTGAATAGGCACTCACCTAACATAATCGTTGGGTTTGCTTTTGTCGTAATGCTTTTTTGAAATCGGACGCCCTGGCTGGATTTACAACAAGTGTATATTTAAAATGGTGTAAAATACATGTATGTTTGAGGAATTTTAATTATGGGATTTCTGTTGTTTTGAATTTGGCGCCCTGCAGTTTCACTGGCTGTTGAAGAGGTGGGACGCTAACGTCTCACGTACCCTAGAGAGGTTGGGGAAACATTTAAATGTCTTGGAATGGCCTAGTCAAAGCCCAGACCTCAATCCAATTGAGAATCTGTGGTATGACTTAAAGATTGCTGTACACCAGCAGAACCCATTCAAGGAGCTGTAGCAGTTTAGCCTTGAGGAGTGTGCAAAAATCCCAGTGGCTAGATGTGCCAAGCTTATAGAGACATACCCCAAGAGACTTGCAACTGTAATTGCTGCAAAAGGTGGCTCTATAAAGTATTGACTTTGGGGGGTGAATAGTTATGCATGCTCAAGTTTTCATATTTTTTGTCTTGTTTCTTGTTTGTTTCACAATAAAACATATTTGCATCTTCAAAGTGGTAGGCGTGTTGTGTAAATCAAATGATACAACCCCCCCAAAATCAATTTTAATTCCAGGTTGTAAGGCAACAAAATAGGGAAAATGCTAAGGGGGTGAATACTTTCGCAAGTCACTAAAATTGCAGCATTACAGAAAAAATGGAAGAGGCAAGTTGTAAGGTTATGTATTTATTTTCTTAGTCAACCTTGTGTTCTGTTTCATTTTGTTCTTGAATATAGCCCTGTCTTTCATTTTTGTTCATTGATTTCACCTGTGTTAGTTACTCACCTGGTCTCATCAGCTCCTTATTTCGTTCAGTTCATTCTGTTTGTGCCTTTGTGAGGTATTGTTCGTGTTGACTCTACTAAGCCTTTTCCTAGCTTGTTTGTGAGAACCAGTTACAACCTTCAGTCTTAGTTTTGATTCACTTGCCTGTTTGCCTACATGTGTATGACCATTGCCTGCCTGTGACCACGATTCCTGCCTTCTGTGAAGGCGAAAAAAACACCGGCCGCGCTCTGCGCATTAACCTACACCTTTTTCTCACTGAGTAATCATTACAGAATACCTCACCCCAAAAACGGAATGGATTCAGCGGAGCTACAGCGGCGCCTAACCCAGCAAGAGGAGCGTATGGAGGAAATCTGCCATCTTCTCCGCCGGCCTATCCCTACTCCTCCGATGCCAGGTATCGTAACCTATAGCCCTCCTTCATTCCTATCCACGCCTGGAAAATATGACGGTTCACCTGGGAAATGTCTGGGATTTCTGATGCAATGCGGCAAATACATTGAGCACAACCCCACTAACTTCACCAGGCAAGAGCAGGGTGGATTTTGTTGTCTCTACTCACAGGCAAAGCCCTGGATTGGGCCACCGCCATATGGACTGCCAACAGCACAGAACTCGGATCCGAGATCCATTTCCACACCCTCTTCAAAGAGGTATTCGATCACTCTCCTTCCAGTCGTCATATAGGAGACCTCATAGAACTTCAATAAGGACGCAATTCAGCTGCCAAGTACGCCCTCGAGTTCCGCACCATGGCTGCAGGGAGTGGATGGAGTGAGGCTGCTTTACCGGAGCTGGCCTGTAGAGGTGACCATCAGGATTTAAATCGATATATTCGTATGTCCATCTCCGTTGACCACCTCATCGCCGACCGCCGAAGAACTCTGCCACCCAGGAACCCACAACCTTCTCTTTCCATGATTCTGTCATCCCGTCCGAGTCTTCCAGAGCCCATGCAGTTGGGCCATGCTCCTCTCCCGTGTATCAAATGTCAAAGGCGGATCCAAGAAGGGCTCTGCTATACTGTGGAGGGAAAGATCATCTACTCAGCCATTGCCCTGTTTGCCCCCCATGGAGAGATGAGAATGGTCCCTCCACTGCCATGCAGGTAGGCATGTCCTTATTTCTAAATATCTCCCAGAAGCAATTCTCTATCCCAGTATTGATAACCGTGAAGGGGGTTACTAAGTACGTAAAGGGTTTGATAGATTCGGGAGCAGCAGATAATTTTATCGATCACCAGCTAGTACAAGAGCTTGACATTGCTCTAACACCTGTCACCCCTCCCTTAAGGATTAACACCCTGGACGGGCAGCCATTGGGCACGGGCTTCATTACGCACCTGACACAGATCGTCACCCTCCAGATTGGAGTCTTCCAAACTGAAACCATTCAACTCATGGAACTCTCATCCCCTCCAACAGCCACTCATCCTCGGACACCCCTGGCTTTGTCGTCACGACCCTGCCATCTCGTGGCGACAAGGTGAACTACTGTCCTGGTCTTCTACCTGCTTCACCAGTTGTCTCAGCCTACTCTGCATGCCACCACCATTGAGGACTCTGCCTCTGCAGTGCCACCCACCATACCATCTGAATACGCCCAGTACAGCAATGTCATCAGCAAAATCAAGGCCTCTACTCTGCCACCACATCGCCCAGGGGACTGTGCTATTAACTTACTCCCTGGAGTGTCCCCACCGAAGGGCCGTGTTTACCCCCTATCTATCCCGGAAAATGGGGCAATGGAGAACTACATTGATGAAACACTCAAACGGTTTAATTTGTCCTTCTTCCCTGGCTGCGTCCAGCTTCTTCTTCGTTGAAAAAAAGGACGGTGGTCTCCGTCCATGTATTGATTACCGTTCCCTGAATGACATCACGGTCAAGAACCATTTCCTTCTTCCTCTGATCCCAGCGACCGTTAAACAAGTGGGCTGCGCCAACATCTACACAAAACTCGACTTGCGAAGTGCATATAATCTTGTCCGTATACGTGAAGGCGACAAATGGAAGACAGCCTTTATCACTGCACGAGGGCACTACGAATACCTGGTCATGCCCTACGGCCTTACTAATGCCCTCGCCGTCTTCCAATTATTTATGAACAAGGTTTTCCAGGATATGATCAACCGCTTTCTCATTGTCTACATTGATGACATCCTGATTTGCTCCCACTCCCTGAAGGAACACATACAGCATGTGCAAAAGGTTCTTCAATGGCTCCTTGACCATAACCTTTATGTGAAGACTGAAAAGAGCACCTTCCATGTAACCTCGGTAAACTTCCTCAGTTTCGTACTGACACCTGGACGGGTCAGCATGGATGAGAACAAAGTCCCCACCGTCAGTAACTGGACCAAACCCACCACCGTTAAGCATGTCCCAGTTTAGGTCACCTAACAGCATGAGCTCTGATGTCCAGGGCACAACTGGGGGCAGAAGGTGGTGTATAGCAAGCGGCAACGGTGAGGGACTTGTTTCTGGAAAGGTGGATTTTTAAAAGTAGAAGCTCAAATTGTTTGGGCACAGACCTGGATAGTAAGACAGATCTCTGCAGTAGACTACAACTCCGCCCCCTTTGGCAGTTCTATCTTGTCGGAAAATGTTATAGTTAGGGATGAAAATTTCAGGGTTTTTGGTGGTCTTCCTAAACCAGGAATCAGACACGGCTAGGACATCCGGGTTGGCAGAGTGGGCTAAAGCAGTGAATAAAACAAACTTAAGAAGGATGCTTCTTATGTTAACATGTATGAAACCAAGGCTTTTACGGTTACAGAAATGAGAGCGCCTGGGGAATGGGAGTGGAGCTAGGCAATGCAGGGCCTGGATTAACCTCTACATGACCAGATGAACAGAGGAGGAGTAGGATAAGGGTACAGCTAAAGGATATAAGAACTGGTCGTCTAGTACGTTCGGAACAAAGAGTAAAAGAAGCAGGTTTCTTGGCACGGTAGAATAGATTCAAGGCATAATTTACAGACAAAGGTATGGTAGGATGTGAATACAGTAGAGGTAACCTATGCATTGAGTGACGATGAGAGAAATATTGTCTCTAGAAACATAATTTAAACCAGGTGAGGTCACCGCATGTGTGGGAGGTGGAGGTAAAGGGTTAGCTAAGGCGTATTGAACAGGGCTAGAGGCTCTACAGTGAAATAGGGCAATAATAACTAACCAAAACAGTAATTGACAAGGCATATTGATATTAGGGAGAGGCATGCATAGCCAAGTGATCATAATGGTCAAGTGAGTAGCTCGGCGGGCTGGAGACATGGCGATTCAGACAGCTAGCGGGCCGGGGCTAGCAAAGTCCTCAACTGGCAGCTTCATTAAATAGTACCCGCAAAACAACAGTCTCAACATCAACAGTGAAGATGCAACTCCTGGATGCTGGCCTTCTAAGCAGAGTTGCAAAGAAAAAGCCATATCTCAGACTGGCCAATACAAATAAAATATAAAGATGGGAAAAAGAACACAGACACTGGACAGAGGAACTCTGCCTAGAAGGCCAGCATCCCAAGTAGCCTCTTCACTGTTGACGTTGAGACTGTTGTTTTGTGGCTGCTATTTAACTTCTTATGGCTGCAGGGCGGTGCCGGTACACTTATGACAACAGCCACATCAAGTGCAGGGCACGAAATTCAATTTATTTTTATTTTTTATATTTAACTTTCACACATTAACAAGTCCAATACAGCTAATGAAAGATACACATCTTGTGAATCCAGCCAACATGTCCGATATTTTAAATGTTTTACAGGGAAAACACCACGTATATTTATGTTAGCTCACCTCCAAATAGAAAAAAGCACAGACATTTTTCACAGCACAGGTAGCATGCACAAAACCAACATAACTAACCAAGATCCAACCAAACTAACCAAGAAACAACTTCATCAGATGACAGTCCTATAACATGTTACACAATAAATCTATGTTTTGTTCGAAAAATGTGCATATTTGAGGTATAAATCAGTTTTACATTGCAGCTACCATCACAGCTACCGTCAAAAATAGCACCGAAGCAGCCAGAGTAATTATAGAGACCAACGTGAAATACCTAAATACTCATCATAAAACATTTCTGAAAAATCGATGGTGTACAGCAAATTAAAGACAAAATCTTGTGAATCCAGCCAATATTTCCGATTTTTTAAGTGTTTTACAGCGAAAACACAATATATCATTATATTAGCTTACTACAATAGCCTACCACACTACCGCATTCATTCATCAAGGCACGTTAGCGATAGCAATAGGCACGTTAGCGATCGTAACATACCAGCAAAATATATATAATTTTTGACTAACCTTGATAAGCTTCATCAGATGACAGTCCTATAACATCAGGTTATACATACACTTATGTTTTGTTCGAAAATGTGCATATTTAGAGCTGAAATCAGTGGTTATACATTGTGCTAACGTAGCATCTTTTTCCCAGAATGTGCGGATATTTCTATTAGACTCTCACCTATTCTGACCAAATAACTATTCATAAACATTACAAAAAAATACATGTTGTATTTGAAATGATAGATACACTAGTTCTTAATGCAATCGCAGTGTTAGAATTCTAAAAATAACTTCATTACGACATAAGGCTTATGTTATAGCGAGAGCGTGCCCAAAACCTGGGCGCAAAACTAATAGTACACAGTTCGACAGATATATGAAATAGCATCATATAATGGGTCCTACTTTTGATGAGCTTCCATCAGAATGTTGTACAAGAGGTCCTTTGTCGGGAACAATCGTTGTTTGGTTTTAGAACGTCCTTTGTCCCTCTTGAATTAGCAAGCACACTAGCCAAGTGGCGCGAAGCTCTCCTTCCTGAACAAAAGCACACAACGCAACACGCCTAACGTCCCGAATAAATTTCAATCATCTAATAAAACTATATTGAAAAAACATACTTTACGATGATATTGTGACATGTGTCAAATAAAATCAAAGCCGGAGATAGTAGTCGCCTATAACGACAGCTTTCCAGAAGGCAATTCCAGGTCCATCCTCGCGCTTTCCAGAAAACAGGAAATGGGTGACACGTCATTCCAAGAGGATGTATTCCACCTCAGACCAAGATAATCACTCCATTTCTTCTCTCACTGCCTCTTGACATCTAGTGGAAGGTGTATGACGTGCATGTATACTAATACGTATCATGCCCATTTATAGGCAGGCCCTCGAACAGAGCATCGTTTTCAGACTTTCCACTTCCTGGTCAGGAAGTTTGCTGCCAAATGAGTTCTGTTTTACTCACAGATGTAATTCAAACGGTTTTAGAAACTAGAGAGTGTTTTCTATCCAATATTAATAATAATATGCATATTGTACGAGCAAGAATTGAGTACGAGGCCGTTTGAAATGGGCACCTTTTATCAGGGCTACTCAATACTGCCCCTGCAGCCCAAACAGGTTAACTTCTTGCAACTATAGGGGGTGCTGTTCCGCATTAGCATTTTTTGGTCTCCAAATTAAACTGCCTCGTGCTCAATTCTTGATCGTACAATATGCATATTATTGTTATTATTGGATAGAAAACACTTTCTAGTTTCTATAGCCGTTGGAATTTTGTCTCTGAGTGGTACAGAACTACTTCTACAGCACTTTTCCTGACAGGGAGTCAGATTTCAGAAATTTTTACCCCTGATCTGGGGTCGGTTTTAAGGTGCCAGTAGATGCTATGGAGAAACCGACACTGCCTACGTCAGAGCCACTATAAAACACGAAAACGTGGAAATACCGACCTCTTCCTGCATGCGTCTTGCGCAAGATGGACATCAGACCTGCCTCCTTCCAAATTGTTGTTTAGCCAGTGATATTTCTTCGGTCATGTTTTTAGTCGTTATAGTTGTTAAAAACATCATAATGTAGTTAATTTGAACCGTTTTATAGCAATTTATATCCGTTTAGTGCGATTTTGAGGAATTTCTTTGTCGTGCACTCTGAAACTTTGGGCACGTTTCGGGGTCCCGTTCGATCGTTAGTGGATATTTCGAAGGACAGAGGACATCTATCGACCAAAAGAAGATTAGACCCAAGAAAGGATACATTGCCCAAGAATCTGATGGAAAATCACCTCATAGTAAGAAATATTTAATATGATAAATCGTTGTTCTGTCGAAATATTTTAAACGCATATTACGCCATTTTGTTTGTTATAGCTTCTCTTGGCGAACGCTGTATAAGAAAGTAAGGATAATTTTAGAAATGTAAATCAGCGATTGCATTAAGAACTAATTTGTCTTTCGATTCCTGTCAACCCTGTATTTTTTAGTCAAGTATATGATTAGCTTTCGATTAAACTAGATCACTCTGAAAGATGACGTCCGACATTTTGAGGCTTGATTTCCTACTATTTTCATTGTGTAACCACGGTTTTGTATGGCTAAATATGCACATTTTCGAACAAACTGTATATGTATGTTGTAAAATGATGTTACAGGAGTGTCATCGGAAGAATTCGGAGAAGGTTAGTGAAAAAATTAATATATTTTGGCGATGATTACGTTATAGCTCTCTTTGGCTTGAATCGATGCTCTGGTAACGTTTTCACATGTGGTATGCTAACTTATCGATTTATTGTGTTTTCGCTGTAAAACGCTTAGAAAATCTGAAATATTGTCTGGAATCACAAGATCTGGGTCTTTCCATTGCTATGCTTTGTCTATTCTTATGAAATGTTTTATGATGAGTAAATTGGTCATACACGTTGCTCTCTATAGTAATTCTAGTCGTGTTGTGATGGTCGGTGCAATTGTAAACTGTGATTTCTACCTGAAATATGCACTTTTTTCTAACAAAACCTATCCTATACCATAAATATGTTATCAGACTGTAATCTGATGAGGTTTTTTATTGGTTATTGGCTATCAATATCTTAGTTTAGCCGAATTGGTGATAGCTACTGGTGGAGAGAAAAAATGGTGGACAAAGAAATTGTGTATTTTGCTAACGTGTTTAGCTAATAGATTTACATATTTTGTCTTCCCTGTAAAACATTTTAAAAATCTGAAATGGTGGCTTTATTCACAAGATCTGTATCTTTCATCTGGTGTCTTGGACTTGTGATTTAATGATATTTAGATGCTACTATCTACTTGTGAAGCTATGCTAGCTATGCTAATCAGTGTGTGGGGGGGTGGGGGGTGATCCCGGACCCGGGGTAGAGGCTCATGAAAGGTTAATGAAGCTTCCAGTTGAGGACTCCTTACGTACTTTGGTGCGTAAAGTGCAAATCAATCCCACAACAACAGCAAAGGACCTTGTGAAGATTCTGGAGGAAACAGGTACAAAAGTATCTATATCCACAGTAAAACGAGTCCTATATCGACATAACCTGAAAGGCCGCTCAACAAGAAAAAAGCCACTGCTCCAAAACCTCCATTAAAAAAAGCCAGACTACGGTTTGCAACTGCATATGGGGACAAATATCGTACTTTTTGGAGAAATGTCCTCTGGTCTGATGAAACAAAAATAGAGCTGTTTGGCCATAATGAATATCGTTATGTTTAGAGGAAATAGGGGGAGGCTTGCAAGCCAAAGAACACAATCCCAACCTTGAAGCACGGGGGTGGCAGCATTATGTTGTGGGGGTGCTTTACTGCAGGAGGGACTGGTGCACTTCACAAAATAGATGCCATCATGAGGTAAGAGAATTACGTGGATATATTGAAGCAACATCTCAAGACATCAGTCAGGAAGTTAAAGGTGTTTCGCAAATGGGTATTCCAAATGCACATTTGTGGCCTGCTGGAGGTCATTTTGCAGGGCTCTGGCAGTGCTCCTCCTTGCACAAAGGCGGAGGTAGCGGTCCTGCTGCTGGGTTGTTGCCCTCCTACGGCCTCCTCCACGTCTCCTGATGTACTGGCCTGTCTCCTGGTAGCGCCTCCATGCTCTGGACACTACGCTGACAGACACAGCAAAGCTTCTTGCCACAGCTCGCATTGAAGTGCCATCCTGGATGAGCTGCACTACCTGAGCCACTTGTGTGGGTTGTAGACTCCGTCTCATGCTACCACTAGAGTGAAAGCACCGCCAGCATTCAAAAGTGACCAAAACATCAGCCAGGAAGCATAGGAACTGAGAAGTGGTCTGTGGTCACCACCTGCAGAACCACTCCTTTATTGGGGGTGTCTAGCTAATTGCCTATAATGTCCACCTTTTGTCTATTCCATTTGCACAACAGCATGTGAAATTTATTGTCAATCAGTGTTGCTTCCTAAGTGGACAGTTTGATTTCACAGAAGTGTGATTGACTTGGAGTTACATTGTGTTGTTTAAGTGTTCCCTTTATTTTTTTGAGCAGTGTATTTTGCAATCTATATGGCACAGCTGTTCATTATTTGGTCCTGAAATGAAACTGCTATATATTTTTATTTACCACAACTTTCTTTAACTTTTACTGCCTCAGAAACCCGGATCCGGGAGCACCCCCCACCCCCCACACACTGATTAGCATAGATAGCATAGCTTCAGAAGTAGATAGTAGCATCTAAATATCATTAAATCACAAGTCCAAGACACCAGATGAAAGATACAGATCTTGTGAATAAAGCCACCATTTCAGATTTTTAAAATGTTTTACAGGGAAGACAAAATATGTAAATCTATTAGCTAAACACGTTAGCAAAATACACCACTATTCTAACTCCATCAGTTTCTTACTCCTTCAGGTGCTATCACCAATTCGGCTCAACTAAGATATTGATAGCCAATAACCTATAAAAAAAACCATCAGATGACAGTCTGATAACATATTCATGGTATAGGATAGTTTTTGTTAGAAAAAAGTGCATATTTCAGGTAGAAATCACAGTTTACAATTGCACCGACCATCACAAATCCACTAGAATTACTAGATAGAGCAACGTGTATGACCAATTTACTCATCATAAAACATTTCATAAAAATAGACAAAGCATAGCAATGGAAAGACCCAGTTCTTGTGATTTCAGACCATATTTCAGATTTTCTAAGCGTTTTTCAGCGAAAACACAATAAATCGATAAGTTAGCATACTACATGTTCCAACGTTACCAGAGCATCGATTCCAGCCAAAGAGCGCTATAACGTAACCACCGCCAAAAGATATTAATTTTTTCACTAACCTTCTCAGAATTCTTCCGATGACACTCCTGTAACATCATTTTACAACATACATATACAGTTTGTTCGAAAAGGTGCATATTTAGCCATACAAAACCGTGGTTACACAATGAAAATACTAGGAAATCAAGCCTCAATATGTCTGACGTCATCTATCAGAGTGATCTAGTTTAATTAAAAGCTAATCATATACTTGACTAAAAAATACAGGGTTGACAGGAATCGAAAGACAAATTAGTTCTTAATGCAACCGCTGATTTACATTTTTAAAATTATCCTTACTTTTCAATACAGGGTTGGCCAAGTGAAGCTATACCAAACAAAATGGCGATGTATGCGTTTAAAATATTTCGACAGAAACACGGTTTATCATATTAAATATTGCTTACTTTGAGCTGATCTTCCATCATATTCTTGGGCAATGTATCCTTTCTATGTTATAAACGTCTTTTGGTCGATAGATGTCCTCTGTCCTTCGAAATGTCCACTAACAACGACCGAGACCGCGAAACGTTCCCAAAGCTAGAAAGTGCACGACAAATAAATTCCTCAGAATCGCACTAAACGGATATAAATTGCTATAAAACGGTTAAAATTCACTACCTTATGATGTTTTTAACAACTATAACGACTGAAAACATGACCGGAGAAATACTGCTGGTTAGAAAACGATTTGGAACGAGGCAGGTCCGATGGCCTTCACGCTTGAGGCGCACGTTGAGAAAGAGGGGTCTCTGTACATTTTTGTCATTTATAATGGCTGTGAACGTCCCATAGAGTTCATTGAAAACGTGATGACGTACAGACACCCAGAGGAAGACGTAGGTAGTGTCGGTTTCTTCATAGCATTCACTGTGGCCTTATAAACAGACCCCAGATCAGAGGTAAAAATTTCTGAAATCTGAACCCTGTCATGAAAAGTGCTGTAGAAATTGTTCTGTACCACTCAGAGACAAAATTTCAACTCCTATAGAAACTATAGACTGTTTTCTATCCAATAATAACAATAATATGCATATTGTACGATCAAGAATTGAGTACGAGGCAGTTTAATTTGGAAATGTAAAAAAAAAAATAATGCTAACAGCTCCCCCTATTGACAAAAGGTTAACCAATTTTGGTCTTTAATGCAGGGCCGACAGACAAGTTCCTTACTATTACGGATACAAGTATTCTGTGTGTATCCTGTGTGTATTTCTGTTCTCTTCTTCTCCCCTACTCACAGGTGACAATCATCATTCCCCAATCAGTCATCAATCAGTCGCTAATCGGAAGACACCTGCTCCTTTTCCCTTACCCAATCACAGTCCCTTTCCCTTGGTTTAAAAACCCTGTCAGTTGTGTTTTCTAGAGCTCAATCTCTCTGTAAATTCCATATGTTGTAGATCTTTGTCACTTTGTCCCCACCTGTGAGTATTGTTTTGGTTATGGTGTTTGAGTGTTTGTTTGATGGTGGGAAAAGGGGGAAACCAGACAAGTCGCCCTTGGGCATACACTACCCGTAGGTAAACGTTGTTAAATACACTCGTTAGACCTGGGCGGACCACCCACTGTATTTTTGGTTAGTTAGTTAGCTGTTGGTGAAGTAGGCTAGTCTAACTTAGGGGTATTTTTGGATACTTATTATTTCTTTCCTTGGGTCCAGCTCAGCCCCTTTTCCTGCCCTACTTTACCGTGTGTTTAGAAATAATGTTTGACGGTAATTAAGTTGTCTGTGTTATTTCGTTCTCACCGTTACTTTGTCACTGTTACACTTTGCATGAGTTATGTTACGGGTCTCGTTACCATCCCCCCCTAGACTGTCGGGCCAAAGGGATTCGTAATACTTACCTTTCCCCCCTTCCACTTGTGTAATGAATACTCAGGAAGAAAAAGGTGTAGATTCATACGCAGAGCACAGCAGATGTTTATTTCGCCTTAGCAGAAGGCAGGAATCGTGGTCACAGGCAGGCAATGGTCATACAAAGGTAGGCAAACAGGCAAGTGAATCAAAACTAGGACTGAAGACTCTAACTGGTTCTCACAAACGAGCTAGAAAAAGGTTTAGTCGAGTCAAAACGAACAATACATCACAAAGGCACAAACAGAATGAAACTGAACTAGATAACGAGCTGATGGGACCAGGTGAGTAACTAACACAAGTGAAATCAATGAACAAAAATGAAAGACAGGGCTACGTTCAAGAACACAAAGAAAGAGAACACAAGGTTGATTAAGAAAATAAATACAGAACCTAACAGTACCCCACAAGGGAGGCTCCTGACGACCCAATGGCACCGGAGGGTGGAGCGGGTGGGCACAGGCAGCCCGGGGTGAGGTCCTGCAGGCTGGTTCAACAAGGTCGTGGACTGACCTGACGTTCTGCGTCGTTGCTGATGTCCAGTGGGTCTGTTCGGGGGTCAACCCCGAGGTTGGGGAGCATGACGATCCGGACGGTTATGGTGGAATGCCTGAATCATCTCTGGGTCTAGGATGTCCTGGTCGGGGACCCAGGACCAGTCTTCAGGCCCATAACCGTCCCAGTCCACTAGATAGTGGAAGCAACCTCTTAGGCGTTTCGAATCAAGGATGGCCTGAATGGCATAGGCAGGTTCTCCTCTGATGTCTAACGGTGGGGGCGCACTGCGGGTTGAGACTGGAGGATGAAGAGGAATGTAGGTGACCGGTTTTAACTTCTTGTCACTACAGGGGGTGCTGTTTCAAATTCGACATTTTGCGTCTACAAATTAAACTGCCTCGTACTCAATTCTTGCTCGTACAATATGCATATTATTATTACTATTGGATAGAAAACAATCTCTAGTTTCTAAAACCGTTTGAATTATGTCTGTGGGTGAACCAGAACTCTTTCTACAGCGAAAATCATGACAGGACATGCGAAGGTCTGAAAACTAGGCTCTGATCTCGGATCAGTTTAAAGCTCTGTGTGTGCCCTATGGATCGAAATGAACTGCACCCGCCTTCCCCTGGATGTCAGTAACCAATGAGAAGTGGAATGGTGTTTCTACGTATTTCTCAGAGCTTATAAAAGGGCAAGGAACGAGGTGCGCTCTCTTTTCGACTTCCGCCATTACGCAACGCAAGATCTCAGGATAGCATTTTGAAACGCTCAGTTATCGGCCTTAGATATGTCCGTCTGTAATTTAATTCGGTATAGGTGTTAGAAACATCATAACGAAGTTATTTGAAACCGATTTATATCAGTTTATGCGAGTATATTGCTATTTTCGGAATTTTCGTAGTATTGCGTTTGAGGATTTGGACATGTGTGTGCCACGTAGCTACTGTTAGCTGCTAGTTCCGAAGTTGAAGTGGACGTTTTACAACAAAGCAACGATTCTTTTGGACAAAAGGACACCTTGCCCAAGATTCTGATGGAAGCTCGTCCAAAAGTAAGAGCTATTTATGATTTTATTCCGTATTTATGTGGAAAAATGTAAACGCATTTTTCGGCCATTATTGCGGCACTAGTCTGGCTGTAACGCACACTGTATGTCTAGTAACGTTAATTTTAAAAATCTAAATCAGCGGTTGCATTAATAACCAATGCATCTTTCATTAGCTGTCCAACCTGTATTTTTTTAGTCAATCTAATCGATAAATAATCGTAAACTTAGGTGCCCTTCCAAGATGGCGCCGGCCAGAATGCATGCCATGTTTTGACTGATTACATAGCATAACCACGATTTGTGATGCTAAATATGCACATTTTCGAACAAACTCTATATGCATTGTGTAATATGATGTTACAGGACTGTCATCTGAAGAATTCTGAGAAGGTTAGTGAAAGAATTAATATATTTTGGTGGTGATAACGTTATCGCGCTTTTTGCCTTGAATCAATGCTGGGGTGATGTTAGCTCATGTGGTATGCTAATATAACGATATATTGTGTTTTCGCTGTAAAACACTTAGAAAATCTGAAATATTGTCTGGATTCACAAGATGTTGGGCTTTCATTTGTGTATTTTTCAGAAATGTTTTAAGATGAGTAATTAGGTAATACACGTTGCTCTCTGTAGTTATTCTAGTCGCTTTGGGTGAGTTTTGTGATAGTGGCTGCAATGGTAAACTGTGATTTATACCTGAAAAATGCACATTTTTCTAAAAAAACATATGCTATACCATAAATATGTTATCAGACTGTCATCTTATGAAGTTGTTTCTTGGTTAGTGGCTATATTTATCTTTATTTAGTCGAATTAGTGATAGCTACTGATGGAGTAAAAAAGTGGTGGAGTAAAAAAAGTGGTGTCTTTTGCTAACGTGGTTAGCTAATAGATTTACATATTGTGTCTTCCCTGTAAAACATTTTAAAAATCAGAAATTATGGCTGGATTCACAAGATGTTGGGCTTTCATTTGCTGTATGCTGTGTATTTTTCAGAAATGTTTTAGGATGAGTATTTTGTTAATTGACGTCGGTCTCTGTAATTATTCCGGCTGCTTCCAACGCTATTTCAGATTGCAGCTGCAATGTAGAACTGTGATTTATACCTGAAATATGCACATTTTTCTAAAAAAACATATGCTATACCATAAATATGTTATCAGACTGTCATCTTATGAAGTTGTTTCTTGGTTAGTGGCTATATATATCTTTATTTAGTCGAAATTGTGATAGCTGCCCATGCAGGAAAAAAATGGTGGAGAAAAAAAAGTTGTGTCTTTTGCTATCGTGGTTAGCTAATAGATTTACATATTGTGTCTTCCCTGTAAAACATTAAAAAAATCGGAAATGATGGCTGGATTCACAAGATCTGTATCTTTCATTTGGTGTCTTGGACTTGTGATTTCATGAACATTTGATTATATGATATCCCTGTGGCTTTAGGCTAGGCTAGTCAGCTTTTTTGATGGGGCGGATCCCGGATCCGGGGTTGTGACTCGTCAGAGACACATGGAACAGAGACACAGAGACACATGGAAGGATGAGGAGATTTTATACTGATGGGGTAGCTGGAGTCGGTACGTGACATGCGATGGGTTATCTTGACGGGACCAATGAAGCGAGGACAGAGCTTTTTGCAGGGGAGGCAGAGCCAGATGTCTCTGTTAGAGAGTCACACACGCTGTCCGGGGTGAAAGAGTGGCGTCGGTTGGCGGCGTCTGTCGGAAAAGCGTTTCTGGGTATTAGAGGCTTCTTGCACATGGTGGTGAGCGGTCTCCCATACCCTCTCACTACGCCGGAACCAGTTGTCGACAGCTGGTACAGTACCAGGCTCCGGCTCCTAGGCAAACATGGGGGGTTTGTAACCAAGTACACACTGAAATGGAGTAAGGTAGAGGGATGAATGCATGATTGAGTTCTGAGCATATTCGGCCCAGGCCATATACCAACTACAGTAGTGTGAAGAGGCAGAACATTGTTGGCGGAGGTACTTCCTTATTTCTTGGTTCAGGCGTTCTGTCTGGGGATGGTACATGGAGGAGAAGCTAAGGGCGACCCCCAGTCGGTCACAGAAGGAGACAAACTGGGGCTCACGGTCGGAGACCATGTCTTCCGGAATCCCATACAGACGGAACACCTGCTCGAACGTACACTCAGCCAATTCCATGGCGTTAGGTAAATGAAGAGGAACTAGACGACACATTTTTGAAAAACGCTATACTATGACAAGGATGGTGGTGTTACCAGAGGATTCAGGAAGGTCTGTGATGAAGTCAACAGCTATGTGGAACCAGGGTCTGTGAGGGATTGGCAAAGGTTGAAACTTACCGGAAGGGAGATGAGGGCTTTTGGTTTGGGCGCAGAGAGTACGTAGAGATTATGTAATCCCTTACGTCGGATGCCAGTGAGGACCACCAGAACTTACAGGCTAAAAGTTTGGTGGTTCGTGTAATGCCCGAATGTCCTGACCCCAAGGACGTGTGACACCATTGCATCAGTTGGGGTCTAACAGCTGCTGGTACGTAACTCTTCCCAGCTGGTGTCTCAGGAGGAGGGCTTCTTGTATGGCAGAGTGCACCTCCCACTGTACTGGTCCCATAATGCAAGAGGAAGGAAGAATGGGTGTAGGGTCTGAGTTACTGGTCGGGTGGTCAAACTGGTGGGAGAGAGCATCAGCTTATAATTTTGTCTTTCCAGGGATTTAACTAACCTGAAAATGGAAGCGTGTGAAGAAGAGAGCCCAGCGGGGTTGTCTGGAGTTTAACCTCTTGGCACCACTGATATATTCCAGATTACGATGATCTGTTAGGACGAGAAAGGGATGTTGGGCGCCCTCCAACCAGTGGCGCCACTCCTTGAGGGCCAGCTTGATGGCAAGGAGTTCTCTGTTCGCCACATCGTAATTCCTATCAACGGAGGATAACTTCCTGGAGAAGAAGGTACAGGGATGTGATTTGGGAGGTGTTCCCACCCAGTAGTTGGAGAACCCAATGAAACTTTTTTGTAGTTTTCTATTGAATGCCATTACAGTATCCATTTACTTAGGACTCAAATTGCACTTCCTATGGCTTCCACTAGATGTCAACAATCTTTAGAAATTATTTCAGGATTGTATTCTGAAAAATGAGGGAGTAAGAACACTCTGAATGAGTGGACACTGCAGTGGCCCAGAGCTTTTTCATGCGCGAGACCAAGAGCACGCCTTTCTTTTTTACATTTTATATTGATGACGTTATTGTCCGGTTGAAATATTATCGATTATTTAGGCTAAAAACAATCTAAAGATTGATTATAAACATCCTTTGACATGTTTCTACGAACTTTACGGATACTATTTGGATTTTTCGTCTGCCTGTTGTGACTGCGTTTGAGTTTGTGGATTAGTGAACAAAATGTGCAAACAAAATTGAGGTTTTTGGATATAAACATGAACTTTATCGAACAAAAAAACATTTCTTGAGTAAATGGGAGTCTCATGAGTGCAACCATATGAAGATCATCAAAGGTAAGTCATTCATTTTATCACTCCCCTACTTGGCTGGTTACTGTTGTAATGATTTCTCTGCTGGCACTGTTCTCAGATAATCGCATGGTATGCCTTCGCCGTATGCCTTTTTGAAATCTGACACCGTGGTTGGATTAACAAGAAGTTAATCTTTAAACCGATGTATAACACTTGTATGCTTCATTAATTTTTATAATGAGTATTTCTGTTTTTGAATTTGGCGCTCCGCAATTTCACTGGATGTTGGCCAGCTGGAACGCTACCGTCCCACGTACCCTAGTGAGGTTAACACCCCGGCCATCCTACAATCTAAGCTTGATGCCCTCAATCTCACACAAATTATCAATGAACCTACCAGGTACAACACCCAAATCTGTAAACATGGGCACCCTCATAGATATCATCCAAACCAACCTTCCCTCCAAATACACCTCTGCTGTCTTCAACCAGGATCTCAGCAATCACTGCCTCATTGCCTGCGTCCGTAATGGGTCTGCGGTCAAACGACCACCCCTTATCACTGTCAAACGCTCCCTAAAATACTTCAGCGAGCAGGCCTTTCTAATCGACCTGGCCCAGTATCCTGGAAGGATATTGACATCATTCCGCAGTAGAGGATGACTGGTTATTCTTTAAAAGTGCTTTCCTCATTCAAAACATTTAGAACCAGTAACAGATATAGCCATTGGTTCACTCCAGACCTGACTGCCCTTGACCAGCACAAAAACATCTTGTGGCGTACTGCATTAGCATCGAATAGCCCCCGCGATATGCAACTTTTCAGGGAAGTTAGGAACCAATATACACAGGCATATAGGAAAGCAAAGGCTAGCTTTTTCAAGCAGAAATTTGCATCCTGTAGCACAAACTCCAAAAAGTTCTGGGACACTAAAGTCCATGGAGAATAAGAGCATATCCTCCCAGCTGTCCACTGCACTGAGGCTAGGAAACACTGTAACCACCGAAAAATCTACGATAATTTAGCACATTTTTCTATGGCTAGCCATGCTTTCCACCTGGTTACCCCTACCCCGGTCAACAGCCCTGCACCCCCCACAGCAACTTGCCCAAGCCTCCTCTATTTCTCCTTCACTCAAATCCAGATAGCTGATGTTCTGAAAGAGCTGCAAAATCTGGACCCCTACAAATCAGCCAGGCTAGAGAATATATACCCTCTCTTTCTAAAATTATCCGCCGAAATTGTTGCAACCCCTATTATTAGCCTGTTCAACCCCTCTTTTTTATTGTCTGAGATCCCCAAAGATTGGAAAGCTGCCGCGGTCATCCCCCTCTTCAAAGAGGGAGACACTCTAGACCCAAACTGCTACAGATCTTTAAAACCTCTTTGGGGTAGGTCGGACGCTAGCGTCCCATCTGGCCAACATCCAGTGAAATTGCAGAGCGCGAAATTCAAAATATAAACTTTGTAATATTAAACATTTATACAAGTGCTATACATCAGTTAGAAAGTTTAACTTCTTGTTAATCCAGCTGCTTTGTCAGATTTCAAAAAAGCTTTACGGCGAAAGCATACCATGCGATTATCTGAGGACAGCGCCCCGCTTACAAAAGCATTAGACACATTTTCCAAACAAGCAGAGGCGTCACGAAAGTCAGAAATAGCGATAAAATAAATCACTTACCTTTGAAGATCTTCCTCTGTTTGCAATCCAAAAGGTCCCAGCTACAGAACAAATGGTCATTTTGTTCGACAAAGTCCTTCTTTATATCCCAAAAAGTCTGTTTAGTTGGTGCGCTTGACTCAGTAATCCACCGGTTTCCCTCATTCAAAATGCATACAAATGAATCCCGAAAGTTACCAATAAACTTCGTCCAAACAAGTCAAACAACGTTTCTAATCAATTCTCAGGTACCCTAATATGTAAATAAATGAACAAATTTAAGATGGAGAATAGTATGTTCATTACCAGAGATAAATAACGAAGTGCGCGCCCTCACCGACGCGAGCCACAACACTAAAGCCAAAATGGGAGCCACCTAGAAAAACTACAAACTCTAGCAAAAAAAAATTTTAAACAAGCTTTGGTCACCTCGGTCATCCAAACTTCCGAATACTGCCCCCTACCCCGAAGAAGATATCTATCCTACCCTGCCTTTCTAAGATCTTCGAAAGCCAAATTAACAAACAGATCACCGACCATTTCGAATCCCATCGTACCTTCTTCACTATGCAATCTGGTTTCAGAGCTGGTCATGGGTGCACCTCAGCCATGCTCAAGGACCTAAACGATATCATAACCGCCATCGATAAGAGACAACACTGTGCACCTGTTTTCATTGACCTGGCCAAGGCTTTCGACTCTGTCAATCATCACATTCTTATCGGCAGACTCAACAGCCTTGGTTTCTCAAACGATTGCCTAGCCTGGTTCACCAACTACTTTGCAGACAGAGTTCAGTGTGTCAAATCGGAGGGCCTGTTGTCCAGACCTCTGGCAGTCTCTATGGGGGTGCTACAGGGTTCAATTCTCGGGCCGACTCTTTTCTCTTTATACATCAATGACGTCGCTCTTGCTGCTGGTGATTCTCTGATCCACCTCTACGCAGACGACACCATTCTGTATACTTCTGGCCCTTCTTTGGACACTGTGTTAACCTTTTCGGGCTAGGGGGCAGTATTTTCACGTCCCGATGAAAAGTGTGCCCAAAGTAAACTGCCTGCTACTCAGGCCCAGAAGCTAGGATATGCATATAATTGGTAGATTTAGATAAACACTCTAAAGTTTCTAAAACTGTTTGAATAATGTATGTGAGTATAACAGAACTGATAAGGCAGGCGAAAACCTGAGAAAAATCCATCCATCAAGAAAGAAATTGAGATCACTCTCTTTTCAAATCTTTTCTATGAGGATCTAGATTTCTGTGGCACTTGCTTGCAGCTCCTATCGCTTCCACTGGATGTCAACAGTCTTTAGAAATTGGTTGATGTTTTTCCTTTGAGAAATGAAGAAGTAGGGCAGTTGAGAACGAGGGTCGAGTGAGGTGTACTGTTTGTTAGAGGCGCGTGACCTGAAAGCTCGCTCCACTTTGTTTTTATCCGCTATTGAACGCAGTTTATCCCGTCTTAAATTGTATCGATTATTTATGTTAGAGAATACCTAAAGTTGTATTAGGAAAGTTGTTTGACACTTTCGGAACATATTTACAGGTAACTTATTAGATATTTTGTAGTCATGTTGCGTGAGTTGGAACCGGTGTTTTTCTGCTCAAACGTGCCAAATAAATTGACATTTTGGAGATTTAACGATGGAATTAATCGAACAAAAGGACCATTTGTGATGTTTATGGGACATATTGGAGTGCCAACAAAATAAGATCTTTAAAGGTAAGGCATGAATTATATAGTTATTTCTGTGTTTGGTGTCGCGCCTGGCGGGTTGAAATATGAAATATTTCGCAACAAAGCATCCTTCACTCATGCTGCCAAACATACCCTCGTAAAACTGACTATCGTACCGATCCTTGACTTTGGTGATGTCATTTACAAAATAGCCTCCAACACTCTACTCAGCAAATTGGATGCAGTCTATCACAGTGCCATCCGTTTTGTCACCAAAGCCCCATATACTACCCACCACTGCGATCTGTATGCTCTCGTTGGCTGGCCCTCACTTCATATTCGTTGCCAAACCCACTGGCTCCGGGTCATCTATACGTCTTTGCTAGATAAAGCCCCGCCTTATCTCAGCTCACTGGTAACCAAAGCAGCACCCACCCATAACAGGCGCTCCAGCAGGTATATTTCACTGGTCAACCCCAAGGCCAATTCCTACATTGGCCGCCTTTCCTTCCAGTTCTCTGCTGCCAATGACGACTGGAACGAACTGCAAAAATCTCTGAAGCTGGAGACCCATATCTCCCTGACTAACTTTAAGCACCAGCTGTCAGAGCAGCTCACAGATCACTGCACCTGTACATAGCCCATCTGTAAATAACCCATCCAACTACCTCATCCCCATAATGTTATTTATTTTGCTCCTTTACACCCCAGTATCTCTACTTGCACACTCATCTTCTGCATCTATCACTCCAGTGTTTAATTGCGTATTGTAAATATTTCGCCACTATGGCCTAATTATTGCCTCCCTTATCCTACATCACCTCCCTTATCCTACATCATTTGCACACACTGTATATAGACTTTTTGTATTGTATTATTGACTGTATGTTTGTTTATTCCATGTGTACCTCTGTGTTGTTGTTTGTGTCGCACTGCTTTGCTTTATCTTGGCCAGGTCGCAGTTGTAAATGACAACTTGTTCTCAACTAGCCTACCTGGTTAAATAAAGGTTAAATAAAGGTTAAATAAAATGAATATAAAACTTGTGAGGCGTCTGTTTTTTAAACTAGACACTCTAATGTACTTGTCCTCCTGCTCAGTTGTGCACCGGGGCTTCCCACTCCTCTTTCTATTCTGATTAGAGCCAGTTTGCGCTGTTCTGTGAAGGGAGTAATACACAGCGTTGGAGGAGATCGTCAGTTTCTTGGCAATTTCTCGCATGGAATAGCCTTAATTTCTCAGAGCAAGAGTAGACTGATTAGTTTCAGAAGAAAGGTCTTCGTTTCTGTCCATTTCGAGCCTGTAATTGAACTCACAAATGCTGATGCTCCAGATACTCAACTAGTCTAAAGGCCAGTGTTATTGCTTCTTTAATCAGCACTACAGTTATCAGCTGTGCTAACATAATTGGAAAAGGGTTTTCTAATGATCAATTAGCCTTTAAAATGATAATCTTGGATTAGCTAGCACAATGTGCCATTGGAACACAGGAGTGATGATTGCTGATAATGGGCCTCTGTACGCCTATGTAGACACTCCATTAAAAAATCAGCTGTTTCCAGCTACAATAGTCATTTACAACATTATCAATGTCTACACTGTATTTCTGATCAATTTGATGTTATTTCAATTGACCCCAAAAAATTGCTTTTCTTTCAAAAACAAGAACATTTCTAAGTGACCCCAAACTTTTGAATGGTAGTGTATGTTTGTAAACTTACAATTTAAAGGTACCATAAAGATTGAGTGTCCATATAGCTGTACCATGATATTTGCATTGCTACTAAGTAAACCTCCAATTGTTTTCCACTAGTCCACCCGCTAAAATCTCCCCCCATCCCAAGTTGGGTTGACGTCCCAGTAACTGGCAGACCACCCCTGTCCCACTGGATCGTAGAGTCTTTAAGAGATTGGAACCCATCATTTAAAAAGAGCACATAGTCCCACCCACAGAACTGCAGCAGATGGACCGCCAAAAGCATTTCCAACGCACTCACCTGGATTGTATTATATACAATTATTTTAAAAAGCGCAAACCACCACATTTAACCATGGAAAGGTGACTGGGAGTATGGCTCAATATAAACAGTGTAGTTAATCACTCCGCAAGGCAATCAAACCAGCAAAATGTTGGTAGAGAGACAATGTGGAGTCACAATTCAATGGCTCAGACACGAGACGTATGTGGCAGGGACTACAGACAATCACGGACTACAAAAGGAAAACCAGCCACGTCACGGACACCGACGTCTTGCTTCCAGACAAAATAAACACCTTCTTTGCCCGCTTTGAGGATAATACCGTGCCACCGACACGGCCCGCTACCAAAGACTCTTTCTCCATGGCCAACATGAGTAATACATTTAAATGTGTTAACCCTCGCAAGGTTGCCGGTCCAGACGGTATCCTTAGCCGCATCCTCAGAGCATGCGCAGATCAGCTGGCTGGTGTGTTTAAGGACATATTCAGTATTCATATTCATATTCATATTCTCCATATCCCAGTCTGCTGTCCCTACATGCTTCAAGATGGCCTACATTGCCCCGTAGCACCCGTAGCACTCGCTTCTGTCATCATGAAGTGCTTTAAAAGACTAGTCAAGGATCATATCAATTTGCTTACCGCCCCAAGAGGTCCACAAACAATGCAACCGCCATCACATTGCCTTATCTCATCTGTACAAGAGGAATACCAACAGTTGAAGTCAGAAGTTTACAAACACCTTAGCCAAATACATTTAAAGTTCGTTTTTCACAATTCCTGACATTTAATCCAAGTACAAATCCCTGTCTTAGGTCAGTTAGGATCCCCACTTTATTTTAAGAATGTGAAATGTCAGAATAATAGTACAGAGAATGGGTCAGTGGGTCAGAAGTTTACATACACTCAATTAGTATTTGGTAGCATTACATTTAAATTATTTAACCGAGGTCAAACATTTCAGGTAGTCTTCCACAAGATTCCCACAATAAATTGGGTGAATTTTGGCCCATTCCTCCTGACAGAGCTGCTGTAACTGAGTCAGGTCTGTAGGACGCCTTGCTCACACACGCTTTTTCAGTTCTGTCCACACATTTTCTATAGGATTGAGGTCAGGGTTTGTGATGGCCACTCCAATACCTTGACTTTGTTTTCCTTAAGCCATTTTGTATGCTTGGGGTCATTGTCCATTTGGAAGACCCATTTGTGAACAAGCTTTAACTTCCTGGCTGATGTCTTGAGATGTTGCTTAAATATATCCACATAATTCTCCTACCGCCTGATGCCATCTATTTTGTGAAGTGCACCAGTCCCCCCTCTAGAAAAGCACCCCCACAACATGATGCTGCCATCCCCGTGCTTCACGGTTGGGATGGTGTACTTTGGCTTGCAAGCATCCCCCTTTTTCCTCCAAACATAACGAAGTTCATTATGGCCAAACAGTTCTATTTTTGTTTCATCAGACCAGAGGACATTTCTCCAAAAAGTACAATCTTTGTCCCCATGTGCATTGCACTGTGTAGTCTGGCTTTTTAGTGTAGTCTGGCGGTTTTGGAGCAGTGGCTTCGTCCTTGCTGAGCGGCTTTTCAGGTTATGTCGATATAGGACTTGTTTTAATGTGGATATAGATACTTTTGTACCTGTTTCCTCCAGCATCTTCACAAGGTCCTTTGCTGTTGTTGTGGGATTGATTTGCACTTTTTGCACCAAAATACTTTCATCTCTAGGAGACAGAAGCTGTCTCCTTCCTGAGCGGTATGACAGCTGCGTGGTCCCATGGTGTTTATACTTGCGTACTATTGTTTGTACAGATGAACGTGGTACCTTTAGGCGTTTGGAAATTGCTCCCAAGGATGAACCAGACTTGTGGAGGTCTACAAATCTTTTTCGGAGGTCTTGGCTGATTTCTTTTGATTTTCCCGGCACAGTCAACTTAGTGTATGTAAACCTCTGACCCACTGGAATTGTAATACTGTGAATTATAAGTTAAATAATCTGTCTGTAAACAATTGTTGGAAAAATGACTTGTGTCATGCACAAAGTAGACGTCCTAACCGACTTGCCAAAACTATAGTTTGTTAACAAGAAATTTGTGGAGTGGTTGAAAAACGAGTTTTAACCACAAAGGCTAATATAGATAGCTTGTGCAATGTATAGTGGCAGAGTTTTTAGACACATAGCAACAGTATCTTATTAAAAGGCCTGCAGAAAAACATGAATCTTAAGGTCCCCTTAATCAATAATGGGGAGAGTCTTTGGGACCCACCCCCTACACATGCACGCCTCCAACTCAATCCTCAAGTTTGCAGATGACACAACAGTAGTGGACTTGATTACCAACAACGACGAGACAGCCTTCAGGTAGGAGGTGAGGGCTCTCGGAGTGTAGTGTCAGGAAAATAACCTCTCACTCAACATCAACAAATTAAAGGAGATGATCGTGGACTTCAGGAAACAGCAGAGGGAGCACCCCTCCATCCACATCGACGGGACAGCAGTGGAGAAGGTGGAACATTTTAAGTTCCTTGGCGTACACATCACTGACAAACTGAAATGGTCTACCCACACAGACAATGTAGTAAAGAAGACACAACAGCACCTCAGGAGGCTGAAGAAATTTGACTTGTCACCTAAAAACCTCAAACTTTTACAGACACAATTGAGATCATCCTGTCGAGCTGTATCACAGCCTGGAACGGCAACTGCACCGCCCACAACCGCAGAGCTCTCCAGAGGTATCTCTATGCAGTCAGACGTTTCATTATTTTGTGCCAACAAGGCCACAATAATTTGCCCCCTCTCTGATTGTCCGAGTGTGACCCCCTCTCCATGGGTTACTGCAGCTAGTGTTGCCAGCAATGCAACTACATGGCTGGGGTCACCCCACCAGAATTACCACTGGCTAGGTACAAGGTCATCAAGGTTCTCATTGGCAGCTTTGAGAAATTCCTTGTATATTATACTCACCCATCTGGGGGCTTTGGTTTTGTCGGACCAACCCTGCCAAGCAGGCTCAGAATCTTGAGGGGGCGGTGCTGCTTTAGTGGGTCTCTGAATTTATTTATCTTTCTGTCTTGGCTGCGTATAGGCTACTTGCAGTAGGCCTATAAAACAGATAAGGACTTCTCCTTAGTGTATGTCTCGCTCAGGTTGGTGTCTAGAGTATAGGGTTGGGGACCGTTCCATCATGATAGGACAATAAATATATTAACTGCATTTATAATTTATTTTGAAACGTATATCCCATATCTCCACAAAATTAAAAGCTCTCTCTGTCACAACTCCTGCTCGTAGACACACATGGGCTCTGGCATTTACAACCATTTTCTTTTTCCACCCACTTAACTCCACACTTTTCCAAACACAAAAACACCCCTCCCCACCTTCCATCACAATATACCCACACGTACCCACATACTGTGCCTTCTATGTCCTCTGTTTGCTGTGTTTTTATCCCTACCATGTTGATTCCTAATTTCAGGCTTTTGAGTACGTTTGTGTTCCAGGGGCTCGCGAGTGGCGCAGCGGTTTAAGGCACTACATCTCAGTGCTAGAGGTGTCACTACAGACCCTGGTTTGATTCAAGGCTGTTTCACAACCGGCCGTGATTGGGAGTCCCATAGGGTGGCGCACAATTGGCCCAGTGTCGTCCGGGTTAGGGGTTGGCTGGGGTAAGACGTCATTATAAAAAATAAGTTGTTCTTAAATCTTCTTATGGCTCTTTTCCCGTTAACGGGATCGATTTGACAACAGCCAGTGAAAGTGCAGGGCGCCAAATTCAAACAACAGAAATCTCATAATTAAAACTCAAACATACAAGTATTATACACCATTTTAAGGATAAACTTGTTGTTAATCCCACCACAGTGTCCGATTTCAAAAAGGCTTTACGACGAAAGCATACCATGCGATTATGTTAGGTCAGCGCCTAGTCACAGAAAAAACAGCAATTTTCCAGCCAAAGAGAGGAGTCACAAAAAGCAGAAATAGAGATCAAATTAATCACAATCCTTTGATGATCTTCATCAGATGGCACTCATAGGACTTCATGTTACACAATACATGTACGTTTTGTTCGATAAAGTTCATATTTATATCCAAAAATCTCAGTTTACATTGGCGCGTTATGTTCAGTAATGTTTTGCCTCCAAAACATCCGGTGATGTTGCAGAGAGCCACATCAATTTACAGGAATACTCATCATAAACGTTGATGAAAGATACAAGTGTTGGGCATAGTATTAAAGATATACTTCTCATTAATGCAACCGCTGTGTCAGATTTCAAAAAAGCTTAACGGCAACAGCACACCATGCGATAATCTGAGTACAGCGCTCAGCCACCATACAGATACATGCAATGTTGTGGAGTCAACAAAAGTCAGAAATAGCATTATAAATATTCACTTAATTTTGATGATCTTCATCGGAATGCTCCCCCCCAGGAATCCCAGTTCGACAATACATGTTTGTTTTGTTCGATAAAGTCCATCATTTATGTCCAAATACCTCCTTTTTGTTCGTGCGTTTAGTCCAGTAATCCAAATGCACAAGTTGCGAGCACTAAGTCCAGACAAAGTCAAAAAAGTTCTATTACAGTTCGTAGAAACATGTCAAACGATGTATAGAATCAATCTTTAGGATGTTTTTATCATAAATCTTCAATAATGTTTCAACCGGACAATTCCTTTGTCTTTAGAAATGAAAAGGAACGGAGCTCGCGCTCACGGCCGTGCACGTGACTAAACTAAAGGCTTTCTGCCAGACCCATGATTCAAACAGCTCTTATTCTCTCCCGTTTCACAGTAGAAGCCTGAAACAATGCTCTAAAGACTGTTAACATCTAGTGGAAGCCTTAGGAAGTGCAATCAGAGCAAATTTTACACTGTATATTGGATAGGCAATCACATGAAAAACTACAAACCTCAGATTTTCCACAGGTTTTTGCCTGCCATATGAGTTCTGTTATACTCACAGACATCATTCAAACAGTTTTAGAAACTTCAGAGTGTTTTCTATCCAAATCTAATATGCATATCTTAGCTTCTAGGCCCGAGTAGCAGGACGTTTACTCTGGACACGCTTTTCATCCGAACGTGAAAATAGCGCCTCCCAGCCATAAGAAGTTATTAACTGACTTGCCTAGTTAAATAAAGGTTAAATAAATAAAAAAATGTGAAGATGTATTATTTCAATAATTATCCTTTCTTCTAATCCTGTCTTTTATCTCTTCAATAATACTATAAATAGAAAGTTGAATACTAATTACAACATTCCCTATCTTGAATGGAATTGTGTATTTGTAGTTTGTTTGTTTATCAATTGTTGTATTTTATTGTTTTCCTATTTTTTTGTATTACAATCCCTACCATGGGAGGGGAATACCTAACACCTTTATTGTGTGTTCCATTATTCGACCCCTCTATGGGAATTTGTAATATTTAGAATAGCCATGGAGTAGTCTTGCTGTCTCGGGACAGTTAGTTATGAATATCGTTTCTCGACTACGAGAGCTACACGTTTCCCTTTTAATCTATTCACCTTGAAGAGTGGGTACAGAACTTTGCGCCATTCTGCAGTTTCCTTCCGGAACTGATTATCATGACTATTTTTGTGCCATCGAGTCTTTTGGCCAGGCTTTTAACCATTATTTCATCTTTAAAGTATGCAAATTTGGCAGCGATTGGGCACTCACATCTCTGACCTCTCTGTCCGAAACGGTGTACACATTATTATCTTTACAAGACTTACTATTTTTGTCGCATTGTCGAGAAGGAACCTGCAAGTACGAATTTTGTTTGACAGTGTATACCATATGTATCCTGTACATACAACTAATAAAAATAAAAACTTGAGGGGAGTCCACTCTCCCTGTTAAGCCTCTTTTTTCCCCTGCTTATATCTAGAATTGATGACTAAACTATGCACCCTATGCCCTATAAAGTGCACTACTTTTGACCAGGGCCCATTGGGCTTATGTGCACTATGTAGGGAACAAGGTGCCATTTGGGACGTATCCTAAACGGTGCTAATAAAAAGCCTTGTCTCTGCATTATACTCACTACAGTATTGCTGTTGTTTCAATAAAGTTTGGTAATTTGGCTGACAATTCTGTGTAAGGACATGTTTATGGGCTTATTCAAGTCTGAGCATAAAAGCTGCAACATAGTTGAAACGAAACGATGCACATGTGACTGAGTCACACGTTTGTATTAAAATAACATGACTCCATATTAAAACTAATTTCCTTTCCTCAAAAAAGCTTTTTACAGAATTAGAAACATGTAAATTAGTCCATAAAAACACACGCTCGCAGACACACACAAATAAATATAACTTTTGGGAAGGCATCAGGCTATAGTGCACACACACGTCAATAGAGAGAGAAAGGGAGATGTATTTACTGCCGGCCCTCAGTAAACAGGAAAGGACCGTTCTGGAAACCACAAGGCTTATTAAAGCCATCGTCCTTTCCGGTCTGTTCAAGGGAATTTCCTGAGCCAGCATCTCCACACCACGCTATGTCTCATACTATCCACACATCCGCACAGTTCAGAATGTGTGTGTGTGTGTGTGTGTGCATGTTCGTGTGGGTGCGTGTTTGTGGGTGTAGTTATCAGAGTGGGGCCGTCTAAGTCTGAAGGGTCCTCTCTACTGAAGTGTGACTGAGGTTTCACAGACAGACCTATCAGACTACTGGCCCTTAAGCACGTTCTCCTTCTCGCTCTCTCTCCCTTTCCTTTTCAGCCTACTGAACCTTATCTACTCTCTCCCTGTACTCTTTTAAACACTCTCTCCTTCTTTTCTGTCTCTGTCTCTCCTTTACATTCTCCTTCCATATCTCCCTCTCCTCTTGTCTCCTTCTCCTCTTCACCTTCTATCTCTCCTTAAGCACTCCATATAATTTCCAGTCTCCATCTCTCCTTCTGCTCTTGAGTCTCCCTCCAATCTCTTTTTCTCTCATCTTCAGTCTACACTATTTTCTTCCTCTCCAGTCTCCTTCCCTCTCTCCATTCTTCAGTTCAGGTCCCTGTATTGTCTGTTACTCCAACAGAGAGATTTACTAGTGTGTTGAAACTGTTGTTGTTTTGTTGTTGTCTGTCACAGTTTATAATGACAGTGGGATACATAGTGTCTACCCACCTCATCTCCATGTCTTCCATCCCCCTGTGATCAGTTTATAGCTTGCTTGCGACAGATGAAGTATGAAGATGGGCGAAATAAATTAAATAGACCAAAGTCAATTTCTCTTCGCCCCCACTCTCAATCTCAAGACACAGCACCGCCCTATTGAGACAGCTGCTGTGGGTTCCACTCCCAAAAAAGACTTACTGAAATCTGCGTTCCAAATGGCACCCTATTCCCTATGTAGTGCACTACTTTTGACCAACGCCCACAGGGAATAGGGTGCCATTTGGGACACAGCCCTTGTCTCTTTACAAAAATAGAGGATGCAGCTCTGTCGATGGGCCTGATGTCTGCAACAATGCCAAGAGGAGATGATAGGTTTCAGTAAAACCAGTGAGATTTAGGAGTCCTGGACGGCTTACAAGACAAAATACCAATGGGAAGGGGAATTGGGTCGACGTGTAGTATGTCTAGGGAAGTCTCGACCAGTTAAAACAAACATGAAAATAAATGACTTTGCTATGAGACAGCTATGATCAGTGTTTGTGTCTGTCACTCTACTGTATGTGTTCTGGGGAAGTGTTTGTGTGGTGGTTTGTCACAACTGTCATAGGATACGTCCTGACTGGCAGCCCATAGGGTTCTGGTCAAAAGTAGTGCACTATATAGGGAATCATGTGTGATTTGGGACACACATTTAGTCTACAATCTATCTTCAGTATTGACACTAGCATCCTTCTGATGACTATGCATCTCTGGAGTCTCTCACCCTGTGTTTAACACTAGAACCTCCAAGATGGTCAATCTGACTGTTTTCAATTTGTTGATTTCAATTTTGTAATAAAAAAACAAAACTTGAAACCACCTGTCTCTGACTTTTCCTAAATATGTGTATTTTGAACTCTAGCAGTACTTTCAGTGCCGTGATGGTCAGAATGACCATATGGATATTTAACCCTTAGCCGATCATTTCCACGCCCCCTGCGGAACTCAAATTAACATAATACAAAAATCCCCAGCAAAATACATCTGTTTAATAGCCGGTCCTCGAGGAGTACCAGTAGCCACGAGTCTAATACCAGTAGCCACGAGTCTCCCGGGTGGCGCAGTGGTCTAGGGCACTGCATCGCAGTGCTAGCTGCGCCACCAGAGTCTCTGGGTTCGCGCCCAGGCTGGGCTGGGTTCGCGCCCAGGCTCTGTCGCAGCCGGCCGCAACCGGGAGATCCGTGGGGCGACGCACAATTGGCATAGCGTCGTCCGGGTTAGGGAGGGTTTGGCCGGTAGGGAGGGTTTGGCCGGTAGGGATATCCTTGTCTCAGTATGTAAAAATGTAATAAAAAATGTATGCACTCTACTGTAAGTCGCTCTGGATAAGAGCGTCTGCTAAATGACTAAAATGACTAAAATGTAATAAATCCATTTAACAAGGAAAAGCTTGGCCTTGTTGCATCCCCCTTTGTACCAATGTAATTTGGAAGTGTTTATAACAGTCTTAGGTAACATTAGAATATGAAATGTAAATGTTTGAAAGAACATAAGGCTGTAGGCTATACTGTAGTGCATTCAGAAAGTATAACACCCCTTGACTTTTTCCACATTTTGTTGTGTTACAGCCTGAATATGAAATTTATTAAATTTAGATTTTTTTGTCACTGGCCTACACACAATACCACATGATGTCAAAGTGGAATGATGTGTTTTGACATTTTTACATTAAAAAAGAAAAGCTGACAAGTATTCAACCCCTAAGCTCAGGAGTAAAAATGTGCTTAACTCCCTAGAATCAATTGACGCACTGGTGCGTCGATCTAAGTTACAAGTTACATTAAAAAAAACATAAAAATCGGTAATCTTAAGCTAAAGATATCCGCCTGTGTCACACTTCAGCAGAGCTAGTGCAGTATTTACAGACCATGAGACATCCCGAAAATCGGTCATCTCATTAAAACATCTGTAGCGTCCGAACGGTTTAACATACAAACTCTTATGGAAAGGGGAGACTCTCACCAACACGATGGTGTTCTTCGTTTGGCTCTACGACCCGCACAAGTGCCAGGAGACATGTCTGAAGTCGGTACTGTCGATGTGCCAACTTCTGTTTAGTAGCGTCCAAACAGTTTGAGCTGGAACCCCACAAGTGTCACAAGAGTCATCTGAAGGTAACCAGTACCGGATAAAAAAAAACTAATGGTCAGTATTAAGGTAGTTTTGTGCCTACCCAAAAGGGGTTCAATATGTGTAAAATATATATATATATACAGTATATATTTCCTGAGTTTTTTTTTATATGTCCTAGAAAACATTTTTTTTTACTGTCCTTTTTGCCATTTATGAATTTGCTTCAGTAGTGAAGGCCAAAATCTATATATTATTTTATACCTGGACACTGTGTGCAATAATAGTGTTTAATTGGTAGATGGGTACATTTTTTAAAATAAAATAGCAGACATGGAATATCCCTTTGAGCATGGTGAAGTTAAAAATTGCACTTTGCATGGTCACTACAAATATACAGGCATCCTTCCTAACTCAGCTGCCAGAGAGGAAGGAAACCACTCAGGGATTTCACCATGAGGCCAATGGTGATTTTAAAACAGTTACAGAGTTTAATAGCTATGATAGGAGAAAATTGAGGATGGATCAACAACATTGTACTGTAGTTACTCCAAAATGCTAACCTAATTGACAGAGTGAAAAGAAGGAAGCTTGTACGGAATACAAACATTCCAAAACATGCACAAGGTTTGCAACAAGGCACTAAAGTAATACTGCAAAAAAATGTGGCAAAGCAATCAACTATTTGTCCTGAATACGAAGTGTTGCTGTTTATAACTCGAGTTCTGTTTGTGATATTAAGATTATAACAACGACAGTGTGTTATCAAATCAAAGTTTATTTGTCACGTGCGCCGTTTACAACAGGTGTAGACCTTACAGTGAAATGCTTACTTACAGGCTCTAACCAATAGTGCAAAAAAAGGTATTAGGAAAAACACATAATAGCACAATTGGTTGGGCGCCCATAAAACTGCTGCCATTTCATCCGGCGCCATTTTATATGGACTTATTTAGGAAAAGTCAAGGAGGGGTACACTACTAAAAACGTCAGAGTAAATAAACATTTACATTTGTTGTGAGTCATTAAAATGCTCTCTGCCTTTCTAGTGTTAATATACACAATCACAAAAAAATGCATTAATATTTATTTTAGGAAGATCATAAAAAACATGATACAAGACAATTTATTTATGTTTTGAGTTTTATTTATCTGTGCTTAGTAGCCAAAGCTAAAGCTACGCCATGCCAATCTAATACTGTACCATGCCAATGAAGTCAACTTGTTCATTTAGCAGACAATCACAGGCCCGGCCCTACCAGTCAACACACATATATTTTACAGTAAGAATATAATGGAATACAACAGAAGAAAATAGAAAGTATATTTTTCCAGAATGGCTATTGCTGATTGTCACCAGTAGCCTACCCACATGAGGAAGGCATGGGGCCACGGTTACTATAGGAAAAAGTTAGATTTTGAAACACAGACAAACTGCGCATTTTGTATAGTTGTTTGGCAAAAATAGGTGCATTAGAAACCTTAAAATCTGGTCTTTCTGATAGAGTACAGCAATCAAAACATCTGGCCTGCATGGACCTCTGTAGGATGATATGTAAGAAGTGCTATTTGGTAAGCTCCTTGCTTCTTTGTCAATGCATGCTGTCAGGTCATCAGTCTCTTCATTCTTTATTTGACAATTGATTATATTGTCATCCATCAGATTATTGTCAATTTAATCTGGTCTTTAGACCACATCTATTAGTATTATTATGATATGTGTGAAATTAGATTCAATATAGGTTAGGTGTAGTTTGAATGGGCCAGCTGGGCAATCAACTGTTGTCTTACAGTCAGAAAATACATAATCTTAATTTAGTATTTATAGTCTATGCTCTTCTGGATCAATCAATACCTTTTCTGACTGATTACAATTTACATTTGGTGTCCTGTGGATTCTTATGACCTATTTTAACATAATAAATGCATTAATTTAGTAATTGATTTATTATGGAATATTTATACAATTTAAGAATGACGATCATTGTCATTGTAGTAGTAGCTCTGTGTTAAACCCGTCGCTCAGTTGGTCATTGTGTTCAGCGCCCCACAGTCACCGGGTCAGTTCTCCCAGCGCTGCACACACACACATGCGCACACATACACGCACGCACGCACGCACACTCACTCACTCACTCACTCACTCACTCACTCACTCACTCCAAATAGATCCCAGTTGCCCTTTAGTCCCGGGCCTGACCAGCGGAGCCACCACAAACCTTCCTCCTAGTCCTGCATCCAAAGAAGAAATGTCCGATCATCAACTGAATCCAAATGAATTGGCTCTTCTTTCAACAGAGAATAGAACCACATGTAGGCTTATCTAAATGTGGTTAAAATTATAAGAGGAGTAACAAGACAAAGCCCTCCATTGATTATTGATCCCCAACCTTGGACTTGTTCCAATCAGACCAATAAGGGCCTTGTCAGCTCTTGCACATGAACACATGCACTGGTATGAACAACACCCTGCCAATAGTTACAAACTCCCAAACAGATAACCTGACATCCTGATTACTCAGAAATAGAACTTGGTTGAGGCACACTCCCTACAAATGTAGGATCTTTCATCACCCTGTGGCCAGAAAACTTTCCTGCAATGTAGGACATTTAGGTTTAAAAATGCTTCAGAAGTTTGTAATTTCCACTTTGAAATTTCAGACTTGATTTTCTTTTACGAAAAATGTATCAACCCCTACAAAATGTTCATTAATTATAATTCACATAATTATTCACATTTCTTGTTGCTGCAGCACTATTTTCCTGCTGTAGCAAACTGGCTAAAATTATACTCTGGTCAACCATTTGCCATCAGGCCGGGCGGTGACAGTTTTAACAGTTTGATTTAAACACAGTCAGTCCCATTTTGTTGCCGAGATATTAAAGCAATGCTTTGGTTACCAGCTCTCAGTTCTGATTCACAGGCAAAAACTGAATGACATTTTTCTCTTACTTTGTGTAGGACAGGACTTTGATAAGTCATCTTTTCTGTTTGCTAGAAGTTTAGAAAAACATACAGTATTTGAGTATATCAATTCTTTCAGTGGACAGATAGATGGTAATGTAAACATTGCTAGTTTGTCTCTGTGAAATGCTTGTGGCACTGTCTGTCTGAGGCAGTACAGGCTGACAAAAAAACAGTCCCCACAGGGTTATGGGCTAGGGTTAGTTTTAGGGTTAGGTTTAGGGTTAGGTTTTTGGGTTAAGGTTAGGGTTAAGGTTAGGGTAGTAGTATGGGTAAGGATTAGAATTAGGTTTAGGGCTAGGGAAAATCCGATTTTGAATGTGACTGAATTGTGTGTCCACACAAGGTTAGCTGTACAAGACTGTGTGTGTGTGTGTGTTTGTGCCCCCTGTCCCCAGCACACCACCCTCCACCCTTACTCCCTACCGATAGGAGTGTCTTTGAAGAGAGGCCTGATGGAGAGGGAGATAAGATGGGGCTCTCAGGATGAGGAAGCCTGGTCCGACTGCTGGGCGTCCGGGCAGGCCCTGACATGCTGTGTGTGTGTGTGACGGTGAGCTCTGTGACTAGATTAGAGGCAGCAGTTGGTGCAGATTCTAGATTCTACTTTTCCCTGGAGCGGTGTGTGTGTGCTCTGCTGGGACCCCCTGGAGTAACAGTGGCTCTCTGTGGTTGGAGAGGGGCACCCCAGACCGCCCCAGCCCGCTCCCTGTAACCCTACCCTAGTGATAACCATCGCACCCTGGGCCAGGGCCCACCGCCTACCCCCAGAAGCCCCCCACCGCCCCCACCTTGGGGTCACCGAGGAGGGGCAACACTTTCACGTCAATGCAGGCCTGTCTGGAGGTCTAGCATAGCTCCACTGAATCTGATAACTGAATCACACATCCACATTGCTTTGTTTTAAGCCTGGACCACGTTCAACTCACAAGGTTGGCCTTTCACTATGTGATGTCTGTGTTGCTGACTGTTGAGGAGGCAGGTATTGGGAAACTATAGAAATATTGGAACATTGAAGTAAATCAAGCCATAGTTGTGAGAGTTTATATGAAATTATCACTATATAATAACAGCATTACAATATAACTGGCCACTTATTTCCTACCTGTGATTCTAAGACTGACCGAGAGGCAATCTGTGAAGTAAAAATGGTTTGTGTAATTGAAGAAAAACTGAGGAAAAGCTTTCATTGAATGTCTGGGCTGGGAGAGAGAATCTGCATACCAAAATGGCACCGTATTCCATTTATAGTACACTACTTTCGACCAGAGCCCTAATGCACTATATAGGGAATATAGTGCCATTTAGGCCAGAAAGTGTTAATTTCTTGTTCCTCGAGGGGCCTGGGAGCGAGTCCAGTGGATATTTGGAGTGATTGGGTATGGTATGGGGTTTGTATCTAAATATTTGCCCAACCTGGCTTCATTACAGATCAGATAGAGGTTCTTTTCTAAAGCCGCCATTCCTTCCCTTCCTAAAATAACCTCTTGCACTAGTATGGCGGGAGAGCACTTAGTGCATTAGGGCCCTCCCCTCCCCTCTCCCCTCCTCTTCTCGCCTATCCTCACCTCTTCCCTCTTCTAAACAGATGTGAAGTGTGTGTCACTACTATGGTTTCTGCAAACATACAGAGCCTTGACTGACATCCTCTACTCTGTAAACTAGCTTTAAATTGTTCTGATCATCTGTTAAAACTAAAATTCCAGTTGTTTGAAAAGAAAAGATGAGGATTGGGGTGGGGTGGGCTCACCTGTTGTTTTTCAGACTACATACCCTGCTATTTAAGTGAAGTTAATACTATCCTTCCCACGCTCCCACCAGCTGCCTGGTGCCACAGAGAGGCATCACCACCCTGAACCTCCTCAGCCTCCACTTTACCATAAAGCCCTGCCACTCCAGCAATCTGGATAAATACACAAGAGCACTCAGTATATGGTCCATATCACCCATGAGAGCTTCCATGTATTTTAAGTAGAGCAACAAGAGAGAAGGGTGTATATCTCTTTTCTCTCTCTCTCTCTCTCTCCCTCTCTTCCTCTCTCCCTCCCTCGAAATCGAAAATTGTGATTCTATTTTAAGAATTGAACCGAAACCAAACCGACTTCAAAAAGCACTAATTGCTCAGCACTAGTATTTACTAACTGTAAGGATCGGCGCTGGTAGAGACGAGAAGCAGGTACAGGGAGTAAACATTTAATGAAAGACGGACATGAAACAGGACAGGACAGCGTCTGGACATGAACACATAAAGACATTAATGCTGACACAGGGAACAAACGGGGGAGCAGACAATTATAGATGGGGCAATCAACAATGGGAAGGAGTCCAGGTGAGTCCAAGCAGGCGTGACAGTAGACCCCACTCTAGGGGCGCCACCCGGCGTCCCACCTGAGCGAGCCTGACGGGCCGACCAAGACATGGGCGCTGGACTAGCCGGCTGGGGTGTAGAAGCCCGAAGAGCCAGCAGCGGCGTGGAAGCCTGGCGAGCCGACTGAGCCGTGGGAGCCTGACGATCCAGCTGAAGCGTGAAAGCCTGACAATCCTGCTGAGACGTGGGAGCTTGGCGAGCCGGCTGAGGCGTGAAAGCCCAACAAGCTGGCTGAGGCATGACGTGGAATGGGAACCTGTTGACTCAACCAGGGCAAGAAGCCTTCTCGTGCCAGCTAAGACGTGGAATACCGACGAGCTAGCTGAGGCACCTCCGGTTCCATCGGCGACGGCATCCGGACCCGACGTCACCAACCAAAAACAAAAACCTTCCTGATGCTTCGTATAGTGTCAGCATTCTGTAAGAATCGATGATGTTAGCGACGAGAAGCAGGTACAGGGAATTAACATTTAATGAAATACGGACATGAAACAGAACAGCGTCTGGACATGAACACATAACGGCATTAATGCTGACACAGGGAACAAATGGGGCAGCAGACAATTATAGATGGGGTAATCAACAAAGGGAAGGAGTCCAGGTGAGTCAAATGAGCGCTGATGCGCGTAATGATGGTAACAGGTGTGCGTAATGAAGCCTGGCAGCCTGGCGCCCTTGAGCGCCACAGGGGGAGAGCGGGAGCCGGCGTGACAACTAACACTGAGGTATAGTATAAATCCAGCCCTGGTAGTGGCCGTACAGCTAGCAGGGCTTCACAGGTTGTTTGCCCTGAATCTCTGGATCTTGTAATTGCTTTTGTCCCCAGCCATAAAAGCAATAAATCCTTATCGGTAGATAAGTAAAGCTGGGGCCAAGGAGAAGCATAAATATTTCCCAATTATCAATGATCCTGCAGGGTGGCGCCCCATTTACCGCTTGTGCTTCAAGCTTCAACCGCGGTGTTATCATAAAGTTGGATCATACTGCCATGGCGACTAATGGCCAGTAGGGATAAGATATTCCATAACGTTGCTGCCCTGCAGTTTAGTCAGGGTAGCTGTAAATAAGAGCCAGTGGCTGTGTAGGGGCAGTAGAGAGCAAGGCTAATGGCAGTTGGAGCATGGTCTTTTAACTGGCGAGAACACATGCATGCACTCTCCCTGAGCCCCTTCTTTCTTTCTGACTGACTTGCCATAGAGAGAGAGAGCTGCCTGTCTGCCGGTGTGTCTGTTGTGGGGTTAGGTTACTGTTTGTGTTGATCCAGTTCTGGGTTACATGAGTCGAACACAGCTGAGGTGAACATGCTTCATACATTTGCCTGGATTGACCTAAATCCTATAACTGTTCTAAAAAAAAACAGTGGGCTCCATTTAACAGTAATGTAAGATTTAAGAGATCTGTGCTTCAACAGAATGACAAGTAAAGTATTCTACAGGACCAAGTTAGAGGAGGCAACAATTCATCCTAACCACAATGAACGGCTGTCTATGAGCTTCCAGGCCTGCGAACGCAATCACATTGTTAACCCTCAAAAAGATCAGGTTGCAAAATCACCATGTTTTTTAAGTCACCGTAAGTCTACTGGTATTGTACAAGCAGTGGATTCAGATTTAACATATTTGTAAATCTTGAGTTCAGGTACAAACCTTTCATTGGTAAAATCAAATAAACCTCACCCTTCTATAGAAACATTGATTGATGTCCATTAACCCTGTCAAATTAATGTAATAATAGATGAGAAAGACAGGCTCCAAATAAGAGCGGTTTGTGTTCAATTCCGTGTCTTTTAGAGTAGGTCACAGGGTTTGTTTATGGCAGGGTGAACAAGAAGGGAAGCACTAGGGCTCGTGTTGAGGTGGATCAGCCTACCCCTCTATCGGTAGACTGCAGACGGTCTCTACCTCTAAAGACACAGATATGGATACAGGACGCAGAGAGACAGGACACAGATACAGTCACAAACACTGAAAACACAGACAGAGAAAGAGACACAAACATAAACAGAGTGAGAGACAAAGACACTGACACAGACACTGACACTGTGTCACGCCTGCTCCCGCTCCCCCTCTCTGGCGCTCGAGGGCGTCAGGCTGCCCATCATTACGCACACCTGTCACCATCATTACGCGCATCAGTGCATCATTGCACATTCCCAAACCAGAAACCGTGGATTGATGGCAGCATTCGCGTGAAACTGAAAGCGCGAACCACTGCTTTTAACCAGGGCAAGGTGACCGGAAACATGACCGAATACAAACAGTGTAGCTATTCCCTCCGCAAGGCAATCAAACAAGCTAAGTGCCAGTATAGAGACAAAGTAGAGTCGCAATTCAACAGCTCAGACACAAGAGGTATGTGGCAGGGTCTACAGTCAATCACGGATTACAAAAAGAAAACCAGCCCCGTCGCGGACCAGGATGTCTTGCTCCCAGACAGACTAAATAACTTTTTTGCTCGCTTTGAGGGCAATACAGTGCCACTGACACGGCCCGCTACCAAAATCAGTAGTGGAGTGGGTAGTAAGTTTTAAGTTCCTGGGTGTACACATCACGTACAAACTGAATTGGTCTACCCACACAGACAGCGTTGTGAAGAAGGCGCAGCAGCATCTCTTCAACCTCAGGAGGCTGAAGAAATTCGGCTTGTCACCAAAAGCACTCACAAACTTCTACAGATGCACAATCGAGAGCATCCTGTCGGGCTGTATCACCGCCTGGTACGGCAACTGCTCCGCCCACAACCGTAAGGCTCTCCAGAGGGTAGTGAGGTCTGCACAACGCATCACCGGGGGCAAACTACCTGCCCTCCAGGACACCTACACCACCCGATGTCACAGGAAGGCCATAAAGATCATCAAGGACAACAACCACCCGAGCCACTGCCTGTTCACCCCGCTATCATCCAGAAGGCGAGGTCAATACAGGTGCATCAAAGCAGGGACCGAGAGACTGAAAAACAGCTTCTATCTCAAGGCCATCAGACTGTTAAACAGCCACCACTAACATTTAGTGGCCGCTGCCAACATACTGACTCAACTCCAGCCACTTTAAAACCTTTTCTCAATAGGGGTGCGCCATTTCGACTTTGTAAAAAAACGTTCCCAAATTAAACTGCCTCGTACTCAATTCTTGCTCGTACAATATGCATATTATTATTACTATTGGATAGAAAACACTCTAGTTTCTAAAACCGTTTGAATTATATCTGTGAGTAAAACAGAACTCATTTTGCAGCAAACTTCCTGTCAGGAAGTGAGAAATCTGAAATCGGGCACTCTGTTCCAGGGTCAGTTTATTAATTTGCATGTAATCTATGGGTCGACATGCACTGCATACGCCTTCCCCTAGATGTCAGTAAGCAGTGAGAATTGGAATGGGGTGTCTAGGTAGATCTGAGGCCGTACAAAAGCTCTTGGAACCGGGTGTGCAGTCTTGCGTCATGGCGCAAGACAGACCTCAGGATTGCATTCTGAAAAGCTCTCGTTATAGGCGTTAGATATATCCGGCTCTGATTTTATTCGATATAGGTGTTAAAAACATCATAATGTAGTTATTTTAAACCGAGTTATATCAGTTTATATCAGTATATTGCGATTTTCGGTATTTTATTTGTGCTGCGTTATGGTGAGTTGGACACGTCTTCGCCACATGGCTAATGTTTGCTGCTAATTCCAAAGTTGAAGACGACAATCTACAACCGAGCAACAATTATTCTGGACAAAGGACAACTTGCACAAGATTCTGATGGAAGCTCATCAAAAAGTAAGAACTATTTATGATGTTAATTCGTATTTCTGTTGAAAAATGTTAAACTATTATTCTGCCATTAATTTCGGTGCGGTCTCGCTTTAACGCACGCTGTATGTCGTAGTAACGTTAATTAAAAAAATCTAACACAGCGGTTGCATTAAGAACTAATGTATCTTTCATTTGCTGTCCAACCTGTATTTTTTAGTCAAGTTTATGATTAGTTATTGATTAGATTAGGTGCCTCTCCCAAGATTTCTCCCGACATTTTGTTTGCAGTTTGGCTACTATTCTCATTGTATAACCACGATTTGTGCCGCTAAATATGCACATTTTCGAACAAACCATATATGTATTGTGTAATATGATGTTATAGGACTGTCATCTGATGAAGTTTTGAGAAGGTTAGTGAAAAATTTAATATATTTTGCTGGTTTATTCGCTATCGCTAACGTGCATGAATCAATGCTGCTGTGTGGTTGGCTATTGTAGTAAGCTAATATAATGCTATATTGTGTTTTCGCTGTAAAACACTTAAAAAATCTGAAATATTGGCTGGATTCACAAGATCTTTGTCTTTCATTTGCTGTACGCTGTGTATTTTTCATAAATGTTTTATGATGAGTATTTAGGTAATTCACGTTGCTCTCTGTAGTTATTCTAGCTGCTTTGGTGAGATTTTGTGATGGTGGCTGCAATGTAAAACTATGATTTATACCTGAAATATGCACATTTTTCGAACAAAACATATGCTATACAATAAATATGTTATCAGACTGTCATCTGATGAAGTTGTTTCTTGGTTAGTGACTATTTATATCTTTATTTGGTCGATTTTGTGATAGCTACCTATGCAGTAAAAAAATGGTGGGGAAAAAAAGTTTAGTCTTTTGCTATCGTGGTTAGCTAATAGAAATACATATTGTGTCTTCCCTGTAAAACATTTTAAAAATCAGAAATGATGGTTGGATTCACAAGATGTGTATCTTTCATCTGGTGTCTTGGACTTGTGATTTCATGATATTTAGATGCTAGTATTTACTTGTGGCGCTATGCTAGGCTATGCTAGTCAGCTTTTTTACTGATGAGGGTGCTCCCGGATCCGGGATGAGTACCAAGTAAAAGTTAATAATGGGAATTGATGGACATTTATGTAAAAATGTATCACTAGCCACTTTAAACAATGCCACTTATGTTTACATACCCTACATTACTCATCTCATATGTATATGTATATACTGTACTCTATGTCATCTACTGCATCTTGCCATATTTATGTAATACATGTATCACTAGCCACTTTAAACAATGCCACTTTATGTTTATATACCCTACATTACTCATCTCATATGTATATACTGTACTCTATACCATCTACTGCATCTTGCCTATGCCGTTCTGTACCATCACTCATTCATATATCTTTATGTACATATTCTTTATCCCTTTACACTTGTGTGTATAAGGTAGTAGTTGTGGAATTGTTAGGTTAGATTACTCGTTGGTTATTACTGCATTGTTGGAACTAGAAGCACAAGCATTTCGCTACACTTACATTAACATCTGCTAACAATGTGTATGTGACAAATAACATTTGATTTGATTTGGACTCACCTGGACTCCTTCACTTTGTTGATTGCCCCCTCTAAATCTGTCTGTTCCTCAGTTTGATCCCCGTGTATGCATTAATGTCGTTTTGTTTTCCCTGTCCTGACGCTGTCCGTGTTATGTTTCATGTCCATTATTTATTAAATGTTCACACCCTGTACGTGCGTCTCCCAGCGCCTGCCCTTACACACTGACATATAGACACACACACTAACATGAATGCTCCTGCTCCCGGCATGTCCCCAAATTCAGGCTATAACATCATCATACTTAGAACAGAGATGGGTTCTATGGTTCCATGGTTCTATGGTTGTGTGGTTCTATAGTTCTGTGTTTGGAGGAAAACAGGACAGACTGGTGCCAGGCAGAGAGAGCAGTGGTTGTATGGGTGAACAACCTCTCTCCCCTGGTGTGCCTGCACTCACACCCACCCACCTAGCCCCCAGGCAAATAAACCACAAACAAACCCTGCCGGGCCCCCAGGCTGTACGGCACCAAGCAGCCCTGTCCTATCCTACAGACAGTCTACCACTGTCACCTCCCTGACTGACTCCCAACATTCACATCTACAGTTAAAGTCGGAAGTTTACATACACTTAGGTTGGAGGTATTAAAACTCGTCTTTCAACCACTTCACACATTTCTTGTTAACAAACTATAGTTTTGGCAAGTCGGTTAGGACAGCTACTTTGTGCATGACACAAGTAATTTTTCCAACAATTACTTCACTTATTATTCAATGTGTTACAATTCCAATGGGTCAGAAGTTTACATACGTACACTAAGTTGACTGTGCCTATAAACAAAATGGAAAATTCCAGAAAATTATGTCATGGCTTTGGAAGCTTCTGATAGGCTAATTGACATCACTTGAGTCAATTGGAGGTGTACCTGTGGATGTATTTCAAAGCCTACTGTCACGCCCTGACCTTAGAGATCCTTATTATTCTCTATGTTTGGTTAGGTCAGGGTGTGACTCGGGTGGGAAAGTCTATGTTTTCTATTTCTTTGTTTTTGGCCGAGAGTGGTTCCCAATCAGAGGCAGCTGTCTATCGTTGTCTCTGATTGGGGATCATATATAAGTTGTCAATTTCCTTTTGGGTTTTGTGGGATCTTTTTTTCTGTTTAGTGTCTGTGCCTGACAGAACTGTTCGCTCTCGTTTTTTGTCATTGTTATTATGGTGTCATCAATAAAAAGACGATGTACGCCTACCATGCTGCACCTTGGTCCACTCTTCCTTCTACAAACGAGAGCTGTTACAGAAGATCCCACCAAAAAACGGATCAAGCAGTGTGGCCAGGAGGACTGGACATGGGAGGACATCCTGGATGGCAAAGGATCCTGGACGTGGGAGGAGATCCTGGCCAGAAGGGATCACCTCCCATGGGAACAGGTGGAAGCAGCGAGGGAGGAACGGCAACGAGACCAGTAGTCACGGCAATGACGGAAGCCCGAGAGGCAGCTCCCCCCAAAAATTGGGGGGGAGGGGCACACGGGGAGATTGGCGGAGTCAGGGTTTAGACCTGAGCCAACTCCCCGTGCTTACCGTGGGGAGCGTGTGACCGGTCAGGCACCGTGTTATGCGGTGATGCGCACTGTGTTTCCGATATGCACCCACAGCCCGGTGCGCTCTGTGTCAGCTCCCCGCATTTGCCGTGCTAGGGTGGGCATTCAGCCAGGACGGATTGTGCCGGTTCAGGGCTCCTGGTCTCCGGTGCGTCTCTTCGGCCCAGGATATCCTGCGCCGGCTCTGCGCACTGTGTCTCCGCTGCGCCTTCACAGCCCAGTGCGTCCTGTGCCAGCGCCCCGCATTTGCCGGGCGAAAGTAAGCATCCAGCCAGGATGGGTTGTGCCAGCTCTATGCTCGAGACCTCCAGTGCGCCTCCACGGCCCAGTGTATCCGGTGCCTGCTCCACGCACCAGGCTTCGAGTGCATTGCCCCAGTCCGGTGAGACCTGTACCGGCTCCACGTACCAGGCCTCCAGTGTGTCTCCCCAGCCTGGTAAGCCCTGTGGCAGCTCCACGCACCAGGCTGCCAATACGTCTCCTCAATCCGGTGAGACCTGTTCCGGCTCCACGTACGAAGCCTCCAGGGATGATCCATGGTCCGAAGCCTCCAATGATGATACATGGCACGAAGCCTCCAGTGATGATCCATGGCCCGGAGCCTCCAGTGATGATCCTTGGCCTGGAGCCTGTAGTGATAATCCATGGCACGAAGCCTCCAGTGATGATCCATGGCCCGGAGCCTGTAGCGACGATCCATGGCACGGAGCCTGCAGCGATGATCCATGGTACGGAGCCTGCAGCGACGGTCCCTGGTCCGGAGCCTGCAGCGACGGTACCAAGTCCGGAGCCTCCAGCGACGGTCCCCAGTCCGTTTCCTGCAGCGACGGTCCCCAGTCCGGAGCCTCCAGCGACGGTCTCCAGTCCGGAGCTTACAGGGGGGTTCCTAGCCTGGAGTCCCCGACGACGATCTACGGTCCGGAGGTCCCGGCGACGATCCCTGCACCAGAGGCACCACCGATGTGGGGGGAGCCTCAAGCGGAGCGGGGTCTGCATCCCGCACCGGACCCTCCCCTATAGGTTCAGGTTTGCGGCCAGAGTCCGCACCTTTGGGGGGGGTTACTGTCACGCCCTGACCTTAGAGATCCTTATTATTCTCTATGTTTGGTTTGGTCAGGGTGTGACTCGGGTGGGAAAGTCTATGTTTTCTATTTCTTTGTTTTTGGCCGAGAGTGGTTCCCAATCAGAGGCAGCTGTCTATCATTGTCTCTGATTGGGGATCATATATAAGTTGTCATTTTCCTTTTGGGTTTTGTGGGATCTTGTTTTCTGTTTAGTGTCTGTGCCTGACAGAACTGTTCGCTTTCGTTTTTTGTCTTTGTTATTTTGTCTTGGTGTCATCAATAACAAGACGATGTACGCCTACCACGCTGCGCCTTGGTTCACTCTTTCTTCTACAAACGAGAGCCATTACACCTACCTTCAAACTCAGTGCCTCTTTGCTTGACATCATGGGATAATCAAATGAAATCAGCCAAGACCTCAGAAAAAGATATTGTAGACCTTCACAAGTCTGGTTCATGCTTGGGAGCAATTTCCAAATGCCTGAAGGTACCACATTCATCTGTACAAACAATAGTACGCAAGTATAAACAACATGGGACCACGCAGCCGTCATACCGCTCAGGAAGGAGACGCGCTCTGTCTCCTAGAGATGAATGCATGTTGGGGCGAAAAGTGCAAATCAATCCCAGAACAACAGCAAAGGACCTTGTGAAGATACTGGAGGAAACAGGTCCACTGGTCTGATGAAACAAAAATAGAACTGTTTGGCAATAATGACCATCGTTATGTTTGGAGGAAAAAGGGGGAGGCTTGCAAGCCGAAGAACACATCCCAAGCGTGAAGCATGGAGGTGGCAGCATCATGTTGTGGGGGTGCTTTGCTGCAGGAGGGACTGGTGCACCAAACAAAATAGATGGCATCATGAGGATGGAAAATGATGTGGTTATATTTAAGCAACATCTCAAGACATCAGTCAGGAAGTTAAAGCTTGGTCGCAAATGGGTCTTCCAAATGGACAATGACCCCAAGCATACTTCCAAAGTTGTGGCAAAATGGCTTAAGGACAACAAAGTCATGGTATTGGAGTGGTCATCACAAAGCCCTGACCTCAATCCCATAGAAAATGTGTGGGAACTCACCCAACTTATTGTGGGAAGCTTGTGGAAGGCTACCCGAAACGTTTGACCAAAGTTAAACAATTTAAAGGCAATGCTACCAAATACTAATTAAGTGTATGTAAACTTATAACCCACTGGGAATGTGATGAAAGAAATAAAAGCTCAAATAAATCATTCACTCTACTATTATTCTGACATTTTACATTCTTAAAATAAAGTGGTGATCCTAACTGACCTAAAACAGGGAATTTTTACTAGTATTAAATGTCCGGATTTGTGAAACTGAGTTTAAATGTATTTGGCAAAGGGGTATGTAAACTTCTGACTTCAACTGTACCTCTACCTACACACAGTACTGTACGAGGGCTGTGATGTCACTTTATGTTTATGACATGATGCAACCTTGAGAATATCACTATATGGCTCCTTGTTATCAAATTCTGGTTACTCAACAGTATACAAGTATGTTGTTAGCTGGTCTTTATACACAGACTAATTCAACTCAAGTGAAATTATACAACCAAAAAAACCACCAGCATGGATGTGACAATTCCATCATTTCACTTGTTGAACATTTCATAGAAGGACTCTAAACTTGTGTTGCAATATTCTAATAGTTTGCAAATAGTTTGCTTATTGTTCTATGTCTCTCACTGTCTCTCACACGTGTGCGCACACACACACACACACACACACACACACACACACACACACACACACACACACACACACACACACACACACACACACACACACACACACACACACACACACACACACACACACACACACACACACACACACACACACACACACACACAGGCATTTAACCTCTTATTGAAAGAAGCCTTTATTTTGATGTTCGGCGGTCATTTTTCAAATCGAAGACAAGGAAGAGAGAATATTGACGTTGGTTGCGAGATACAGAAGAAGAAGAGAGAATATTTCCACAGCTCCACGAGCTCTTTTCGCAATTGGCGAAAGCATTATATTTGAAATAAGTTTTAAGGTTTAGCATCGGGTTTATGTTTCCTGAACAACTTTTACGAAAGTTGAGTCGCTGTATAAGTTAACGTTAGACCTTTGGCTCCATTAACAGACAGTTTATCAGATAAGAGAGATCGGTTCCCAATTTAGCCTAACATTATGTTTAAATCTGTGCTAGTAATACACACATACAGCACAGTTTCGTAAGTTTCAGTATATGAATGTTTAGCTAATGTGGGGTAATTAGTAGGCTACAGCTGTCAGTGTTCAGCAAGTTAACATTCAACAATTTGAAATCCCTTAACTCAGTTAGATTTTCTTACTTGAACTCAAAACGAACAATTGTTATTATCAATCTGTTAACGTTACTCAAAAGATTACCAGAATTTGCAGATAGCCTGTTTGCTATCGTAAAGGTGTAAGAAATTATAGCTAGCTTACTGCAGAGTAGTGCTAGTCATGATCTAACTAGTAACTTAGGCTGGTAGTTGATTTTAAGGTACAGTTAATGATAATGGGGATGTGTAATTAAGATTGACATTGGACTAAAATGTGGTTAATTGGATGCTTAGATGTAACCATAGACTGTCTTATTTTTGCATAGGGTCAATTAAACATGAAAAGAAAGGAATAAACTTTTTTTTAAGGAAGCACAAACAGGCAGATCAGGTGCAAACAGACCCCAGCCCTTGCATCACCACCGGACCCCAGAGCAGCTCCCTACCTGAGGCTAGTTAGAGTCAGTGTGGTCAGACTTCACAAGGACCCAGTCTACCACCACCAGGTCAGAGCATCTAGATGATTTTGTCAGATTAAGCCTCACTTTAAAATGTTAGTTGTTGTTTTGATGGCTGTGGCATTTTTATTGTGATTATACACTGAGGTTCTTGTGTTATTTTAATGTAATAGATGTATCAAGGGATGACACAGAGACCTCTGGCTCTGAGCAAGACAGTGAGCCAGAGCTGCCAGGAGATGTCATCGAGCCCCTCCCAACTGCATAAAGCACCAGATATGCTGTTCCAAAAGGACCCAATGGTAAGCCAAACCTATACTTTAAACTACACATTTTAGTTAGCAGCTGTTAGTATCTAATCTTGTGGATCCCTTAATTATACATTTCCATAGAGATATGACACATTATTTTACGTGTATTTCAGACATTTCAAGATCCAGAGAAGAGGGTCCTGTACAGCCATGTTTGAAAACATTTCCCAGACCTCAGCATGGTACTAGGAAAAGGGCTTTCAACAGCTCCTGGTATAAAGACAATTCATGGCTTGAATATTTTGTAAGTCAAGATTCTACTTATTGTTTCGCCTGTAGGCATTTTTCTCTGCCCAATACATCTAAATCTGCCTTCACATCAAAGTCAGGTTCATGTAACTGGAAAAAGGCGCTGTTTAAAGATTCTGGGTTTAAGCTCCATTCGAAGGCAGAGCATCATATCAATGCTATGTATGCTTGGAATCAGTATAAAAGGGCTATTGACAGAAACTCATCAATGTTAGATGTCATAAATGAGGACCGGGAAAAAAAGTGTAGAAAACTGTACTTACATTAAAACAATTGCAGATGTGCTCCTATTAACTGGCACTCAAAATATAGCGCAGAGAGGTCATCGACTGATGACTCTCACAAGGGTAATTTTTGACAATCTTAGAAGAAATAGCAAAGCATGACCATCTCAAAGAGAAAAAGATGAATGCATGTGGCAATGCTAAGTACACAAGCCACCAAATCCAGAACAAAGTTCTTGAGGGCTTAGCTGAGATGGTACAAAGTGAAATAATAAGAGAAGTAAAATGTAGTTAAGTTTATAGTGTAATAGCAGATGAAACCAAAGATTTAAATAAAAAATAAAAAATGTCTTTAGTTGTGAGGTACTATTACAACGGGCCATCGACGAAAGCGTTTTACACTTTCAGTCAGCTGAAAGGTTAGATGCAGCAGGTCTCACAAAAAGAATAATTGATTGCCTTGAAAAACATGGTCTGGACTAGTGGAAGGGACAGACGGTCTACTCTTCTTGACTTTGTTGTGTTTCTAGAACCTTATAAAGAGGTCTTCCATGAGCTATTTTGACTTTGTAAGATTTCTGCTGTTACACCAGCCAGCAGTGCTTCAGCTTTAAAACTGATTAAAACTTCTTCGGGATAGGGGGCAGTATTCGGAAGTTCGGATGACTGACGTTCCCAAAGTAAACTGCCTGTTACTCAGGCCCAGAAGCTAGAATATGCATATTTTTGGTAGTATTGGATAGAAAACACTCTGACGTTTCTAAAACGGTTTAACCTTTCTAGCGCAGGGGTTCCGCTAGCGGAACACCGACAACATTCCGCTGAAAAGCCAGCGCGCAAAATATTATTATATATTTTTTTAAATATGTAACTTTCACACATTAACAAGTCCAATACAGCAAATGGAAGATGAACATCTTGTTAATATACCCATGGTGTTCGATTTCAAAAATGATTTACAGCGAAAGCACAACATATGATTATGTTAGGTCAGAGCCAAGTCACAAACACACACAGCCATTTTTTCAGCCAATGATAGGAGTCACAAAAAGCAGAAATATAGATAAAATCACTAACCTTTGATGATCTTCATCAGATGACACTCATAGGACATCATGTTACACAATACATGTATGTTTTGTTCGATAATGTGCATATTTCCATAAAAGAATCTCAGTTTACATTGGCGCGTTACGTGCAGTAATGTTTTGATTCCAAAACATCCGGTGATTTTGCAGAAATACTCATAATAAACATTTTTTTTTTTACCTTTATTTAACCAGGTAGGCTGGTTGAGAACAAGTTCTCATTTACAACTGCGGCCTGGCCAAGATAAAGCATAGCAGTGTGAACAGACAACAACACAGAGTTACACACGGAGTAAACAATAAACAAGTCAATAACACAGTAGGGAAAAAAATGAGTCTATATACATTGTGTGCAAAAGGCATGAGGAGGTAGGCAATAAATAGGCCATAGGAGCGAATAATTACAATTTAGCAGCTTAACACTGGAGTGATAAATCATCAGATGATCATGTGCAAGTAGAGATACTGGTGTGCAAAAGAGCAGAAAAGTAAATAAATAAAAACAGTAAGGGGATGAGGTAGGTAAATTGGGTGGGCTGTTTACAGATAGACTATGTACAGCTGCAGCGATCGGTTAGCTGCTCAGATAACAGATGTTTAAAGTTGATGAGGGAAATAAAAGTCTCCAACTTCAGCGATTTTTGCAATTCGTTCCAGTCACAGGCAGCAGAGACCTGGAAGGAAAGGCGGCCAAATGAGGTGTTGGCTTTTGGGATGATCAGTGAGATATACCTGCTGGAGCGCGTGCTACTGGTGGGTGTTGTTATCGTGACCAGTGAACTGAGATAAGGCGGAGCTTTACCTAGCATGGACTTATAGATGACCTGGATCCAGTGGGTCTGGCGACGAATATGTAGCGAGGGCCAGCCGACTAGAGCATACAGGTCGCAGTGGTGGGTGGTATAAGATGTTTTAGAAACAAAACGGATAGCACTATGATAAACTGCATCTAGTTTGCTGAGTAGAGTATTGGAAGCTATTTTGTAGATGACATCGCCGAAGTCGAGGATCGGTAGGATAGTCAGTTTTACTAGGGTAAGTTTGGCGGCGTGAGTGAAGGAGACTTTGTTGCGAAATAGAAAGCCGATTCTTGATTTAATTTTGGATTGGAGATGTTTAATATGAGTCTGGAAGGAGAGTTTACAGTCTAGCCAGACACCTAGGTATTTATAGATGTCCACATATTCTAGGTCGGAACCATCCAGGGTGGTGATGCTAGTCGGGCGGGCGGGTGCAGGCAGCGAACGGTTGAAAAGCATGCATTTGGTTTTACTAGCATTTAAGAGCAGTTGGAGGCCATGGAAGGAGTGTTGTATGGCATTGAAGCTCGTTTGGAGGTTAGATAGCACAGTGTCCAAGGAAGGGCCAGAAGTATACAGAATGGTGTCGTCTGCGTAGAGGTGGATCAGGGAATCGCCCGCAGCAAGAGCAACATCATTGATATATACAGAGAAAAGACTCGGCCTGAGAATTGAACCCTGTGGTACCTCCATAGAGACTGCCAGAGGACCGGACAACATGCCCTCTGATTTGACACACTGAACTCTGCAAGTGCAAGTGTTATTCACAGAATTAAAGATAAACCTATCCTCTATGCAACCGCTGTGTCAGATTTCAAAAAAACTTTACGGAAAAAGAATAATCTGAGGACGGCGCTCAGAATCCAAAATAGTCAAAGAAATAGCACCAACAGAACATTTTGGCAACATTTTGGCGCCAACAGAAGCTACAAAAAACACTATAAATATTCACTTACCTTTGATGATCTTCATCAGAAGGCAGTCCCAGGAATCCCAGTTCGACAATAAATGACTGATTTGTTCCATAAAGTTCCATAAAGCCCATCATTTAGCCACTTGTTATTAGCATGTTCAGCCCAGTAATCCATCTTCATGAGGCACGAGAATTTCCTCCAGACAAAAACTCAAAAAGTTCCGTTACAGGTCGTAGAAACAAGTCAAATGATGTATGCAATCCATATTTAGGATGTTTTTAACATTAATCATCAATAAGGTTCCAACCAGAGAATTTCATTGTCTGAAGAAAAGCATTGGAACGAGAGCATACTCTCTCGTGACCGCGCATCTTGAGCCCGAGGCACTCTGCCAGACCAAAAAGAGCTCCTATGAGCCCCTCCTTTATAGTAGAATCCTAAAACCAGTATCTAAAGACGGTAACATCTAGTGGAAGCCCTAGGAAGTGCATGCACATCCATAACTAACAGGGATTTCAATTGGCACTGTTTTGAAAATCGATTTCTCACTTCCTGTTTGGATTTCTTCTCAGGTTTTTGTCTGCCATATGAGTTATTTTATACTCACAGACATCATTCAAACAGTTTTAGAAATGTCAGTGTTTTCTATCCAATACTACGAATAATATGCATATATTAGCATCTGGGACAGAGTAGGAGGCAGTTCAGTTTGGGCACGCAATTCTTCCAAAAGTGAAAATGCTGCCCCCTATCCCAAACAGGTTAAATAATGTCTGTGAGTACAACAGAACTGATGTGGCAGGCAAAAACCCGAGGAAGTCAAGACTTGAAATGGCTGTCTATGGGACAATTAAAGGAATACCTCCCAGATTGCAGTCCCTATGGCTTCCACTAGATGTCAACAGTCTTTAGAAAGAGTTTAAGGCTTGTTTTTTGAAAAACGAGCTAGAATTTGTAGTTTTTCTAGGTGGCTCTCATTTTGACTGTAGTATTGTGTCACGCGTGGATGAGGGCGCGCACTTCGTTATTTATCTCCGGTAATGAACCTACTATTCTACGTCTTAAATTGTATTGTTTATTTACATATTAGGGTACCTGAGGATTGATTAGAAACGTTGTTTGACTTGTTTGGACGAAGTTTATTGGTAACTTTTGGGATTCCTTTGTAAGCACTTTGAACGAGGGAATCAGGTGGATTACTGAATCAAGCGAGCCAACTAAACTGACTTTTTTGGGATATAAAGAAGGACTTTATCAAACAAAACAACCATTTGTTATGTAGCTGGGACCCTTGGGATTGCAAACAGAGGAAGATCTTCAAAGGTAAGTGATTTATTTTATCGCTATTTCTGACGCCTCTGCTTGTTTGGAAAATGTTTTTAATGCTTTTGTACGCGGGCGCTGTCCTCAGATAATCGCATGGTGTGCTTTCGCCGTAAAGCCTTTTTGAAATCTGACAAAGCGGTTGGATTAACAAGAAGTTAAGCTTTTAAATGATGCAAGACACTTGTATTTTCATGAATGTTTAATATTACGAATTTTGTATTTTGAATTTCGCACTCTGCAATTTCACCGGATGTTGTCGAGGTGGTAAGCTATTCCAAAGAGGTTTTAAAACCCACCTTAGGACAAGAATGGTTGATGCCAGGTTAAGTCACCTCGGAATTCTCAGTGTTGAGTCAAGGAGGGCATGCTCCCTCAACATGGATGAGTTTGTGAAACATTCAGCCTGTTCTCACCAGAACTGCAGAATAATAGGTGGTCTCTCTGGTCATGATTAAAATCTGTACTGTGTACTAGCTAGTACACTGACAATTCTAAAATGATAAATCCAAGGGTATCATGTCAAACAGATTTAAATTTGTCTTGATTAGGCCAATTCCAAAACTTTTCTTTGCTATTCGTTAACATAATATATATATGAGCATAAATATGATACTGTAAGTTTGTAATGTTGATGGGCACCAAAATTATTAATATTTTTCAAATCCATTTCTGCTTGATACCTGGTATGTCAAATTGCAGTGTATTTTTTGAAAATGTACTTTTTTGTAGATAAACGATGAAATGTATGTAACACACAAATTATATCTTAGCTCCTTGGTGCTTGAGCTTCATTTTCTGAAAATATTTAGGATGTTCAACACTTATAGACCCAGATTATAAATTCATGAAAACAGAGTGACCCAAGTCTCTCCAGTGAGTGAATACAGTGAGTGAGTACAGTGAGTGAGTGAGTACAGTGAGTGAGTGAGTACAGTGAGTGAGTGAGTACAGTGAGTGAGTGAGTGAGTGAGTGAGTGAGTGAGTGAGTGAGTGAGTGAGTGAGTGAGTGAGAGAGTGAGAGAGAGACTTTTCAAATAAATTGTTATTAGTGCCGAATACAACAGGTTGTAAACATAAGAGTGAAATGCTTACTTACGAGCCCCTAACCAACAGTGCAGTTTCCCAAAAATATGGATAAGAATAAGAGATAAAAGTAACAAGTAAAAAATAACAATATATACAGGGGGGTGCCGGTACAGAGTCAATGTGCAGGGGCAGCGGTTAGTTGAGATAGTATGAACATGTAGGTATAGTTATTAAAGTGACTATGCATACAGTAGATGACAACAGAGAGTGAGAATTCTTCATTCATGCTCCTTAGATGCCAGGTTATGTTTACACACTCATTTTCTTTCATGGTCTATGGACCCCCTGATGTAGCCTTGGCCACCCCATGTATAAAACTCTAGTTAAGCCACTGGGCATGGGCCATTGTGTTTGGGTAGAAATAGTCCCATCAGATGTCACAGAGCAGAAGTTTTAATACAGTTTTTTAACTGACACTGTAACTTGGCTTCTTCTGGTCATAATGGTAGGGTTATATAGCTGCAGTCTCATTCCCAATGGACTGACTCTTTAAATAACTTTTATTATACTACCTTACAGACCTGGTTAGGGAGGCCTTAACTACCCATGTCATCCGTCTCTTCACCAACATGCAAATATACACTGACACACACACTCACATACACAAAAACATCTCCCTGTAAACATGGGCATCTGGCAGAGACAGACATCACACCCACACTCCAACACCACTAGGGTCAGAGGGTAGGTCGAGGAGGAATGTTTTGGGGAGGATAGCTTATGTTCTCTGGGCCTGTCTAATGAAACATACACATCCCTGGAAATGCAGAACAAGCATGATTCACCAACCAATTAAAGTGCGCTCCAACTCCAAGCTGAAAACTGGAAAGATGGAAAGAAGAAAACAACATCCTTCCATCCACTGGGTTCCCAGGAGCCTCACACAAGATTTAACTCTGTTGTTGGACTGTGTGTGTGTACGTACATGTGTCTGTGCGTTTGTGTGCATGTGCGCTTACCTCTGTAGTGTCTGTCTGGGAGTGTTTGAGTGACTCCAGCAATTATCCAACAATTTGGTATATGCAGTGATTTGTTTTATTTCCCAGACAGGCTTAGTTCCACTGAATAGTTGTCCCAGTAATTGTCTTTTTACATCACAAAGTTCAGGAGTCAGCTCAAATAAAAATTTGCTGTAATGAGTCCTTTGAAAACATAGCGAGTTAGAGAAGCCACAATCTTACACAGACTGACTGAGAGATCATATGGACTGCGGCTTAGAGAGAAAGGAGGAAGAGAGAGAGATTGTGGAGAAGGATAGAGGGTGGGAGGGAGAGAAAGAGAGAGTTAATGAGGTGCTTTCAGAGAATGAAAGAGATGAGCAAAAATTAGGGCGACTGGTAGAAAGAGCAAAAGCAAGACAGAAAGAACAACAGGCAGAGAGAGCAAGACTGGGGGGGAGAGGAGAGAGAGAGAGAGAGAGAGAAGAGAGAGAAGAGAGAGAGAAGAGAGAGAATATGCAGCATAGAAACCACTTGGATGGGGCAGTAAACATTAGGAGCCACATATCTCAGAGAGAGGAGATTTTCTCGCCGTTTTCTTTTTCCTCATCCTTCACACTAGCCTATAAATCCTCTCTGATCTGTGAGCAGCAGACAATAGGCTGGAAGAGAGAGAGAGAGAGAGAGAGCGAAAGATCAAGAGCAAGAGAGAGGAAACGGAGCCGCGCTTCCTAACCTCCTGCCAAATGTATGAGAAAGATTTTCGAAAACAAACCCAATTTTGATAAACTCCCATATCTACTGGGTGAAATACCACAGTGTGCCATCAAAGCAGCAAGAATTGTGACCTGTTGCTACAAGGGCAACCAGTGAAGAACAAACCCCATTGTAAATACAACCCATATTTATGTTTATTTATTTTCCCTTTTGTACCTCAACTATTTGCACATGGTATACATGGTATATAGGCATAATATGACATTTGAAATGTCTTTATTCTTTTGGAACTTCTGTGAGTGTAATGTCTACTGTTAATTTGTATTGTTTATTTCACTTTTGTTTCTTATCTACTTCACTTGCTTTAGCAATGTTAACATATGTTTCCCATGCCAATTAAGCCCTTGAATTGAATTGAAAAATTGAGAGAGAGAGGGACCTGGCTGCTACTGTATGTTGGAGATATAATTGGAACTGTGTTTAGCCATGGCTTTCATGTCACGTAGACTACTTACATAAACCTACAAAAACCTTATTCTCTCTCAGGCTGCCTTTTTGTAAGCTACTTTGCATCACACCACATACACAGTTCCTTCTGCTAAATTACAGCCCATCCCATTTCTGTCTTCTACACTGTTGCAGTAGAGACACTGCATCATTGCAGTACATTGCACCATAGGTCTTCTGCATCATATGATCACCTTATATGACCTTTTCAGATCTCTGCAATGCCTGATGATGAATAAGAAGCATTTTCAGTTTTAATTATGTTTTAATCATGTTTACCGTCGCTAGGGAGAGACGACCCTGTTTGCTCTCCAGTGTTAAATTCGCTGTGCCTCCCGGCAACACTATGCAATCTTGTTTTAGAAGGGAAAATCCGTAAATTTACAGCCACAAACTCAATATTTACCCAACACTGGAGACGATTAGCCCCGTGCTACACTCTTAAACATAAAAGGGGCAAGTTGGAACCAAATAAGGTTCTTGTTATAAGGGAACCATTTTAGGGTCTCTGAAGAACCATACAAAAATCCAAAACCAGAAATGTTTCAGCCCACCAGGACCAGAATTGAATAGCCCTGCTGTAGGGTTTTAATGCAACCGCTGTGTTAGATTTAAAAAATAACTTTAGTATAAAGCACAGCATGCAATAATCTGAGACAGCGCTCAGCCATTCTCCGCCATGTTGGAGTCAACAGAAATACGAAATTACATCATAAATATTCTTACCTTTGATGATCTTTCATCAGAATGCAGTGCCAGGAATCCTAGTTCCACAATAAAGCGTTTTTTGTTTTATAATGTCCATAACATCTGTCGAATTAGCAACTTTGGCTAGCATGTGTAGTTCACGTGTCCATCGAACTTTACGCTAATGAACGAAAACTTCAAAAAGTGATATTACAAATCGAATAAACTGGTCAAACTCAGTTGAGAATCAATCTTCAGGATGTTTTTCTCATATATATCCAATAACGTCCCAGACGGAGCATTTCTTCATGTCTATCTAACGCATTGCAGACAAGGACATCACATGCGTAGTGTGCGTGGCCAAGAACTGGCAATATGCCTGACCAGTCACTCCATTGGCTCTCATCCGGTCCCACATCCCCTTTTTTCCACCAAACATAACGATGGTCATTATGGCAAAACAGTTATATTTTTGTTTCATCAGACCAGAGGACATTTCTCCAAAAAGTACAATGTTTGTCCCCATGTGCAGTTGCAAACCGTAGTCTGGCTTTTTTAATGGAGGTTTTGGAGCAGTGGCTTTTTCCTTGCTGAGCGGTTATGTCGATATAGGACTCGTTTTACTGTGGATATAGATACTTTTGTACCTGTTTCCTCCAGCATCTTCACAAGGTCATTTGCTGTTGTTCTGGTTGATTTGCACTTCTCGCACCAAAGTACGTTCATCTCAAGGAGACAGAATGAGTCTCCTTCCTCAGCGGTATGACGGCTGCGTGGTCCCATGGTGTTTATACTTGCATACTATTGTTTGTACAGATGAACGTGGTGTTTGGAAATTGCTCCCAAGGATGAACCAGACTTGTTGAGGTCTACAATTGTTTTTCTGATGTTTTGGCTGATTTCTTATGCTTTTCCCATGATGTCAAGCAAAGAGACACTGAGTTTGAAGGTAGGCCTTGAAATACATCCACAGGTACACCTCCAATTGACTCAAATGATGTCAATTAGCCTATCAAAAGCTTCTAAAGCCATGACATAATTTTCTGGAATTTTCCAAGTTGTTTAAAGGCACAGTCAACTTAGTGTATGTAAACTTCTGACCCACTGGAATTGTGATACAGTGAAATAATCTGTCTGTAAACAATTGTTGGGGAAATTATTTGTGTCATGTAAAGTGCATGTAATTTGTTTAAGTGGTTGAAAAATGAGATTTAATGACTCCAACCTAAGTGTATGTAAACTTCCAACTGTACATAAAATAAGTTCTTAAAATGTATTTACATTGGGTCTAATGTGTGTGTGTGTGTGTGTGTGTGTGTGTGTGAGAGGCATGTTTTTCAACTCATAAAAAAGCACACAGGATTTCCTAAAACTGTACACATTAAGCAATAGTATTTTACAATATTATCAATCACACTTTGATTTGATAGATATTTAGAGTAATTATGCAGATTTGATAATGGATATATAGGAGTAGATATCTCCAATCCTCAAATAAAATGGAGCATAAATAAAATAAACAATGTATTTAGATTGGGTCTAACGTGTGTGTGTGTGTGTGTGTGAGTGAGTGAGAGGGAGGCATGTTTTTAAACTCAGAAAAAAAGCACACAGAATTTCCTCATACTGTACACATTAAGCCATAGTCTTTTACAATATTATCAATCACACTTTGATTTGATAGATATTTAGAGTAATTATGTAGATTATGTAGATATTGAGAATGGATATATAGGAGTAGATATCTCCAATCCTAAAATAAAATTAAGTAATTACAATTTATTGTAAAGTAATTACAACTTATTTACATTGTGGAAAATATGTGTGAGTGTGTGTGTGCATGTTGTTTTATTTTTCCTTGTCAGCCTCCCATCTCTGATAGGCCCAGTGTATGCACTTCTGGGTGAGGCTGTCAGGCAGTGGTGGAGTGCATGGCAGATTGAAAGAGAGATGCACAAAGTGAAAGTGTACAGCTCAACAACATGTCTGTGTGTACATCTGCTGGTGTGAGTGAGGATATGCAATATAATTCTGAATTACCTGTATCCATCTGGGAATCCTCAAAAGCTTCTCCCTTCACGGCCAGTGTAGTAGGAACTGGTGCAGCCGGTAAATTAAATACCACAGCATCTAAAAGAGAGAGGCACAATTTTCTTAACTGGCAATAATCATACAACTATCAGATCAAGCGTTAACTGGCGATAGCCGACACCCGCATAGCTGATTTCTTGGCGGTGTCTGAGGTGTAACTGTGTTGGATCTGTCAAATCAGTAGGCAGCAGCTCTTGATCATTGTCACAGCTCTAACACAGTTCTACCTCAGACACCGCCAAAACAACCGCTATGCGGATGTCGGTTAAAGCGGATGTGATTAAATAGAGCGCCAAGTGAGGGAGAATGTGTATGTGTGTATACATACGCACTGATAACATACGCACTGTACACACACGTACACATGGATTTTGAGGTGTAGATATGTGGTAGTAGAATAGTGGCCTGAGGGCACACACTTAATATGTTTTGAATGTATTGTAATATTAAAAAAATTGTATAACTGCTTTAATTTTGCTGGACAAAATACAACAAATTAACTGAGTTTGTGTGTGTATCTGGCAACCCACGCAGCATACATCATTTTCCCAACTACTCATTGTACTTGCCCTTGCAATCTGATGTGTGTGTGTGTTCTGTGTTATTATGACTTAGAAGTGTCAACCTAACCCCATACTTGTAGTAGTACATTCAGTGATTAGCTTTGGAAAAAAATTACTATCAACAGTGTACAGTAAAAAGGATATCAAATATTCAGATCTGGACAGACAAGTGGGTATCTGTATAAGCACTTTGTGACAACTGCTGATGTAAAAGGGGCTTTATAAAATACATTTGATAGATTGCTTGTATATGCTTCTATTCATGTCAGTAACTCTAAATCTAAATATGACATTGAGTTGTCTTACATTTCCTCAATAGGAAGTTGTACCTTAAGCCAACACTTTTACCTGGTCTCTCCTCCTGGCGACAGGGGACTTCAGGTTTGGGAATCGAGGGCCTAGAGAATTGGAATATTAACAATAATTAGTGTCCACTTTTATGAATGAATGAAATTCAATATTGGTTAGCTGTGTATCTCATCTGATTGAGAATTGATGATGATATACTGTATGTCTATTTTCTTTTGAAATACTGCCACCAAATCACACAATTCTATCTAGTGAGAGTGCACACAACCATTAGCTTATTTTACCAAGTAAAAAATAACATAATTTTGTCAAGGGACCCAATGACCAATGAATAACAAAACAGTATGAAGGCTATTGCTGCTGTATACTGTACTGTATCCTAAACCAACTACTAGCCGGTCACAAGGGTACTTTGTTATCATTTAGTAATGCTGTACTGTAGCCTACTGCATCCCCATATCAACCAACTTGCCAACTAGTAGTGACAAGGCTGTATCGTAAACAAAATATCTATCTATTTAGCTTGTATGATTGCATGTAAAACAACTTTACAGATGATTACAAAGTTCGAAAGCAAAGTTGACTTTCCAGTATGCTGCTCTCTCTCATGAACTAGAGTGAGGCATCCAGATATGAGGCTAGCTAGCGTCGTTAGCATTAGCTAGCTAGCAGCGCCAGCATGTTAGCTATGAAAGTATATATCCAGCAACAATGTCAAGGTCAAAAACGAAAAAAACTATGTTAAGCCATGCTGACTTCGTAAGATAAGTGAAATCGGACTGAAATAATTAAGACTGAACGTACATTTCTGTGACTAACTAGCTAACTTTAGCTTGCTAGCTCAGTGACCGGTGACGCTCCTATTCCTGTTTACAGACGTCCTGCATGGAGAAGCGCCACTGAGTCAACATGTGGCCAGAATTATATTACATCCGGGTTGGTTTACAAACCCCATTGACAATGCCACGCGGGGTAGCGTTGGGGCAGTAACCGAAAGGTTGCTTGATCGAGACTCCCGAGCTGACAAGGTAAAGATCTGTCGTTCGTCACCTGAGCAAGGCATTTCACCCACTGTTCCCTTGGCGCCGTAGAACTGTATGTTGATTAACCTTTCTAGAACCTCAACCCCGGATCCGGGATCACCCCCCACCCCCCACACACTGATTAGCATAGATAGCATAGCTTCAGAAGTAGATAGTAGCATCTAAATATCATTAAATCACAAGTCCAAGACACCAGATGAAAGATACAGATCTTGTGAATAAAGCCACCATTTCAGATTTTTAAAATGTTTTACAGGGAAGACAAAATATGTAAATCTATTAGCTAAACACGTTAGCAAAATACACCACTATTCTAACTCCATCAGTTTCTTACTCCTTCAGGTGCTATCACCAATTCGGCTCAACTAAGATATTGATATCCACTAACCAAGAAAAAACCTCTTCAGATGACAGTCTGATAACATATTCATGGTATAGGATAGTTTTTGTTAGAAAAAAGTGCATATTTCAGGTAGAAATCACAGTTTACAATTGCACCGACCATCGCAAATCGACTAGAATTACTAGATAGAGCAACGTGTATGACCAATTTACTCATCATAAAACATTTCATAAGAATAGACAAAGCATAGCAATGGAAAGACCCAGATCTTGTGATTCCAGACAATATTTCAGATTTTCTAAGCGTTTTACAGCGAAAACACAATAAATCGATAAGTTAGCATACTACATGTGAAAACGTTACCAGAGCATCGATTCCAGCCAAAGAGCGCTATAACGTAATCACCGCCAAAAGATATTAATTTTTTCACTAACCTTCTCAGAATTCTTCCGATGACACTCCTGTAACATCATTTTACAACATACATATACAGTTTGTTCGAAAAGGTGCATATTTAGCCATACAAAACCGTGGTTACACAATAAAAATACTAGGAAATCAAGCCTCAATATGTCTGACGTCATCTATCAGAGTGATCTAGTTTAATTAAAAGCTAATCATATACTTGACTAAAAAATACAGGGTTGACAGGAATCGAAAGACAAATTAGTTCTTAATGCAACCGCTGATTTACATTTTTAAAATTATCCTTACTTTTCAATACAGGGTTGGCCAAGTGAAGCTACACCAAACAAAATGGCGATGTATGCGTTTAAAATATTTCGACAGAAACACGGTTTATCATATTAAATATTGCTTACTTTGAGCTGATCTTCCATCATATTCTTGGGCAATGTATCCTTTCTATGTTATAAACGTCTTTTGGTCGATAGATGTCCTCTGTCCTTCGAAATGTCCACTAACAACGACCGAGACCGCGAAACGTTCCCAAAGCTAGAAAGTGCACGACAAATAAATTCCTCAGAATCGCACTAAACGGATATAAATTGCTATAAAACGGTTAAAATTAACTACATTCTGATGTTTTTAACAACTATAACGACTGAAAACATGACCGGAGAAATATAGCTGGTTAGAAAACGATTTGGAACGAGACAGGTCCGATGGCCTTCACGCTTGAGGCGCACGTTGAGAAAGGGCGGTCTCTGTACATTTTGGTCATTTATAATGGCTGTGAACGTCCCATCGATTTCATTGAAAACGTGATGACGTACAGACACCCAGAGGAAGACGTAGGCAGTGTCGGTTTCTTCATAGCATTCACTGTGGCCTTATAAACAGACCCCAGATCAGAGGTAAAAATTTCTGAAATCTGAACCCTGTCATGAAAAGTGCTGTAAAAATTGTTCTGTACCACTCAGAGACAAAATTTCAACTCCTATAGAAACTATAGACTGTTTTCTATCCAATAATAACAATAATATGCATATTGTACGATCAAGAATTTAGCACGAGGCAGTTTAATTTGGAGACCCAAATATGCTAATGCGGAACAGCACCCCCTATAGTTGCAAGAAGTTAAGGCAGCGCCCTGCACCTCTCTGATTCAGAGTGGTTGGGTTAAATGCAGAAGACACATTTCAGTTCAATGCATTCAGTTGGACAACTGAATAGGTATGCACTTTCCACCCACGACTGTGTTTGCTAGTAACAGAGATATGGTTGTTGTATTTATTCATTTCAATCCAGTGGCCTTCACCAAGTAAGATCCTAAGTGAATATGTTGTCATTAAAATGTAATTATTTAAGACAATACAGTTCTTCATAAGACCTTATTTTAAAGGCCTAGTTGTCATAGTTTATAGGCCCCATCAGGACTGCAAGTCACATTATACTGGCTTGCAAAGTAATATGTAATTCCTATTGGAATCAGCCAGAGTGGGGATAGCCAATATTTAGATGTTTTATTCATCCGCAACTGTCACGTTCCTGACCTGTTTTCCTTTGTTTTGTATTTGTTTTAGTTGGTCAGGGCGTGAGTTGGGTGGGTTGGTCTAGGTTTGATTTTCTATGTTGGGATTTTGTGTTCGGCCTGGTATGATTCTCAATCAGAGACAGCTGTCAATCGTTGTCCCTGATTGAGAATCATACTTAGGCAGCCTGGGTTTCACCTGTGTTTTGTGGGTGTTTGTTCCTGTGTCAGTGTTTGGGCCACACAGGACTGTTTCAGGTTAGTCACGTTTGTTGGTTGTTGTATTTTGTAGTGTTTGTTGTTTTCCCATTAAAATATGAATACTTACCAATCCGCATCTTGGTCCGATCCATGCTCCTCCTCGTCTGAGGAGGAGAACGACTACGACAGCCGTTACAGAAACACCCACCATAACAGGACCAAGCGGATTGGAGAAGGAAGGCAAGAACAACAGCAATGGGGAAAAGAGGAATGGACTTGGGAGGAAATCCTAGACGGTAAAGGACCCTGGGCAGAGCCAGTGGAGTGTCGCCGCCCCAAAGCGGAGCTGGAGGCAGCGAAAGCGGTGAGGAGGTTTTATGAGGCGAAAGCAAGGCAGAGCGGCTGGAAGCCCGAGAGGCTCACCCAAAAATTTCTTGGGGGGGGGGGGGGCTAAAGGGGAGTGTGGCGAAGCCGGGTTGGATACCCGAGCCAACTCCCCGGGCTTACCGTGGAGTGAGAGGGCGTCGTACTGGTCAGACACCGTGTTATGCGGTGGAGCGCACGGTGTCCCCAGTACGCGTGCTTAGCCCAGTGCGGGCTATTCCACCTTGCCGCACTGGGAGGGCTAGGTTGGGCATCGAGCCGGGTGCCATGAAGCCGGCCCAACATATCTGGCCTCCAGTACGTCTCCTCGGGCCGGCGTACATGGCACCAGCCTTACAAGTGGTGTCCCCGGTTCGCCTGCATAGCCCAGTGCGGGCTATTCCACCTCGCCGCACTGGCAGGGCTACGGGGACCATTCAACCTGGTAAGGTTGGGGAGGCTCGGTGCTCAAGAGCACGTGTCCTCCTTCACGGTCCGGTATATCCGGCGCCACCTTCCCACCCCAGCCCAGTACCATCAGTGCCGACACCACGCACCAGGCTTCCAGTGCATTTCCAGAGCCCTGTTCCTCCTCCACGCACTCTCCCTGTGGTGCGTGTCTCCAGCCCAGTGCCTCCAGTTCCGGCACCACGCACCAGACCTACTGTGCGCCTCAGCAGGTCAGAGTCGGCCGTCTGCTCAACGCCGCCTGCGCTGCTTGCCTGCTCAGCGCAGCCTGTGTCTGAACTGCCTGCCTTCCCAGCGCTGTCTGAACTGCCTGCCTTCCCAGCGCTGTCTGAACTGCCTGCCTGCCCAGCGCTGCCCGTCTGTCCCGAGCCTTCAGAGCCGTCCAGCCAGGACCAGCCAGAGCCGTCCAGCCAGGACCAGCCAGAGCCGTCCAGCCAGGACCAGCCAGAGCCGTCCAGCCAGGACCAGCCAGAGCCGTCCAGTCAGGACCAGCCAGAGCCGTCCAGCCAGGATCAGCCAGAGCCGTCCAGCCAGGATCAGCCAGAGCCGTCCAGCCAGGATCAGCCAGAGCCGTCCAGCCAGGATCAGCCAGCCAGCCAGGATCCGCCGGAGCCTTCCGCCAGCCAGGATCCGCCGGAGCCTTCCGCCAGCCAGGATCCGCCGGAGCCTTCCGCCAGCCAGGATCCGCCGGAGCCTTCCGCCAGCCAGGATCCGCCGGAGCCTTCCGCCAGCCAGGATCCGCCGGAGCCTTCCGCCAGCCAGGATCCGCCAGAGCCTTCCGCCAGCCAGGATTCGCCCCTCAGTCCGGTGCTGCCCCTCAGTCCGGTGCTGCCCCTCATTCCGGTGCTGCCCCTCAGTCCGGTGCTGCCCCTCAGTCCGGTGCTACCCCTCAGTCCGGTGCTACCCCTCAGTCTGTTACTGCTCTTTGGAATAGTGGGATTGACATGGAGGGTGGATATTGGGAGGAGGCCACGGAAGCGGGGGTTGACTATGGTGGGGTGGGGACCACGACCAGCGCCAGAGCCGCCACCGTGGACAGACGCCCACCCAGACCCTCCCCTAGACTTTGTGCTGGTGCGCCCGGAGTTCGCACCTTAAGGGGGGGGGGGGTTCTGTCACGTTCCTGACCTGTTTTCCTTTGTTTTGTATTTGTTTTAGTTGGTCAGGGCGTGAGTTGGGTGGGTTGGTCTAGGTTTGATTTTCTATGTTGGGATTTTGTGTTCGGCCTGGTATGATTCTCAATCAGAGACAGCTGTCAATCGTTGTCCCTGATTGAGAATCATACTTAGGCAGCCTGGGTTTCACCTGTGTTTTGTGGGTGTTTGTTCCTGTGTCAGTGTTTGGGCCACACAGGACTGTTTCAGGTTAGTCACGTTTGTTGGTTGTTGTATTTTGTAGTGTTTGTTGTTTTCCCATTAAAATATGAATACTTACCAATCCGCATCTTGGTCCGATCCATGCTCCTCCTCGTCTGAGGAGGAGAACGACTACGACAGCCGTTACAGCAACCTGCATTCAGAATTACTGCCATGGTTGAGAAGACAAAGATATGGGACTACCAAAGTAACAGATTGGAATAGTTTAGAAAAAACTATTGTAACGGTGTTCCTCCTCCTCTTCATACGAAGAGGAGGAGTAGTGATTCGACCAAGGCGCAGCGGGTTGTGAATACATAATGATTTATTTACAAGACGAACTAAACACACGAAGAACACTTGATATATTACAAAACAACAAAACGATGTAGACAGACCTGGACGACGAACTTACATGAAACACGAAGAAATCACGAACAGGAAAATGACTACACAAAATGACGAACGCACGAAACAGTCCCGTATGGTGTAACATAGACACAGACACAGGAGACAACCACCCACAAACAAACTGTGTGAAAACACCTACCTTAATATGACTCTCAATCAGAGGAAATGAAAAACACCTGCCTCTAATTGAGAGCCATATTAGGTCACCCTTTAAACCAACATAGAAACAGAAAACATAGACTGCCCACCCAAACTCACGTCCTGACCAACTAACACATACAAAACTAACAGAAAACAGGTCAGGAACGTGACAACTATGTTATTTATATTTGAGTAGCATAAGATGAATGAATTAATCAATCTACGTACATGCAAAAACATATATATTAAAACAAACAATAAAAAAATCTACCTGCAATAGAACATGCTGGGAAATATGATAATCTTGGTTTTGGTTAAACTTTGGTTATTAACACTCCCACATCCTCCCTCCTGGGTGCACGTTTTGGTTTTTGCCCTAGTACTACACAGCTGATTCAAATTCAAATAACCAGTTCATCATCAAGCTTTGAATGACCTTTGTAGTGCTAATACTGAGTTTGGGAAACCCTGTTTTACACCACTGAATGTTAATTTAACTCTGTTCAGTGTTAATTTAACTTGAATCAACAGTAGAAATGTTACACTGAATGTTACACGAGTTACCATTGACCAATTCGCTGTGTGCTATGAAAGGGACACATCTGCAGGCTCCCATACATTTCAAGAGCCTTTTAGAATTCTGAAGAGCCGTAGATACCACGTCGAGAACCCCACACTCAACTTAAAAGTTATTTATTGGGCAAGAGTTCTCCAAGGAACCTTAAGAGCTGAGGAAGAAACATTTAAGAACCTTTTTTTCAGTTTAGTGGCAGACAAATGTTAATGGTCACAGAGAGAGGAGTGTAGCATTAGTTAGCAACATACTAATTTAGCTGCTGCTGTGTATGTGTATGCCTGGGCGTATTTAATAGATGGCACATAATGCATAAAGTACTGCTGCACGCAGTGATCCAGAGACCTAAGCTGGGTTTTGTTTGAAATGGCACCCTTTTCTCTATAGTGCACTACTTTTGACCAGGGGCTGTAACACACCATATAGGAAAAGGGGTGCCATTTGGGACACAGTCCTAATGATCGCTTTTCTTTCCACACTCCCTCGTCTCCTGACCCATCCGGACTAGCAATCACAGGAACTTGCTTGCGCAACCTCTTCCCTGCAAGGAACCCACTGCCAGGGTCTCTGTGTGTGTGTGTATGTGTGTGTGTGTGTGTGTGTGTGTCTGGTGTGTTTGTGCATGTGTGCGTGAGTGTGAGTGTGTGTGTGTGCTTGCGTGCGTGCATGAACTTATTATTTTTATTGTGAATTATCTTGTTCTACAAACTTCTACTTTCATTACAGTCTTTTCTTTGAGTCAGCATTCTATATTGAGTGACCTGCAGGAACAGAATTATAGAAAAACTCCCCTGGAACATTATGTTATCCTGTAAAAATATGCAGCTGTTAAGATTATCTTTGTTTCAGATTCAAATGGCACATTATTACCTCTGAAGTGCACTATTTTTAACCAGAGCACTATGAGCCATGGTTAAAAGTAGTGCACTACATGGTGAACATGGTACTATTTGGGATGCAACAAGGGAATTCAAACCCCCAGGCCCCTGTGACCTTGGTAAGTCAGCTGCTCCCTCTCTGTATGCCTGTCCCTTTCTGTTTAAGAAACTGTAGTCCAAAAGCAGAATTAACACAGAACACACACAGCCTCTCTCACACACACATACACACACACACATACACGCACGCACGCACGCACGCACATACACACACACACACAAACACATAACGTGCATGTAGACACACACACAAACATATTTGATTTAATTCAGATCAGATTCTCTTTCTCTATATGCACACAGTGGGCTTTCAATGGAAGGCTAGAGGAACCAATTCAAATTAAGTTAATTTAAAAAAAATTACAGATATTAGTAGATGTTTGGGGAATTTCACCTTACAGTTTTAGGATACTCAAACAAACTTCAATTTATAATAATAATAATAATAATAATCATTATTATTATATGCCATTATAGCATAGACTTTTTATCCAAAGCGACTTACAGTAGTAGTGTGCATACTGTATATTTTCATATGGGTGGCCCCCGTGGGAATCAACCCACAATCCTGCAAAAGCCTTGCTCTACCATCTGAGCCACACAGGCCCACTTCCTCCCATCTCTTTACCATTGCAATGGACTGGTCCACCACATGATGTTGTATACTGTTCCTCAGAGCCATAGAGTCAGTGATGCTCTTTTTATTGAGTTACTCTAGGCATTAGCACTGGCCTTGTGTCTGTGTCCCAAAATGGCACCCTATTCCCTATAGTGCACTACTTTTGACCACAGCCCTATGTGCCCTGGTCAAAACTAGTGCACTACATTATGTCTGATATCATGGCTAGTAGGAGCTCTTACAATTGCAGCTCTTACAATAGGGTGCCATTTGAGACGCTGCCTGTCTCTGCTCCACACAGTCATCTGTTCAAGTGTGGCTCCATCAGATCTACAGCCAGGGCTTTGTACAGTAGACAAACACACACACGCACACACACTACAGTACACACATGCAAGCATGCACACACTACAGTACACACATGCAAGCATGCACACACACAGACACCGTCCCAAAAGCCCTGATCATAAGCTAATTTAATTGGATTGGTATAACTTGTTTTTCAGTCCCTCAATCTAATTTGGCTGGAGCCAGCCTCTCAGATATGATTGTCAATACAATCGTCTCTCCTTCTCTCTGTCCAGGGGAGGAGAAGGAGGATGGGTGGGTGGATTGTATGGGCTGGCTGTGATGGAATCCACCCAACTGAGCCAAGCAGGAGTTACTGTGGGTGTGTCACAAATGGCACCCTGTTCCCTATATAGTGCACTACTTTTGATGAGAGCCCTACGGGCCCTGGTCCAAAATAGTTCACCATAAAGGGAATAGGATGAAATCATGGCTAATAGGAGCTCCTACAATTGCATGCATTTCCCTTATCAAGGTACACTGTAACAAATGACTATTTGGATCAACTGGTTACAAGTAAATGGGTTCTCCAAAAAAAACAAGCATTTGTTGAAACCTAATATACACTCTTAGAAAAAAAGGTGCTATCTAGAACCTAAAGGGTTCTTCAGCTTCAGAAAACCATTTGAAGAACCCTTTTTTTGTTCCAGGTAGAACCTTCCCACAGAAGGCACAGCAGACCTTTTCGTAAGATTGTATGATTCAATGCAAACTGTTACATTTTATTATTAGCAAACCTATATTTCAAGTTCAAACCTATTTCCTTCAACACTCAATGAACTTTTCCCCTTTGGTTAAACGTAATACATTTGTTTGTTCCATACCATGAAATAGTGACTCCAAACACTTTCACAATAACTGGCTGCAATATCGTAACCCAGTGGTGACATGCACCTCACCATTGTAAACATTTCCAGGCTCTAAAGTATCACAGTACTTACACATATTATAAAATTTAAAAAGTAAATAATTTGTATTTTCATTTCACATTCAAATACAAATTCAGTACATTTCACAGTACTTACACATAAAATCACTTAAGACTCAGTGTTGGCAGTGAACAGAAACAATTGTGCAACATTTTCAAAACAGAACACATTACCTGGAATGACATTCACCCTCAAGGGTGGCCAAACATAACCACCTGAAAGCCACGCCCCCAATAGGCCATGCCTCTAACTCTTCATTGCACCCCATCTGAAAGGTAGCCCGTTCCTTTATTTCTGCCAACCGACCTAGTCATGATTGCAGTAATGTGTTTAAAGGTCCCACCAACACCTCAGTATAACCTCACCTTTCATCTTACTGGCTTTGGCAAACATTAAATCATAAACATTCAATTGTCGTCGAACATCAAACCTGTCAGTTATGAAAAAGTGGCTAATGTTAAACACAAAAACGACAGTACTATGACATCAGCAGCCTGGTCAAAAAACAAAATATTTAGGATATGTCAATCTAGCAAGCCAGGAGACTTATGCAACTTTCTAACAATGTTTTGGTTCGTTATTAGCTTGTTAGCTAGCTAGGGATAGCAGGCAGACTAGTGGTTAAGATTGTTGGGCCAGTAACCAAAAGGTCACTGGTTTGAACCCTGTTATGCCCTTGAGCAAGGCAATTAACCCCCAACAACTGCTCCCAGGGTGGCAACAATGTTGTTTAACACATTACCGCTCTGATTCAGAGGGGTTGTGTTAAATGCGGTAGACACATTATGGTTGAATGCAATCGTACGTCAATGCGTCAATCCAAGATGGCAGCATGTCAAGTCGTTTGTCTGTGACTAGTACATTTTAACCTACTAATAACCTATTTATTTATGGTTGAGTAATTTCCTTGTTGTGTAGAGCAAACTGTTTTGTTTTTGCTGGTGTAAAGATCACAGGTCTCCCTCAACTCGGCACTTCATTACTTGAAGTTTACCAAAGTAACCCTATCTCTGGCTGGCCTGAGTTCCTTCTTCGTCCACGGAGTGTCTCGTCCAAGCATCTCCTTTTTGCTCTTCGCCTGGCTGTCAGTGGCAGCTCAACAATCCCTAACCCGTTCTCTCAATCGACCTCAACACCCAATCTACTCACATGCGCAAACACTCACATACAGACTCATACATACACGCTGTTCCTCTCTCCCCTTACCTTCCTTGGCCTCTATTTCTTACATTTCTCAGAGAAAATGACAATTTTCGTGGTATTGCTTTGTGCACTGACTTTATTGAACTCTGGAGAAAACGAATATTGTCGCTGGGTGAGTACATCTGACAATGTGCTCTCCCGTCCATTAGATATTTTGTCTGCAGGAACTCGCTCTTTTTCACTCGGTTCACTCGTCCAAGTGCCGATGCATTTGTGGCAAGATGTGAACAGTACGAATGTGTCACTACCAAAGTCTAATGGTTTTAAATGACTGTTTTGTATTGTCTGGAAACTCACTTGTAGAATTTGCTTGCAGTAGGACTCTTAAAAAAGAGAAGCCATGCAAGGTTATTAAACAGAGGTGCCTAGTTATTCTTCTTTTGTTGATATCAGGTAACGTGCAACCTAACCCTGGCCCTGATATGCAATGTCTCCAAACCCCCTCTCATTTTAAATCTAGATCTGGTTTTGGTATTTTTCATTTAAATGTACGCAGCCTGTTGTCAAAAATTGATGGGGTTAGGATTTGGGCTAAATCAACTGATGCTGATGTAATTGTGTTTTCTGAAACCTGGCTCAGCAAGTCTGTTTTTGATAAGGATATTTGCATAAGTGGTTACAATGTTTATCGCACTGATCGAGTTAAGAAAGGTGGGGGTGTGGCTATATATGTAAAAACTAAATTCCCCGTAAGTGTGGCAAAGTCTGAAACTATTTGTAAACAGTTGGAATTTCTTGCTTTGAATATTGAGGTTTCAAAGGGTCTCTCTATAACTGTGATTGGCTGTTATAGACCCCCCTCTGCTCTCGGTGATGCATTTTCTTCTCTGACGCACCTTATGTCTAAACTTCTTTACAGTGAAATTATCTTGATTGGTGATCTCAACTGGTGTTGGTTAAAGCCGGTGTCTGATGATTTAAAAATGTTTTGTAATTCTATGATTCTTACCCAGTTGATTAACTCAGCCATTCGCCCAAATTTCAAATGCCCAGATAAATCTACCCTGATTGATTTGATATTGACAAATGTTCCACATAAATATTCTGCGGTTGGTGTTTTTTGTAATGATTTAAGTGACCATTGTGCTGTTGTTGCTGTTAGAAATACTAAGGTTCCTAAGACAAACCCACGTTGTATTCGTAAGAGAAATTAGAAGTGTTTTAACGAGAAGGCTTTCCGTCATGATTTGTTTTATTTTGACTGGAGCAAGATTGAGCTTATCCCTGATGTGGAAACTGCATGGAAATTCTTTCATTATGTTTTTATTCCAAATAGTAAACAAACATGCCCCATTCCGCAGGTTCAGGGTTAAAGGGTGGGATAATCCATGGTTTTCTTCTAAGCTGTCTTGTATTATTCACGAATGTAATCTAGCCTGGGCTAAAGCAAGGAAATCATGTTCTGATGCTGATTGGCTTATTTTTAGGTAGTTACGAAACAAGTGTTATTTTCTTCTCGGGAAGGCCAGGTCTGAATATTTTATGTCTGTTTCCACTGATAACCTGAATGACCCTGGAAAGTTTTGGAAGGCTATTAAGTCTATGTCTGGAAACAGTGATCTTAATGAATTACCATCATGTGTATTGAAGGACTTTGTTGCTGTATATGACAAAACTGAAATGCTGAATTGTTTCAATGAGCACTTTGTATCATCTGGTAGGCTGTTTGATTCAGTGTCCTCTGTCTTTGTACAACCCTGTGTGGTTGAACCAGTGAGAGCTGGTCAAACTTTTAGCTTTTTGCCATTCTCAGTGCAGGTGGTACATAAAGCCCTGAAATCCTTAGATCAGAGAATGCCTGCAGGTCCTGATCTTCTGGATCCCTGCTTTTTAAATCTGGCAGCTGATTTCATAGCTGAACCACTTACATATCTGTTCAATCTAACCCTGGAATGTAATGAAATTCCAAAGATCTGGAAATCAGCATTTGTCCTACCACTTTTAAAAGAGGGAGATCCAACTCTTTTAAATAATTATAGGCCAATCTCAAAGCTGTCACCCCTGGTGAAAATACTTGAAACCCTTGTGAGTGAACAGCTAAAATAGTTTTTATTTACTAACAAAATTTTATCAATGTACCAATCGGGCTTCAGGACGAAGCATAGCACAATTACAGCAGCCATGAAGGTTTTAAATGATATCACTGAAGCCCTTGACAAAAAACAGCACTGTGTCTCACTTTTTATGGATCTCTCTAAGGCTTTTGATACAGTTGATCATGGGCAGAGATTGTCTAGTGTAGGTCTTTCGGAGCATGCAGTTGCATGGTTTGCTAACTATCTGTCTGATAAAACTCAGTGCACTCAATTTGATGGGCTCATTGTAACGCTCGTCTTCCTCCTCTTCTGAGGAGGAATAGTAGGAAGGATCGGAGGACCAATGCGCAGCGTGGTAAGTTTCCATACTTTAATAAAGCAAATTGGAACACTGAACAAAAACAATAAAGTGAACGAACGAAAACGACACAGTCCTGTCTGGTGACATACACAAAGACAGAAAATAAACACCCACGAAACACAGGTGGAAAAAGGCTACCTAAGTATGATTCTCAATCAGAGACAACTAACGACACCTGCCTCTGATTGAGAATCATACCAGGCCAAACGCAAAAACCAACATAGAAAAACGAACATAGATAACCCACCCAACTCACGCCCTAACCATACTAAAACAAAGAAATAACAAAAGAACTAAGGTCAGAACGTGACACTCATGTCTGTTAAAATGTCTGTCTGTAATGGTGTGCCCCAAGGCTCTGTACTTGGTCTTCTCTTATTCACTATTTATATAAATCATTTAGACAAAAATTTCCAAAATGCGCAACTTCATTTTTATGCTGATGATACTGTTATTTACTGTTGTGCCTTGTCTCTTACAAAAGCTTTCCAGAACTTGCAAACTGCTTTTTATACTGTTCAACATACCTTGTGTCAATTGAAGCTTATCCTCAATACTGACAAAACTAAACTAATGGTGTTTTCTAAAGCAAGAAATAGACCTCTGAACTTTTTAACTAGTAATACCTATCAGGGCAATGAGATTGAGACTGTAACCTCATGTAAATATCTTGGAATTTTAATTGATGACGGCCTCTTTTAAATTGCATATTCAACAACTTACAAAAAACTTTAAGCTGAAATTGGGATTTTATTTTAGGAATAAGGCGTGTTTTTCTTTTGAAGCCAGAAGGAGGCTAGTATCAGCTACATTTATGCCTTTACTAGACTATGGGGATATTTTATATATGAATGCTTCCGCTCAGTATTTGAGATCAATTGTACCCTTTACCATGGCACTTTGAGATTTATTTTAAACTGCAAAACCCTTACGCACCACTGCGTAGGCTCAGTCACTGATATACTTTTATTTACAAAGCCATTGTGGGTTTACTACCTTTTAATTTGGTCATTTTTATTGTTCAGAAATGTGGTGGGTACTCTCTTCGGTCGCTGTACTTTATCCTGCTAACTGTTCCAAATGTCCGAACTGAATTTGGTAAAAGGGCTTTTATGTACTCTGCGCTATCTTCTTGGAACACCTTACAAAATACTTTTAAACTGGAAGAACTTGTCCCGATTGGTATTTTTAAATCACTGATGAATGATCTTGAGACAGATTCCCTGACCTGTCAATATTTTTTATTTGCTGTTTTTGATTTTGTTATACTCTTGTGAATTCTATGGTTTTTACTAAATTACTTGTAGTTTTTCATGTTGTTTGTCTGTACATTTTGTAATGACTTGGTGCTGCCTATCTTGGCCAGGACGCTCTTGAAAAATAGATTTTAAATCTCAATGAGCCCTTCCTGGTTAAATAAAGGTTAAATATTTTTTATTTTTTTTATTCAGTTGTGCAACTGACTAGCTATCCCCTTTCCCTAGTTGCATGGCTAGCTGGCTAAGCAGCTCATATAATTAACAGGACATATCTGACAATATTTTGACTCTAGCAAACATTTTATTTAAGCACATTACAAGGTCATTATTTACCATGTATGGAGAGCTACAAAAATCAAGTTAACTTAATGTTGTGAATGTGATGAAATAAAAACAGACAGTCCATTCTGTCTGAGAACATGAAGCTGCCTGGCCTGTCGCAATCAGGTTACCATCACAACAACCACAACAACAAGGTCAAAGTTGTAGACTGCACACAAGATACGGTCTATAAGGGTTATCCGGCAAGCATGTGGTAAAAATACCAACATGTTTCAAGCCCAAGAACACTAAGGTAACCTGCCTAAATGACTACGGAACCATAGCAGTCACATCTGTAGCCATGAAATGCTTTGAAAGGCTGGTCATGGCTCACATCAACACCATTATCCCAGATACCCTTGACCCACTCCAATTTGCATACCGCACCAACAGTGTCACAGATGATGCAATCTCTATTGCACTCCACACTGCCCTGTCCCACCTGGACAAAAAGGAACACTTATGTGAAAATGCTATTCATTGACTACAGCTCATCGTTCAACACCATAATGCCCTCAAAGCTCATCACTAAGGTAAGGCCCCTGGGAATAAACACCTCCCTCTGCAAATGGAACCTAGACTTCCTGACGTGCCGCCTCCAGGTGGTAAGGGTAGGTAACAACACATCCACCACGCTGATCCTCAACATGTGGGCCCCTCAGGGATGCGTGCTGAGTCCCCTCCTGTACTCCCTGTTCACTCATGACTGCATAGCCAGGCACGACTCCAACACCATCATTAAGTTTACCGATCACACAACGATGAGACAGCCTATAGGGGAGGAGGTCAGAGACCTGACCGTGTGGTGCAAGGACAACAACCTCACCCTCAACGTGATCAAGACAAAGGATATGATTGTGGACTACAGGAAAGGGAGGACCGAGCACGCCCCCATTCTCATCGACGGGGCTGTAGTGGAGCATGTTGAGAGCATCAAGTTCCTTGGCGTCCACATCACCAACAAACTAACATGGTACAAGCACACCAAGACAGTCGTGAAGATGGCACGACAAAACGTATTCCCCCTCAGGAGACTGAAAAGATTTGGCATTGGTCCTCAGATCCTCAAAAGGTTTTATAGCTTCACCATCGAGAGCATCCTGACAGGTTGCATGGCAACTGCTCGGCCACCGACCGCTAGGCACTACAGATGGTAGTGCGTATGGCCCAGTACATCACAGAGGCCAAGCTTCCTGCCATCCAGGACCTCTATACCACACAGTGTCAGAGGAAGGCCCTAAAAGCCACCCTAGTCATAGACTGTACAGTACTCACTGCTACCGCACAGAAAGCGGTACCGGAGCGCCAAGTCTAGGTCTAAGAGGCTTCTAAACAGCTTCTACCCCCAAGCCATAAGACTCCTGAACAGCTAATCAAATGGCTACCCAGACTATTTGCACCTACCCTGCTGCTACTCTGTTATCATCTATGCATAACAACTTTAATAACCCTACCTGCATGTACATAATTACCTTAACACCGGTGCCCCCGCACATTGACGCGTTGACTCTGAACCGGTACCCCTGTATATTGCCCCGCTATTGTTAATTACTGCTGCTCTTTAATTATTTGTTTTTCTTCTCTTACTTAATAAAAAAAAATGTTGTATGTATTTTCTTAAAACTGTATTGTTGGTTAAGGGCTTGTAAGTAAGCATTTCACTGTAAGGTCTACACCTGTTGTATTCAGCGCATTTGACAAATACAATTTGATTTTATTTATTTCAGGACGACACACTTTTTTTTACTGACATATCTTAGTTTTATCTCCCGGGAAGGCATTTATACACACAATCAACCCATTAAGACCCTGTGCGTTCCAAATGGCACCCTATTCCCTATATAGTGCACTAGGCTAGTTTTGACCAAAGCCCTAGTAAAAATATGTGCACTTCAAAGGAAATAGGGTGTCAGTTGTGACACATTCCAGGTTAGATTGGAAGGAAACCAAGACCTCAGAGCAGGTGCAGAGTGTAAGGAGAGAGTGAGAGAAAGAGAGAGAGAGAGAGAGAAAAAAAAACACGAGAAAACAAAAAGATAATTACTTGACACATGACACAAAAAAACTGAGCAAACTAGAATGCTATTTGGCCCTAAACAGAGAGTACACAGTGGCAGATTACCTGACCACTGTGACAGACCCCAAAATTAAGGAAAGCTTTGACTATGTAACGACTCAGTGAGCATAGCCTTGGTATTGAGAGAGGCCGCCTTAGGCAGACCTGACTCTGAAGAGGAGACAGGCTATATGCACACTGTCCACAAAATGAGGTGGAAACTGAGCTGAACTTCCTAACCTCCTGCCAAATGTATGACCATATTAGAGACACATATTTCCCTCAGATTACACAGACCTACAAAGAATTCGAAAACAAATCCAATTTTGATAAACTGCCATATCTATTGGGTGAAATACCAGTGTGCCATCACAGCAGCAAGATTTGTGACCTCATGCCACAAGAAAAGGGCAGTGAAGAACAAACACCATTCTAAATAGAACCCATATTTATGTTCATTTATTTTCTATTTTGTACTTTAACTATTTGCACATCGTGACAACACTGTGTATAGCCATAATATGACACTTGAAATGTCTCTATTCCTTTGGAACTTCTGTGAGTGTAATGTTTACTGTTCATTTTACATTGTTTATTTCACTTTTGTTTATTATCTCTTTCACTTGCTTTGGCACTGTAAACACATGTTTCCCATGCCAATAAAGCCCTTTGCATTTAATTGGATTGAGAGAGAGAGCACCCAGACTGTTTTCAATGTGAAAGAGACAAAAAAGCCACTGAGAAAAATAACAATACAAAACATCCTCAAAATCTCTCGCATGTCCATGTCTATTTTCTGGCAAAATCCATAGCAAAGAGAATGTTCAGCTTAATCACAAGATACTGCTATGAAGTAGTAAGCACTCAAAGACTATTAAACTCTTAGTTGAAGTCTGTGAACTTGGTTAAATTATCACAAGAGACACGTGTTTACATAAGGCGCTTGCTGGCATAAGAGTGTCTGTGTAAACAAAACTAACTACTCAGTGTATATTCAGAAAGGTCAAAAGGTTTTTAGTTGTCTCTAAACTATGTGAAATTGGACTGTATGAAGGACAAAATAAACTGATATGTGAGTTTTCAGGAAAAATGAAGACTATCAGCACCATCTCTGCTATTGTGTCGAGCCTCACAATGAACTGTGTTCATTGTGAGGAAAAATCCAACCAGGAAGTGGGAAATCTGAGGTTTGTAGGTTTTCAAGTCTTTGCCTATCCAATATACAGTGTAGAATTTGGTCCGATTGTACATTCCAAGGCTTCCACTACATGTCAACAGTCTTTAGAACCTTGTTTCAGGCTTCTACTGTGATGGGGGAGAGAATAAGAGCTGTTTGAGTAAGGTGTCTGGCAGAATGCTATGAGCTCAGTCAGGCGCGCACCCGTGAGAGTTAGCTTCGTTCCTTCGCATTTCTAAAGACAAAGGAATTGTCCGGTTGGAATATTATTGAAGATTTATGTTAAAAACGTCCTAAAGATTGATTCTATACATCGTTTGACATGTTTCTACGAAGTGTAATATAACTTTTTTGACTTTTCGTCTGGACTAAGTGCCTGCGCCTCATGAATTTGGATTTGTGAACTAAACGCGTGAACAAAAAGGAGGTATTTGGACATAAATGATGGACTTTATCGAACAAAACAAATATTTATTGTGGAACTGGGATTCCTGGGAGTGCATTCTGATGAAGATCATCAAAGGTAAGTGAATATTTATAATGCTATTTCTGACTTCTGTTGACTCCACAACATGGCGGGTATCTGCATGGCTTGTTTTGGTTCCTGAGCGCTGTACTCAGATTATTGCATGGCGTGCTTTTTCCGTAAAGCTTTTTTGAAATCTGACACAGCGGTTGCATTAAGGAGAAGTTTATCTAAAATTCCATGCATACACTTGTATCTTTTATCAATGTTTATTATGAGTATTTATGTAAATTGATGTGGCTCTCTGCAAAATCACCGGATTTTTTGGAAGCAAAACATTACTGAACATAACACGCCAATGTAAACTGAGATTTTTGGAAATAAATATGAACTTTATCGAACAAAACATACACGAATTGTGTAACATGAGTGTCATCTGATGAAGATCATCAAAGGTTAGTGATTCATTTTATCTCTTTCTAATTTTTGTGACTCCTCTCTTTGGCTGGAAAAATGGCTGTGTTTTTCTGTGACTAGGTGCTGACCTAACATAATCGCATGGTATGCTTTCGTCGTAAAGCCTTTTTGAAATCGGACACAACAAGTTAACAACAAGTTAATCCCACCACACAAATGGTGTATAATACTTGTATGTTTGAGGAATTTTAATTATGAGATTTCTGTTGTTTGAATTTGGCGCCCTGCACTTTCACTGGCTGTTGTCATTTCGATCCCGTTACCGGGATTTGAGCCGTAAGAAGTTTTAAAACGTAAATAATCTATAAAAATTAAGATGGAATACACTGTGTTCAATAGAGGATAAAATTAAAGTGGAGTGAGCTTCAGTTCGCGCGCCCCAAACAAAACAGTACACTAGACTCGACACCCAGAAAGGAGAGGGCTACTTCTTCATTACTCAAAATAAAAACATCAACCAATTTCTAAAAACTGTTGACATCTAGTGGAAGCCAAACTGACTGAGTATAGTGTGGCCTGTGATAGAGAGAGTGTGTGGCCTGAGAGAGAGAGAGAGTGAGAGAGAGAGGTGCAACACTATCAGGAGGGCATCTTACCCTGGCTATTTTGTAAACAGCAAGAACAATGTGTTGTCTGCGGGCAGGCGTCCCATAGTATGTTTTCAGCAGGTGTCTCATAGGCAACCGGGATGAAATATTATTTTTTCCTAATTACTCAGCGATGGATAGAGCTAGAGACACCATATTGTATGGTAAGCAACTTATACATGTCCTCTACTATTAACAATAAGTTAGTTTAGTTTAAATTAAATAGACCAAAAACAGAACTACCGCAATGTTACTTTTGTACCTGTTGGAGTAACACAATATCTCCATGTTTCTGGCCTGTAATGCTCATTACTTTCAACAAATGTACTATCAGTCATAATTTCATGCGTGTCAATTTAAATAATTTATGCTATAGGTTCTACATTTATGAAAATGAACTATGCGTTAAATTCGATATTTCGCGCAACCACAATATTGTTCCTTATAATATTAATCAGAGTAAAATGGATCACATAATAGCTATATTAACCATCCTTTTCTCATCTCACTTTAATGAGAATGTAGTAGGAGATGTTTTTCACCATTTACAATGGCTATTCATGGTTAGCCCTACCAATCAAGAGCGCTCCAGCTGTCCTTGTCATGCGCTCTCCTCGTGTCTTGATAGAATAAACATGCTTATAACATTTCCATTGCTTGAAAGGAAATTGACCCCCAGAATCATAAAGATATATATGTTTAATGTCACGACTTCTGCCGAAGTCGGTCCCTCTCCTTGTTCGGGCGGCGTTCGGTGGTCGACGTCACCGGCCTTCTAGCCATCGCCGATCCACTTTTCATTTTCTATTTGTTTTGTCTTTGTCTTACACACCTGGTTTCAATCCCGCAATTACTTGTTCATTATTTAACCCTCTGGTCCCCCATGTTTGTTTGTGAGTGATTGTTTTTATGTAATACGGTCCGTTTATTGTGGGCTCGCTTATTTTGTATTGTATTTGTCTATTTCGAGTAAAATACGTTTATTTACTCATATCTGCTGTCCTGTGCCTGACCCTTCTACACCAGCTACACACAGATTACAGAATCACTCACCCGAAGAATGGAGTCAGCAGGAGCAGACGCCCTCCCTTCAGAGATAGAGGAGCGGCACGCAACCATATTGCAACATCTGGGCACCGCCATGGATCGCATGCTGCAGAAGATGGATCATTGGGAGAGAGGAGCAGGTAGTCCAGCGCCTCCACCACCCCTCCTTCACCTGGTTCCAGCGGGATTCGGCTCGCACTCCCGAGGGAGTATGATGGGACGGCTGCCGGATGCCAGGGGTTCCTACTCCAGCTTGAGCTCTACCTGGCGACCGTCCAACCAGCTCCTTCGGGACGTGAGAGCGTGTCCGCCCTCGTCTCCTGCCTCTCAGGCAAAGCCCTGGAGAGGGCCAATGCCGTATGGAGTGAGGGAGACGCGGCGTTGGACCATTATGCAGAGTTCACCCGCCACTTTCGGGCAGTTTTCGACCACCCGCCTGAGGGTCGAGCGGAGGAGGAGCGCGCAGGATTTTGCATTGGACTTCCGGACCCTGGCCGCCAGCGCGGGATGGAACGACAGGGCCCTGATCGATCACTACCGGTGCAGTCTGCGTGAGGACGTCCGTCGGGAGTTGGCCTGTCGAGACACCACCCTCACATTGGACCAGCTGGTGGACCTGTCCATCCGGCTGGACAACCTGCTGACTGCCCACGGACGTTTGGAACGGGGCCTGTCAGTTCCATCCCCCTGCACCTCCGCTCCGACGCCCATGGAGCTGGGAGGTGCTGCACTTAGGGCGACTGGAGGAGGGGCCATTCCCTGCACCATCTGTGGCAGCAGAGGGCACACTGCTGGTCGGTGCTGGGGGGGTTCCTCAGGGAGTCGAGGTAGCAGGCAGGGCACTATCGTGTCACCCCAGGTGAGTCGGCACCAGGCTCACCCAGAGCCCCCTGTTGCTCACATGTATGTGTTTATTTCATTTCCTGAGTTTTCCCCGCATTCCCAGCATAAGGCGCTCGTAGATTCAGGCACAGCTGTGAATTTTATTGACCGTTCATTTGCCCATAATTTAGGGATCCCCCTTGTTCCTGTGGATATGCCCTTCCCTGTGCACACCCTAGATAGTCGTCCATTAGGGTCAGGGCCGATTAGGAAGGCCACTGCTCCACTTGACATGGTTACGCAGGAGGGTCATAAGGAGAGAATCAGTCTCTTCCTTATGGATTCTCCTGCGTTTCTCGTGGTGCTGGGCCTACCCTGGTTGGCCTGTGATGACCCCAATATTTCGTGGCAACAGTTTAAAATGATAAACATTCAACATTGGCCATGCTGTCAATGAAGCATTATTTGTGCCGCGTTCAAAACAACTGTTAACTCGGAGCTGCGAAAACTTGACTTCAGTGAGTTCAAGACGGGAAGTCAGTAATAAACAAGCTCTGACTGGGAAAATAAGTTTTGAAAAGTCATCCAACTGGGAATTGTAAATCCAGCCTCTTTCTAAAGCTACGACCTGAAGATCAATGACGTCATCATGATTCGACCCTGATTTTCCCGAGTTCCCAGTTGTTTGAAAGCACCACAAATTCAGCGAATGCCCGACTATGATGACAAAATGTGCCCACCAAGGACTGCCTTGTCACCTTCCTGTTCAAGTGAACACAGCACAATAAGGTGAGTCCAAAAATGTATTGTATGCTGCTGCACAAATTATGTAATATGCCAGGGAGATATGTATACTGTAGCTAAGAAAGTAATACTAAGTGTATGCTGTGTAGTAAGATGTGCCTCACCCTAATAATTTGGTCCATTTAACCCTCTTAATTTTGCCTGTTTTAGAGAAATGTATTCATCGAATATTGTAAGAGCTTTCATTGTCTGCATATATGCCCCATTTATTTATCCTACGGTTCTGACTTGGTGTACAGGGAGAACACTGTAAGAACAGCCCATGTTCTGAATTCTGTCGCTGTACATTTCAAAAGTGCTAAACAAATAGTTATATTGACTACATCCGTCCTAGCTCGCTCATGAATGTTTTAATCGAAATGAAGGATTGCCTCTTACCTGCTTGTCATCCCCTTATGCCATAATTTGTACGTCTCAATTGTCATTAGAAACCACATTTGTTTAAAACTTCTTCTAACTAGGGGGCGCAGTTTTCACTTTTGGCTAAAAAGGCGTAGCCATTTGAAACGGCCTATTTCTCAGCCCCCGAAACTAGAATATGCATATATTAGTCAGATTAGGATAGAAAACACTCTGAAGTTTCCAAAACTGTACGAATTTTGTCTGTGAGTTAAACAGAACTGATATTGCAGGCGAAAACCTGAGAAAAATCCAACCAAGAAGTGGCCATCTTTTTGAGACCTCTCTGTTCCAATGCACTCCTATTGCCCATGTAAAGTCATATCAATAAGACTTCTTTTTATATGTCTTCCCTAAGGTGTCAACAGCCTTTAGACATAGTTTCAGGCTTTTATTATGAAGAATGAGCGTGAAAGGACACATTGCGTAAGTGGATAGGTGGGGGCTCTCCGAGTGATTGTTGCGCAAAAGTGGAAGGCAGCCATTGTTTCTCTCGGTCCAAGTGAAAAGCCAACTGTCCCGGTTGATTTATTATCGAATAGATATTTGAAAAACAACCTGAAACAACGTTTGACATGTTTATGTGGACATTATGGATATAATTAGGATTTTTTTCCGGCGTTGTCGCGAACGCTTTTTCCGGTGGATTCCTGGGCATGACGCAGCAAACAAACGGAGGTATTTGGATATAAAAAATATCTTTATGGAACAAAAGGAACATTTGCTGTCTAACTGGGAGTCTCGTGAGTGAAACCATCCGAAGATCATCAAAGGTAAACGATTAATTTGATTGCTTTGCTGATTTTTGTTACCAAGTTACCTGACGCTAGCTGTTCTTATTGTTTTGTCGAGCGATCGATACATTTACACAAATGCAAGTATTGCTTGCGCTGTAAAGCATAATTTCAAAATCTGAGACGACAGATGGATTAACAAAAGGCTAAGCTGTGTTTTGCAATATTTCACTTGTGATTTCATGAAATTACATTTTATTAAATACCGTTCGCGCTAGGCTACGCTATGCTACTCAGGGTTTTTGATGACAAATATCCCTGATCCGGGATGGGGAGTCCAGAAAGGTAAGCAAGGCAGCAATATCAGCTATGTTTTGCTGAAAGGCAGTAAATGAGGCTAAATGAACTGTTTCGCTGCTAGACAAAGCTCTGCTGACAGCCAGCTGTAGCAGTGGTAAGATGTTTGGAAGAATTTAGTGTGTGCGTTTTTCTGTAATGACATCAAAAAGTGGGAAAGCATTTCTTAGAGAAAGTTGTTTAAAAATCAACAAAACAACAAATTAGATCACGATATTCCAACGTAATAACATAACAACTCAAGATGTTCTATTGAAATAATAGTGTTAAAATGTATTATTTGAAAAGTTTGTAATTTCCACTTTAAAACTTCTTAGGGATCAAATCCCGTTAGCGGGATCGATTTGACAACATCCGGTGAAATGGCAGAGCACCAAATTCAAATTAAATTATTAGAAATATTTAACTTTCATAAAATCACAAGTGCAATACACCAAAATACAGTGTAACTTCTTGTTAATCCAGCTACCGTGTCAGATTTCAAAAAAGTTTTACGGCGAAGGCAAACCATGCGATTATCTGAGGACAGCACCCCATCATACAAACACATGAAAATCATATTTCAACCCGCCAGGCGCGACACAAAACTCAGAAATAACGATATAATTCATGCCATACCTTTGAAGATCTTCTTCTGTTGGCACTCCAAAATGTCCCATAAACATCACAAATGGTTCCTTTGTTCGATAAATACCGTTGTTATTTTCCCAAAATGTCCATTTATTTGGCACGTTTGATTCAGAAAAACACCGGTTCCAACTCGCCCAACATGACTACAAATGATCTAATAAATTACCTGTAATCTTGGTCCAAACATTTCAAACAACTTTCCTAATCCAACTTTAGGTATTTTAAACCACTCGAGTGTTGCTTTAGCAGTATGCTTAGGGTCATTGTCTTGCTGGAAGGCCCCAGTCTCAAATCTCTTGAAGACTGAAACAGGTTTCCCTCAAGAATTTCCCTGTATTTAGCGCCATCCATCATTCCTTCAATTCTGACCAGTTTCCCAGTCCCTGCCGATGGAAAAACATACCCACAGCATGATCATGCCACCACCATGCTTCACTGTGGGGACATAGCGTTTTCCTTGATGGCCAAAAAGCTCAATTGTTGTCTCATCTGACCAGAGTACCTTCTTCCATATGTTTGGGGAGTCTCACACATGCCTTTTGGCGAACACCAACTGTGTTTGCTTATTTGTTTTTTTAAGCAATGGCTTTTTTCTGGCCACTCTTCCGTAAAGCCCAGCTCTGTCGAGTGTACGGCTTAAAGTGGTCCTATGGACAGATATTCCAACCTCCACTGTGGAGCTTTGCAGCTCCTTCAGGGTTATCTTTGGTCTCTTTGTTGCCTCTCTGATTAATGCCCTCCTTGCCTGGTCTGTGAGTTTTGGTGGGCAGCCCTCTCTTGGCAGGTTTGTTGTGGTGCCATATTCTTTCCATTTTTTAATAATGGATTTAATGGTGCTCCGTGGGATGTTCAAAGTATCACATTTTTTTATAACCCAACGCTGATCTGTACTTCTCCACAACTTTGTCCCTGACCTGTTCGGAGAGCTCCTATGTCTTCATGGTGCCACTTGCTTAGTGGTGTTGCAGACTATGTGGTCTTTCAGAACAGGTGTATATATACTGAGATCATGTGATAGATCAGGTGGACTTTATTTAACTAATTATGTGACTTCTGAAGGTAATTGGTTGCACCAGATCTTATTTAGGGCCTTCATAGCAAAAGGGTGAATATATATGCACGCACCACTTTTCTGTTTTTATAATTTTTTGTAACAATTTTATTTTTATTTTTTCACTTCACCAATTTGGACTATTTTGTGTATGTCCATTACATGAAATCCAAATAAAAATCAAATTAAAGGTTGTAATGCAACTGTCACGATCGTCGTCAGGGTGGAAATGACCGGACCAAGGTGCCGCGTGGTGGGCGTTCATTTCTTTTAATGCTTTAAATGTCGCCAACAAAATAAGAAATACCAAAAACGACCCTGACGCTGACTAGGGCTATACAGGCCACTAACACAGACAACTACCCACAACTAAGGTGGAAAAACAGGCTGCCTAAGTATGATTCCCAATCAGTGACAACGATAGACAGCTGTCCCTGATTGAGAACCATACCCGGCCAAAACATAGAAACAGAAAACATAGAAATAAAGAAACTAGAATGCCCACTCTAGTCACACCATGGCCTAACCAAAATAGAGAATAAAAGCCTCTCTATGGCCAGGGCTTGACTGCAACAAAATAGGAAATGTGCCAAGGGGGTGAATACTTTTGCAAGGTACTGTACTGTTTGATATTTGTTATGATCATGTCATAATTGAGACATTATTATGTAGACCTTATGACATGGTGACCCTGTAGTATAATTTATTTTGTATTGACATTTGGAATCCAATGTTACATGATGAAAAAAGGATGAGGCAACTGTCAAACAACTATATAATGCTACAGTAAAAATGAACCTAGTTATAGGCAATAGTACAGACAGTCCACTGGCTGGTACAGGCCATGTTAAGCCCCAGCCGCTATATAACCTATGGGTTCATGAGTGGCGACAGCTTATCTGTCCCTGTGGATTTAATCAATAGACTGGTGCTCTCACTTTCCATGTTTACGTGAACCCTCCGAGGCCTGCTATCGTTTACGCTGGACAGCTATACTTTCCTGCTTGGGGTAAACACACACACACAGGCTGCCCTGCCACGCTGGCCACATCTAACATATGGTTCACCACAGACTGTTTGACTGAGTGACGGAATATCAATTTGTATTGAATCTGTTTCAATGTGAAAGAAGTCATGAGAGATACTATGAATGACAAAGTTATGAAATACAACCGCTTTCAAATAAATATAGCATTATGCTGGCCACTGGTGAACTAGTTAGCTTAGGGCACCAAAAGGTTGCTGGTTGAAAAACCTGAGCTGATAAGGTGAAAAATCTCTTCATGTGCACTTGAGCAAGGCACTTAAAACTTCTTTGGGACAGGGGGGCAGTATTGAGTAGCTTGGATAAAAAGATGCCCAGAGTAAACTGCCTGCTACTCAGTCCTAAAAGCTAGAATATGCATATAATTAGTATATTTGGATAGAAAACACTCTGAAGTTTATAAAACTGTTTGAATGATGTCTGTGAGTATAACAGAACTCATATGGCAGGCAAAAACCTGAGAAAGAATCCAACCAGGAAGTGGGAAATCTGAGGTTTGTAGTTTTTCAACTCATGGCCTATCGAATACACAGTGCCTATGCGGTCATATTGCACTTCCTAAGGCTTCCACTAGATGTCAACAGTCTTTAGAACCTTGTTTGATGCTTCTACTGGGAAGTGGGGGCGAATGAGAGGGGATTGAGTCAGAGGTCTGCCAGAGAGCCACGAGCTGGCCACGCGCATGCACGTGATAGTTAGCTTGCGTTCCATTGCAATTCTACAGACAAAGGAATTCTCCGGTTGGAACATTATTGAAGATTTATGTAAAAAAACATCCTAAAGATTGATTCTATACATCGTTTGACATGTTTCTACGGACTGTTACGTAACTTTTTGACTTTTCGTCTGCACCTAATGATCGCGCCTGATGAATTTTGATTACTGGGCTAAACGCGCGAACAAAAAGGAGGTATTTGGACATAAATGATGGACATAATCGAACAAAACAAACATTTATTGTGGAACTGGGATTCCTGGGAGTGCATTCTGATGAAGATCATCAAAGGTAAGTGAATATTTATAATGCTATTTATGACTTCTGTTGACTACACAACATGGCGGATATCTGTTTGGGTTGTTTTGGTCTCTGAGCGCTGTACTCAGATTATTACATGGTGTGCTTTTTCCGTAAAGTTTTTTTGAAATCTGACACAGCGGTTGCATTAAGGAGAAGTGGATCTAAAATTCCATGCATAACAGTTGTATCTTTTAGCAATGTTTATTATGAGTATTTCTGTAAATTGATGTGGCTCTGCAAAATCACCAGATGTTTTGGAACTACTGAACATCACGCGCCAATGTAAACTCAGATTTTTGGATATAAATATGAACTTTACCGAACAAAACATACATGTATTGTGTAACATGAAGTCCTATGAGTGTCATCTGATGAAGATCATCAAAGGTTAGTGAATAATTTTATCTCTATTTCTGCTTTTTGTGACTCCTATCTTTGGCTGGAAAAATGGCTGTGTTTTTCTGTGACTATGTACTCACCTAACATAATCGTTTGGTGTGCTTTCGTCGTAAAGCCTTTTTGAAATCTGACACATTGGCTGGATTCACAACAAGTGTAGCTTTATTTTGCTGTATTGCATGTGTGATTTCATGAAACTTTAATTTTTATAGTCATTTATTTGAATTTGGCGCTCCTCATTTTAACTGGATGTTGGCCATGCGGGACGCTAGCGTCCCACATATCCCAGAGAGGTTTTAACCCAAATTTGCTCCAGGGATCCTGTACTACTATGTTTTACCCTGTAAAACAAAACATTTCACTGGACCTATCTAGTGTATGTTACAATTAAACATCTTTATTTAAATGTTACAACAATACATACTGAGTGAGTAACAGAATTTTCAACATAACAATTCTACTGTTTCATATAATATATTATATCATATATGCCATTTAGCAGACACTTTAATCCAAAGTGACTTACTGTAGTCATGTTTGCATGCATTTTACGTATGGGTGGTCCTGGGAATCTACCCTGGCGTTACAAGTGCCATGCTTTACCAACTGAGCAGGAAGTAGGGAGTACATTTCCACTGCAGGTCTGTTTCTCAGCAGCACAAACTCCAATGACATACTGACAATTAAGCTTTCTGAAAGCCCTGATCCATGTATGGATTTCTCGATCCTGTCCTCTCGCTTTTTTCCACAGTTCTCTTCCCCTGAATCAATTCCATGCAGGGCCTGTATTGTATTAGATAAAGGTGTTTTGATCCAGCAGTCAATGACTGTGTCTCTGTGTCTGCAGTAGGGGCCAGTGAGAGGCTGGGGTGAGACTTGGGGTGACACGGGGGGAGACAGGGAGCAGAGTCACTAATGTGCTTGTTTGTGCGAGTGCGCGCGTGTGTGTGTGTGTGGGATGTAGAGGAGCAGAACACGCAGGCTTGGAGGCCATTGATAATACGTCAATTGTAAGTAAGAATTTATTCTTAACTGACTTGCCTAGTTAAATAAAGGTTAAATAAAACATTGATTATCAGGCAGTGTTGAGCCGCTCGCTCTCCCTGCTGTCTGTCTACAGTCTACACCAATGGTAACGAGGGGACGGTGTGTGTGTGTGTGTGTGTGTGTGTGTGTGTGTGTGTGTGTGTGTGTGTGTGTGTGTGTGTGTGTGTGTGTGTGTGTGTGTGTGTGTGTGTGTGTGTGTGTGTGTGTGTGTGTGTGTGTGTGTGTGTGTGTGTGTGTGTGTGTGCACGTGCAATTGTGTGTGACAACGACAAGTCCAGTCCCACCTTGGAACTTTCTATTACTGCTCGCCCCAGCTTACTTCTCCACCGTCAGCCTAAGCCCATAGCCTCAGGCTTTTGAGTTTTCCAGCATAACTCAGCTCATCCCCAATTCAAGTGGTGGCTCCCCTGGCCCGATAGTGGTGCCAGCCCTAGCCCCAGCCCCAGCCTCCACAGTGGTCTGATCAATAGAAGACAGGCTCCAGGAACAGCCTGCATCATGACTGGAGCCCTCAATAAATATACATCACATCCAAATGACATTGATTTCTCTTTTACACTTTTCATTTACTTTCATGAAATCTGTCTTCCTATCCTTCTTTCTCCCCCTCTCTCTTTCTCCTCCTTCACTGCTATGTCATGATGGGTGGAAAAGTCCTCTGCATCTCAACGTATTCCCTGTGGCGTATTGAACATGTCTCAACGTATTGAACTTGTCTCAACCATATGTGAACACTGAAATGTACACTGTTTGTTGCTGGCCAGTATAATAGTTAATTTAGTGACAAATTGTTATACAATTTAGGGGGTGATATTCTCACTCTTCTTTGATGGCTTCCATCTGATTCCATTGGGTTGCATTGCTACAGGAGGTAGTAACAATGTGCAGCTAGCTACAGAGTCCTTCCTGCCGCTACCCTCCCACAAAGTCTCAACATGCCATGGCCTTCCCACTTAGTGCACTACTTTTGACCAGGGCCTATAGGGTGCTTTTTGAGACACACCCATCCACAGCACTGAGCTCATCATACTTATCTCACCCATTTAGCTGTAAGAGAGTTCCTAAGCCATCTGATTTACTAAAGCTGTTGAAGTTAGCTGGAAGCACAGCAGCATTTTGGGTTCCCCCACCATAGTGGCAGCTTCTTTACTACAGGTACATGTGTTAATCCAAACCTTCTTCCTGAGTCCTCTCCTAAACTGAACCTATGGGTGATCTGTGTGGGGATTGACTTGTAGCCCTTTACACTCGTACCGGTAAACTTGTTGAAATTGCAGATTTGTGCACTGATAAACGCCTAAATTGGAATGCAGTGGCTGTACAGTAACATGCTATACCTGACGTCTGAGGTTCACAGCGCTGTATGGTTTTTGACTAATAGCCATTCTGAACTTCAGCACCTTGCGCGACAAGAAGTTGCTCCCATCCCAAATTGGGCAACTTTTGCTAATTCTTTTATGTCTGAGTGAGGGAAATGCTGTAAATTAAGATTACTCTATGTATTTTGGAAGATGAGATGTTGGATTATGATAAATACCACTTTGACGTCATACAAGAAATCCAAATACCCGTCCAGATGTGTACTTCAAATTTCCATATGATAAAACTCATGTAATATACAGTGTCAATGTTTATGATCACTATGTGTAATGTACAGTTAAAAGATGACATGGCTTCATACCCAAACTCCTTCGGCTACAGTACCGGAGCATAATTGAACAACTGCTCATCTACTGTACGGCAGCATCTGTTACCACAATATGCTCAGAGTCTCACAACGCAACAAAATCTTAAAGATCACAAAAACATAATCTATCTAAACTGATTGGCCTCCCCACTCCTCAACTCTCCCTTCTGAATGATTGCACTATCACCTGCAAAATTTGCCACATAATCTGACCACCCACTTCACCTTTGCTTTGATCTCCTCCCATTAGGTCGGGGATACCAGACAATTCTGTGGCGCACTGCGCGTTTTGGGATGAGTTTCATGCAGGGGCTATCACAATATTGAACAATTCCATGTTATTTCTCCCATGCGTGGCGGAGGTGGTGATTCTGATTCTGATACACTGGGTTGTTCTAAACAGAATGAGCCTATGTTTGTCTATTGTGAAGAAAATTTGCTGCGGCACTCGCAACTGAATTCACTCATGACTCTTGTCTATATGCACCAAAATAATTATCTGTTCCCTGAATTGCATTGTGAAAGGCTAGCACTGTAATATCATATTTTATAACTTAGCTAGTCATGTTGGCAATAGAACAAGCTTTCAAATGATGCCCACCTGACTCAGATTGCTATTTTTATGCACCTCCGGGATGCTGGCCTTCTAGGCAGAGTTGCAAAGAAAAAGCCATATCTCAGACTGGCCAATAAAAAGAAAAGATTAAGATGGGAAAAATAACACAAACACTGGACAGAGGAACTTTGCCTAGAAGGCCAGCATCCCGGAGTCGCCTCTTCACTGTTGACATTGAGACTGGTGTTTTGTGGGTACTATTTAATGAAGCTGCCAGTTGAGGACTTGTGAGGCGTCTGTTTCTCAAACTAGACACTCTAATGTACTTGTCCTCTTGTTCAGTTGTGGAGTAGGAGGCACCGGGGCCTCCTACTCCTCTTTCTATTCTGGTTAGGGCCAGTTTGCGCTGATCTGTGAAGGGATCAGCGCAAACACAGCTTTGTACCAGATCTTCAGTTTCTTGGCAATTTCTCACATGGAATAGCCTTCATTTCTCAGAGAAAGAATAGACTGATGAGTTTCAGAAGAAAGCTCTTTGTTTCTGGCCATTTTGAGCCTGTAATCGAACCCAGAAATGCTGATGCTCCAGATACTCAACTAGTCTAAAGAAGGCCAGTTGTATTGCTTCTTTAATCAGCGCTACAGTTTTCAGCTGTGCTAACATAATTGCAAAAGAGTTTTCGAATGATCAATTAGCCTTTTAAAATAATAAACTTGGATTAGCTAACAAAACATGCCATTGGAAACACAGTGATGGTTGCTGATAATGGGCCTCTGTACACCTATGTAGTAGATATTCCATAAAAAATCTGCCTTTTCCAGCTACAATAGAAATTTACAACATTAACAATGTCTACACTGTATTTCTGATCAATTTTATGTTATATTAATGTGCAAAAAATGTGCATTTCTTTCAAAAACAAGGACATTTCTAAGTGACCCCAAACTTTTGAACATGTAGATGTTCCAAAGGTGTGCATCAGTGGCTTGTAGGCTATTTGTGGAAGTCAGGAGCTGCTGAATGTGTTTATGTTAATTAACGGTCAATTACCGTGAAACCGGCAGTTATTTGCTAGACAATCACCAGCTGACAAAATGTCATGACCGCCACAGCCCTAAGTGCATGTTCACGTGCAATGCAGAGACGGAGAGAGACAGAGATGTGTGTGTGTGTGTGTATGTGCCCTGAATATTCTAGTACAGTTTCTAACATTTCTTAGACGTATGTCTCAAACTTGGCCATTATAATACACTACATGACCAAAAATGCTCGTCGAACATCTCATTCCAAAATTATGGACATTAATATGGAGTTGGTCTTCCCTTTGCTGCTATACCAGCCTCTACTCTTCTGGGAAGGCTTCCCACTAGATGTTGGAACATTGCTGCGGGGACTTCCTTCCATTCAGCCACAAAAGCATTCGTGAGTTTAGGCACTGATGTCGGGCATTTAGGCCTGGCTCGCAGTCGGCGTTTCAATTCATCCCCAAGATGTTTGATCCGGTTGAGGTCCAGATCCGGTTGAGGTCCAGACCACTCCAGATGACGCTTGGCATTGTGCATGGTGATCTTAGGCTTGTGTTCTTGTGCTGACTTGTGCTGACGTTACTTCCTGAGGCAGCTCGGAACTCGGTGGTGAGTGTTGCAACCAAGGACAGATGATTTTTATGCACTTCAGCACTCGGCCGTCCCGTTCAGTGAGCTTATTTTTTTTAACCTTTATTTAACTAGGCAAGTCAATTAAGAACAAATTCTTATTTACAATGACTGTCTACCCCGGCCAGACCCGGACGATGCTGGGCCAATTGTGCGCCACCCTATGGGACTCCCAATCACAGCCAGATGTGATACTGCCTGGAATGGAACCAGGGACTGTAGTGACACCTCTAGCACTCTTGCACTGAGATGCAGTGTCTTAGACCACTGTGCCAATCGGGAGCCCGGGAACATTAGTAGTGATTGTACGTTGTGTATGTCAATAACATATAACTTGCAGTCATTCCTCCATCCTTCTCTCAGAGACCTATTTTCATATGTCCATATCTCTCCCTCTCTCTCTCTCTCTCTCTCTCACTCTCTTTTCCCTCCCTCCCCTATGTCAGAGGGTTTGAGGTGATCAAAGGGTTTTCTCTGGGAGGGTTGAATCTAGGGGAATGTCTATCCAGTATGCAATCCAAATGGTACCCTATTTCCTATTTAGTCCACTAAGCCCATAGGCCTCTTTCAAAAATAGTGCCCTAAATAGGGAATAGGATCTTTACTGTAGCTACAGTTGAAGTCGGAATTTTACATACACCTTAGCCAAATACATTTAAACTCAGTTTTTGACAATTCCTGACATTTAATCCTAGTAAATATTCCCTGTCTTAGGTCAGTTAGGATCACCACTTTATTTTAAGAGTCTGAAATGTCAGAAAAAATGTCTGTTTGTACAGATGAACGTGGTACCTTCAGGCGTTTGGAACTTGCTCCCAAGGATGAACCAGACTTATGGAGGTCTAAAAAAAAATTCTGAGGTCTTGGCTGATTTCTTTTGATTTTCCCATGATGTCAAGCAAAGAGGCACTGAGTTTGAAGGTAGGCCTTGAAATACATCCACAGGTACACCTCCAATTGACTCAAATTATTTCAATTAGCCTATCAGAAGCTTCTAAAGCCATGACATAATTTTCTGCTGTTTAAAGGAACTGTCAATATAGTTGTCTGTAAACTTCTGAAGCACTGGAATTGTGATACAGTGAATTATAAGTGAAATAATCTGTCTGTAATCAATTGTTGTAAATCTTACTTGTGTCATGCACAAAGTAGATGTCCTAACCGACTTGCCAAAACTATAGTTTGTTATCAAGAAATTTGTGGAGTGGTTGAAAAACGAGTTTTAATGACTCCAACCTAAGTGTATGTAAACTTCCGACTTTAACTGTATATACAGGGTCAGGCAGATGAGAAGGCCTGTTGTCGCAAGTATCCCAACCCAAGTGTAAGGCCTTTGTATTTGTATAAGGCCTTTGTATTTATTTCTCATATGTTTTCTGTAATGATGCTGATTTATAATCACTAGAAAAGGTGCATTTTCTGAAGAAAATGTGTGCTTGCTTCAGCTGACTAAATATAGGTTGGTTTAATAAAGCATTTTCTGTAATTTATCTGCCTTTCTTTGGCCTGATTTTGTACATCAGTAAGCTACACCAACAAATATCCATCACACAGTCCTGGTTGTTGTTTGTTGGGTTTCCCTCTCATGTTAACCAACCTGTACAACATTAGACCGGTAACCTAAAGATCGCTGGTTTGAATCCCCGAGCCGACTAATTGATCAAATATGTCGATGTGCCCTTGAGCAAACCCTTAACCCTAATTTCTCCTGTAAGTCGCACAGGATAAGAGTGTCTGGTAAATGATGCAAATGTGATAGGTATGTCATTGGTTTTCCTCTATCAGTCATTGATTGGAAGGGTTACAGGCAGTGTACTGTCCTTTTTACTTGGAGTTCCACAAAAATACCTCTTGTTCAAATCAAATCAAACTTTATTTGTCACATGTGCCGAATACAACAAGTGTAGACCTTACCGTGAAATGCTTACTTACAAGCCCTTCACCAACAGTGCAGATCAAGAAGAGTTAAGAAAATGTTTACCAAGTAAACTAAAGTAAAAAGTAACACAATAAAATAACAATAACGAGGCTATATACAGGGGGTACCGGTACCGAGTCAATGTGCGGGGGTACAGGTTATTCAAGGTAATTTGTACATAGGGGTAGGGGTGAAGTGACTTTTTATCGTCACCTTTTTTCTTCGTTTTTTGTGTGTGGCAAATAATACATACACAGAGGTTTGAGAGGATAAGAGAATGACAACAATTGTGTGAATGGATGAATGAATGTAGAGCGCTGTGGAGGGAGAGCAGAGTGGGTGTCTGTCTCGCTGGTCGGTCTCAGAAAGTTCTGATAAGTCTGGCATGTCTAATACTAAGCATCTCTATTTGTAGCTCTAGCCTGTGGGCCTGGAGAACGCCAAGATGCTTGTGGGAAAGAGACAAAGCTGGATGTGGGAAACGTCCCTCTTTTGATACGGAGCCTGAGGATCAGCAGTGTGTTGTGTGTACCAAATGGCACCCTATTCCCTTGACCAGGTCCCAAAAGTAGTGCAGTAAATATGGAATAGGGAGCCATTTGGGATGCATTCCAGTGTGTTATCTCTATCTCTGTGAGGGAAAGTTCAGCCCAGTTTAGACAGAGCCAGTAGCAGACACAGAGAGGAGGTTGTTGTGTTGTGTTGTGTGTGACTCTGTGGCCATGATCTCATCCCTACGGCAGAACTATTACAGAGATCCTTTAAGGACGGGCCGTTTGATAAATCAGACAGATAAACTGTTCTCGGCATAATCACTGGCACTCATTTCAACTAGCAAACGCAGCCTATTAGATTAAAAACAAGAGGGAAGGATGAATGCACACAATATCGCTTCTGAAAGCAGGCTTATTTCCTCTCCCTCTTTCCCTCCTTCCACTCCTGTCTTTTTCCACCCTTCCTCTTCTTCTTCTGTTGGCTCCTCGGCTGCCCCGTGTCACATGGTTGAGTGGTCAAGTCAGCACTTTAAGCAGAGCTCAGTGGGAGAGGAGAGGAGTCTGGAGGGGTGGTGGTGCTGGGAGATGAAATCAGTCTAAGTAGGCCAAGCACTTAGAACTGAAGGGAACACAAACACCTCTCACTTCTCCTCACTACTCCACCCCCATATCTTTCTCTCCCTCTTCTCCCCCAAAACACTCTACCCCCACCTTATCTCTCCTTCTCCCACTCAACACTCACCCCCTCCACCCACACACACCCCTTCACCTCTACTTGTTTGGTCCTTGGCCACAGGGTTTACTGTGTCAACCAGCTCATCTCCCCACTTTCACACAGCATAGAACTCAATCCCACGCCCACGCATGTGTGGGTAGCAAATGGCACACTATTCCCTATATAATGCACTACTTTTGATCAAGGACCGATAGAGTGCCTTTGTGAGTGAATCAATACTAGTCCATGACCTGGGGCTGACATGATGGAATGGATAGCTGACGTCCTCTGAACGAATTAATCAAAAACCAGTAAATTCCCCTCCGGTTAGCTTGCCTAGTTTCACTTTAGTTTCCCCTGTAAAATAGAGCCAACGGAATGGTTCCCAAAAGTGCAAACTATTCATATGATCATAAGCATTAAACATGCATTTAATTCAGGTCATTATAGTGAAAGAGAATGTGTTCTCAATTACTTACATGGTTGAATAAAGGCTAAATAACATTGTTAATTATCCAAAATACCCAGAAAGTGGCAATAATTCAGTTATTCTGATTATAAAATCAGGTTTAAGTACGGAAGATTAAGACAGACAAAACCCTTCAGTACAGAAACACGTTTAATAAATGTGACACTCAGTACAGTTAACCAGAGGAATCCATCAGCCTAATTCAGTGCATGTCTAAAACACCTGCAGTAGAATTGTTCATTTGCTGAATCAAAGGGACAGGGAGAGGAAGGGGGCTGTGGGTGATAGAAATTGACTGCCACCCTCACCCCCCACCACTACCACCCTCAGGCTCATTAACTCAATTCATAATAGTCCCTTTCTCCCCCCCCCCCCCCCCCCCCCTCCATCCCGGCTGGGGGAAGTTGGTGGCTGAGCTCATTAGGCAAAGGCCACATAACTTCTCTCACTCTCTCCGTCCAAACTTAAAATGGCAGAGGTTTTGTTTTATGTAAGCTCTTCATTTTCCCACATACTAGTATCGCCATCTCCATCCAAACTCCAGGTGCTTTGATACTTGATTCCTTTCTTTCTGACTTTTATTTCCTTTATCTGTCTTTTTGTTCTTTCTTTCATTTGTCCTTGCTGCCTCAATCTTTTTTCCCCTTGTTCATGCTAGGCGGATCAGCAGCTTGAAGCAGCAACAGTAAATGGGAATAATTGGTTCTATGAAAGCGGCTGGCCCGGCCCTGTCCTGTTCTGTCTAACCAATCTTCTCACACAACAATCGGCATATTGTTCGGGGGTCCCGGTGACACAACAACTCCATTCGGCAAAGCTGTGCCATAATTAGCAAGCAGTTACTGTCATGCATGTCAGATGTTGTTATGTGCTGAATTGAATAGGAACAACAATCTAAGCTTACCCCTCCTCATCCCTGCCTTCTTCTTCCTCCACTAATTCCTCCTAACCTTTTATTTTTCATCTTTTACATTTTATTTTCATGGGGTAAAAGGGTTTGTGCTGCCCAGAGTGAGATTAGGAGAGGGTTAGTGTCCCTCTGCTTTGAAAGATTACAGGCCCATTCCCTCTGCCTGACTGCTTTCTGGTTAATCATCTAATGAGGGTAAGGGAACGTGTCCGTAGAACAGGGTCAGCATGACGTCTTTAGTCCTGGCCTCGCCTGCTCTTCTCTCTCTACCACATTCTACTCCTCTCTTTCTCTCTCTCTCTAGCCTCTTGCTATCTTTACCGTGCTCTTTTTCTCTCTCCATCTTTTTTGCTCTGCCTCTCTCTCTATTTCTCTCTTCCGCTCCTTCTCCTCCCCCTCATTTACCACACCAAGCATTTTGTCTTCTCAGCGAGAGTCCAAACATTGACAGCGTCATGGTTGTTTATGTTGACTACTTGACTTCTTGAGCCATAATCCTCTCTCTCCGGCCTTGTTTACTTGCAAATCTTAATACATGTTCTCCTTTGTAAAATCACACAAAATGATGTTAACAGACACACACATATGCAGACACAGTTCATGAAACTCTTGGCCCTGTAGTCCGTGTTGTTGCCAGTGTTCTGTTTGTTTTCTTTCGAGGCCACATCAAGTGTTTCTGGACAGTCAGTGTTGGAACTGGACCGCAAATTAATCCTCAAAACTCTCCCCCAACAATCCTATTAATTTGAGAAGGTATTGGATAATCACCCCACCGTAACAATGCAGTTTGTGCATCATTGAGGACAGTTAATTCATCAGTCATAGGAAGACTTCGAAGAGCTCTATACCTGTATCTCTGTTATTTTTATAAAGCGTTACCCTCCATTATTTGCTATAACATTTGCAGTCTTTCCCCTTGAACCTCTGCTAACAAGATCAAGCACGAACAATGTCCTCTTAGTCACATGAAACGTTCACTTGATGGTTACGTTTCTGGTCAAAAGTAGTGCACTAAATAGGAATAGGGTGCCATTTGGGATGCAGCCCTGGACTTTCCTATTGACATTTACTGAAAATGACACGGCACACACGGTGACTTTAATGGCCCTGACACCAGCAGGACGTGAGGACGGTGGAGAGCACATACACGCACGATGCAAACAGCGATGGCACAGATAGGAGTTGTCTCCAAGCCAGTCTGTCTGTCTGTTTGGTTGCACTAAAACATGACTCCATGACCAATGGCATGGGGGAGAGGGGGGGAGTGATTGGATACACATACACACACAAAACAACTACACACACACACACACACACACACACACACACACACACACACACACACACACACACACACACACACACACACACACACACACACACACACACACACACACAGACACCACACAATACAATACAATGGAGGGTCCTTGACAGACAGGTAGCTCATAAAGATAGAAACGGGTCATCCAACGTGACTACTTCACAACCTCCTCTGGGAAGTTTAGCACCTGTGTGTCAAGTGGGGTTGCTCATTGTAGGGCCTACAAGCTTAATTCTACAGGGCTTGGTGTAAAAGGTGTTGTGATAATTAGGGCTACTGCTGTATTTAGCCCAAGGGCCTCCTGGGGGAGGCCCTTCTCTTCTCTCTCTCTGTCTGTGTGTGTGTTGCTCTGTCTCTATGTCTCTATGTTTAGCCAAAAGATATTAAACAAAAGCTAAATAAATAATCAGAATGAACAGTAAACATTAAACTCACAAAAGTTTCAAAAGAATAGAGACATATTATGTGTTTTAATATTGACTATGTACTGTGTTGTAACAATGTGCAAATAGCTGAAGAAAGAAAGGGAAAATAAATTCAAAGATAGGTTGTTTCTGCTCCACTGGTTGCCCTTTTCGTATGGCAAAAGATCACAAATATTGCTGCCGTGGTATTTCATCTAATAGATATGGGAGTTTATCAAAATTGGATTTGTTTTCAAAATCTTTGTGGGTCTGTGTAGTCTGAGGGAAATATGTGTCCACACGCGCGCACACACACACACACACACACACACACACACACACACACACACACACACACACACACACACACACACACACACACACACACACACACACACACACACACACACACACACACACACACACACACACACACACACACACACACACACACACACACACACACACACACACACAATCCACACACAATCCACACAGCTGTCATCACCTTATTGTCCATAATTACCTTTGGCAGCATCAACTTCCATTCAACTATTTCAACAAAGACTACTAAACATGTATCTTTTTGATTAGAGGGGGAGGCAATATAGATGTATTCAAGTCTCACTGTACTATAGCGTGTTTTTAGCTAGTCCAGCAATGTTGTCTTCACGAAAACATCTGAAAATAAACATATGTGTAACATACAAAATAAAAAACATGCTACGCACACTGTACCTATACTGCTTACATGTTTTCCATAAACGCTACACTTACTCCACATTATTCAGTGATGTTGGTTGGACAATAAAGAGGTTTCTAGTTAGCCTGGCTGTGTCTCTCTGTTTGCTACTGGTTAACTAGCTGAGTGTGTTTAATAATAAAGGGCCAGACATGTTCACATGCAGCGACATAGCTCACACACACATGCACACGCACACACAAACACACAAACACATACACACACACTTACTCCATTGCAGCTGATTTAACTATCATTTGTAATCCATGACTGGCCGGGCCTTTACTTTACAGCTACAGTTCCCTACTTAATCATGTTTTATAGCCTCTCTGACTCTGCTGCAGTCTGCCGAGCCCTGATGGTAACAGGACTGTCTGGCTGCATGGGGCCAACTAACCAATAATTATACCACGCTGTAAACTTCTGACTGTTTACCCGGCTCCGCTCCCCTCTTCCTGCCTGTAATATCAGATAAAACAAAACTGGAGCGGTATTGGCGTTAGTGGTCTCAAAGCATATGGTTACCCCCTTGCCCTCCATATTCACCTCTCCCATTCACCCCTACACACCCAAGAAGAAGCATACAGCATTGCATGATTAACGTCTGTAAAACATACACTAGGCCTATGTGACTGGCTTTGGAAACTACGGTGCTACTGCATGAAGCTCTTTCCATTATAATGTTCTCTATTCTTACTACCAGTTTTAATAGTGCATGCCTTCAAGCCTCTTGGTTTATTAAGGCACTGGTTGGAAACAGGGTGGAGAATCTGTCATCAGTACTATCTAAGAGCAGAGAGGTAGAGTGGTAAGTAAAGTATATGAGAAGCAAAACAGCAAATACAAAACTTTCTCTCTCTGGGAATTCAGTCAGAATGTGCTCATGGAACAGTGATGCAAAACATTCAGGTGTGTCCCAAATGACACACTATTCCCTTTATAGTGCACTGCTTTTTACCAGGGGCCATAGGGCTTTGGTCAAAAGTAGTGCACTACATAGAGAATAGGGTGCCATTTGGGACATATTGTCAGAGAATTTCACGAAGTATTTTGAAAGTACCAAAAGCAAAGCAAGTTGGCAAACTATAGTCTAAATAGTGTTACAAATAAGGATGTGGAAGTCTTTAGTCTAGATTACCTTTTGCATAACCCATGTTGGCTTTCACTGGCTTTCAACCATGACAGAAACGACACTTGAAGAGGTGTCCAAGCACTGAACACTGCTCCAACCCAAACCTATGAACTGAGACTTGAATTGTGGAGAGTCCTTGGATCCCTGAGTCAGACAGAAGATCCTTTTTATGATATGTTTACGTCAGTTAGAGAACGGAACAGGCAGACATTTTATTCTCTCCTTTCCTTTCTCCTTCCTCCTCCCCCCTCCTCACCCTACAATGTGTTGAGTCTGGATCCCCCAGCATGGGAACATGGAATGCAGAAGGGTGTGTGAGTGTGTGTGTGTCTGTGTGTGTGCTGGTGTGCATGCATACGTGCATGCCTGAGTGTGTGTGTGAGGATGCCAGCCAGCAGCTTAGTGATCCGTCCCACTGTCCTCATCTGTGCTGTCCTCATCTGCAGGAATAACTTTGTCACATCATAAAAAAACACTTGCTAAAATTAATAACCATACTTGGGCTACGAGGCAGTGTGAGAGCAAACACTTTGTTGAGGCATTACATCCCAAATGATTATACAGTTCACTACTTTTGACCAGACCCTATAGGCCCTGGTTAAAAATACTGCATTATAGGTAGTAGGGAGCCATTTGGGACGAAGACAAAGGTCTGGAGCTACCCTTACTAAACTTTTTTAGCTTTCACCATGTTTCTTGCACTTGGCTCTCGGCTGCCCACAGTAAACCAACTGGAATAAGGCTGTCTTTGTGTAAGCCTTTCTGTATGTATTCTGGGTCTTTAGGACTGGGATTACACCAACGATGTAAGGATGGCACCAACGATGGCACCAACGATGTTAGGATGAAACAGTCAGAGGTCACCAAGCGCAACATAGCTTCAGCGTGTAAATCAGCTAGAAAGATGTGTCGGCATCGAGTAATTGTCTCTGGCCCCCTCCCAGTTAGGGGGAGTGATGAGCTCTACAGCAGAGTCTCACAACTCAATCGCTGGTTGAAAACTGTTTTCTGCCCCTCCCAAAAGATAGAATTTGTAGATAATTGGCCCTCTTTCTGGGACTCACCCACAAACAGGACCAAGCCTGGCCTGCTGAGGAGTGACGGACTCCATCCTAGCTGGAGGGGTGCTCTCATCTTATCTACCAACATAGACAGGGCTCTAACTCCTCTAGCTCCACAATGAAATAGGGTGCAGCTTAGTGGAGTCTGCCACTAGCATAGTCAGTGTAGTCAGCTCAGCTATCCCCATTGAGACTGTGTCTGTGCCTCGACCTAGGTTGGGCAAAACTTAACATGGCGGTGTTCGCCATAGCAATCTCACTAGGATAAAGACCTCCTCCATTCCTGCCATTATTGAAAGAGATTGTGATACCTCACATCTCAAAATAGGGCTACTTAATGTTAGATCCCTCACTTCAAAGGCAGTTATAGTCAATTAACTAATCACTGATCATAATCTTGATGTGATTGGCCTGACTGAAACATGGCTTAAGCCTGATGAATTTACTGTGTTAACTTCTTGAGGGCAGGGGGCAGCATTTTCACTTTCAGAAAAATAGCATGCCAAAATTCAACTGCTTGCTACTCATCCCCAGAATATAAGATATGCATATTATTAGTAGATTTGGATAGAAAACACTCTGAAGTGTCTAAAACTGTTTGAATCATGTCTGTGAGAATAACAGAACTTATGTAGCAGGCAAAACCCTGAGGACAAACCATTCAGAATTTGTATTTTGTCTTTTCAATGAGTTTTCTTAGAGACACAATTTCTAATGGACTTGCTTGCAGTTCCTACCGCTTCCACTGGATGTCACCAGTCCTTGGAAATCGGTTGAGGTTATTCCTTTGTGTAGTGAAGAAGTAGGGCTATCGTAAATGAGGGTCACATGAAGTACATTTTTTGAGAGAGTCACGTTACGAAAAAAGTTGCGTCAGTTTGTTTTCTTTTTGTATTGAACACAGATCATCCCGTCTTCAAATTGATCGATTATTAACGTTTAAAAATACCTAACGTTGTATTACAAAAGTAGTTTGAAATGTTTTGGTAAAGTTTACATGTAACTTTTGATATATTTTGTAGTGACTTGGCGAAAGTTGGAAACTGTGTTTTTCTGGATGAAACGGTCCAAATAAATTGACATTTTGGATATATATCGACGGAATTAATCGAACCAAAGGACCATTTGTGATGTTTATGGGACATATTGGAGTGCCAACAAAATAATTTTGTCAAAGGTAAGGCATGATTTATATTTTATTTCTGCGTTTTGTGTCGTGCTTGCAGTGTTGAATTATGCTACTCTCTTTGTTTACTGTTGTGCTATCATCAGATAATAGCATCTTATTGTAACGGGTGTCTAGATCTTCCTCCTCCTCGGACGAGGAGAGGAGAGAAGGATCGGAGGACCAAAATGCAGCGGGTTGTGAATACATAATGAATTTATTACAGAACAAGACGAAGACGAAGAACACTTGAAATATTACAAAATAACAAAACGAAAACGTGGACAGACCTGAACTCTGAGAACTTACATGTAACACGAAGAACGCACGAACAGGAAAAATGACTACATAAATGAACGAACCGAAACAGTCCCGTGTGGTGCATAGAAACAGACACGGAAAACAATCACCCACAAATAAACAGTGTGAACAGCCAACCTATATATGGTTCTCAATCAGAGGAAAACGTCAAACACCTGTCTCTGATTGAGAACCATATAAGGCTAATTACAAGTGACCTAAACATAGAAACACAAAACATAAAATGCCCACCCCAACTCACGCCCTGACCAACTAAACACATACAAAAATAACATAAAACAGGTCAGGAACGTGACACTTATGCTTTCGCCGAAAAGCCTGTTTGAAATCTGACATGTTGGCTGGATTCACAACGAGTGTAGCTTTAATTTGGTATCTTACATGTGTGATTTAATGAAAGTTTGATTTTTATATCATGTTATTTGAATATGGCGCGCTGTATTTTCCCTGGCTATTGGCCGGTGGGACGTTTTGCACCTGCCCCAGAGAAGTTAAATGAGGCCTCACCTCCTGGTTACACTAGTGACCATATCCCCCGTGCATCCCGCAAAGGTGGAAGTGTTGCTAACATTTACGATAGCAAATTTCAATTTCCCCAAAAAATTCTGACGTTTTCGTCTTTTGAGCTTCTAGTCATGAAATCTATGCAGCCTACTCAATCACCTTTTATAGCTACTGTTTACAGGCCTCCTAGGCCATGTACAGCGTTCCTCACTGAGTTCCCTGAATTCCTATCGGACCTTGTAGTCATAGCAGATAATATTCTAATTTTTGGTGATTTTAATATTCACATGGAAAAGTCCACAAACCCACTCCAAAAGGCTTTCGGAGCAATCATCGACTCGGTGGGTTTTGTCCAACATGTCTCTGGACCTACTCACTGCCACAGTCATACTCTGGACCTAGTTTTGTCCCAAGGAATAAATGTTGTAGATCTTAATGTTTTTCCTCATAATCCTGGACTATCGGACCACCATTTTATTACGTTTGCAATCGCAACAAATAATCTGCTCAGACCCCAACCAAGGAGCATCAAAAGTCGTGCTATAAATTCTCAGACAACACAAAGATTCCTTGATGCCCTACCAGACTCCTTCTGCCTACCCAGGACGTCAGAGGACAAAAATCAGTTAACCACCTAACTGAGGAACTCAATTTAACCTTGCGCAATACCCTAGATGCAGTTGCACCCCTAAAAACAAAAAATATTTGTCATAAGAAACTAGCTGCCTGGTATACAGAAAATACCCGAGCTCTGAAGCAAGTTTCCAAAAAATTGGAACGGAAATGGCGCCACACCAAACTGGAACCGACTAGCTTGGAAAGACAGTACCGTGCAGTATCGAAGAGCCCTCACTGCTGTTCGATCATCCTATTTTTCCAACTTAATTGAGGAAAATAAGAACAATCCAAAATGTATTTTTGATACTGTCGCAAAGCTAACTAAAAAGCAGCATTCCCCAAGTGAGGATGGCTTTCACTTCAGCAGTAATACATTCATGAACTTCTTTGAGGAAAAGATCATGATCATTAGAAAGCAAATTACGGACTCCTCTTTAAATCTGCGTATACCTCCAAAACTCAGCTGTCCTGAGTCTGCACAACTCTGCCAGGACCTAGGATCAAGAGAGACACTTAAGTGTTTTAGTACTATATCTTTTGACACAATGATGAAAATAATCATGGCCTCTAAACCTTCAAGCTGCATACTGGACCCTATTCAAACTAAACTACTGAAAGAGCTACTTCCTGTGCTTGGCCCTCCTATGTTGAACATAATAAACGTCTCTCTATCCACCGGATGTGTACCGAACTCACTAAAAGTTGCAGTAATAAAGCCTCTCTTGAAAAAGCCAAACCTTGACCCAGAAAATATAAAATACTATCGGCCTATATCGAATCTTCCATTCCTCTCAAAAATTTTAGATAAAAGCTGTTGCTCAGCAACTCACTTCCTTCCTGAAGACAAGCAATGTATACGAAATGCTTCAGTCTGGTTTTAGACCCCATCATAGCACTGAGACTGCACTTGTGAAGGTGGTAAATGACCTTTTAATGGCATCAGACCGAGGCTCTGCATCTGTCCTCGTGCTCCTAGACCTTAGTGCTGCCTTTGATACCATCGATCACCACATTCTTTTGGAGAGATTGGAAACCCAAATTGGTCTACATGGACAAGTTCTGGCCTGGTCTTATCTGTCGGAAAGATATCAGTTTGTCTCTGTGAATGGTTTGTCCTCTGACAAATCAACTGTCAATTTCGGTGTTCCTCAAGGTTCCGTTTTAGGACCACTATTGTTTTCACTATATATTTTACCTCTTGGGGATGTCATTCGAAAACATAATGTTAACTTTCACTGCTATGCGGATGACACACAGCTGTACATTTCAATGAAACACGGTGAAGCCCCAAAATTGCCCTCGTTAGAAGCCTGTGTTTCAGACATAAGGAAGTGGATGGCTGAAAACGTTCTACTTTTAAACTCGGACAAAACAGAGATGCTTGTTCTAGGTCCCAAGAAACAAAGAGATCTTCTGTTGAATCTGACAATTCATCTTGATGGTTGTACAGTCGTCTCAAATAAAACTGTGAAGGACCTCGGCGTTACTCTGGACCCTGATCTCTCTTTTGACGAACATATCAAGACTGTTTCAAGGACAGCTTTTTTCCATCTATGTAACATTGCAAAAATCAGAAACTTTCTGTCCAAAAATGATGCAGAAAAATGTATCCATGCCTTTGTTACTTCTAGGTTAGACTACTGCAATGCTCTACTTTCCGGCTACCCGGATAAAGCACTAAATAAACTTCAGTTAGTGCTAAATACGGCTGCTAGAATCCTGACTAGAACCAACAAATGTGATCATATTATTCCATTACTAGCCTCCCTACACTGGCTTCCTGTTAAGGCAAGGGCTGATTTCAAGGTTTTACTGTTAACCTACAAAGCGTTACATGGGCTTGCTCCTACCTATCTTTCCGATTTGGTCCTGCCGTACATACCTACACGTACGCTACGGTCACAATACGCAGGCCTCCTAATTATGCCTAGAATTTCTAAGCAAACAGCTGGAGGCAGGGCTTTCTCCTATAGATCTCAATTTTTATGGAATGGTCTGCCTACCCATGTGAGAGACGCAGACTCGGTCTCAACCTTTAAGTCTTTACTGAAGACTTATCTCTTCAGTGGGTCATATGATTGAGTGTAGTCTGGCCCAGGAGTGTGAAGGTGAACGGAAAGGCTCTGGAGCATTGAACCGCCCTTGCTTTCTCTGCCTGGCCGGTTCCCCTCTCTCCACTGGGATTCTCTGCCTCTAACCCTATTACATGGGCTGAGTCACTGCCTTACTAGTGCTCTTTCATGCCGTCCCTAGGAGGGGTGCGTCACTTGAGTGGGTTGAGTCACTGACGCCCCACCTTGGTTTTTCCCGTGGCGGAGATCTTTGTGGGCTATACTCGGCCTTGTCTCAGGATGGTAAGTTGGTGGTTGAAGGTATCCCTCTAGTGGTGTGGGGGCTGTGCTTTGGCAAAGTGGGTGGGGTTATATCCTTCCTGTTTTGCCCTGTCCGGGGGTATCATCGGATGGGGCCACAGTGTCTCCTGACCCCTCCTGTCTCAGCCTTCAGTATTTATGCTGCAGTAGTTTGTGTCGAGGGGCTAGGGTCAGTTTGTTATATCTGGAGTACTTCTCCTGTCTTATCCGGTGTCCTGTGTTAATTTAAGTATGCTCTCTCTAATTCTCTCTTTCTCTCTTTCTTTCTCTCTCTCGGAGGACCTGAGCCCTAGGACCATGCGTCAGGACTACCTGGCATGATGACTCCTTGCTGTCCCCCGTCCACCTGGCTGTGCTACTGCTCCAGTTTCAACTGTTCTGCCAGCGGCTATGGAACCCGGACCTGTTCACCGGACGTGCTACCTGTCCCAGACCTGCTGTTTTCAACTCTCTAGAGACCGCAGGAGCATTAGAGATACTCTTAATGATCGGCTATGAAAAGACAACTGACATTTACTCCTGAGGTGCTGACTTGCTGCACTCTCGACAATTACTGTGATTATTATTATTTGACCATGCTGGTCATTTATGAACATTTGAACATCTTGGCCATGTTCTGTTATAATCTCCACCCGGCACAGCCAGAAGAGGACTGGCCACCCCTCATAGCCTGGTTCCTCTCTAGGTTTCTTCCTAGGTTTTGGCATTTCTAGGGAGTTTTTCCTAGCCCCTGTGCTTCTACACCTGCATTGCTTGCTGTTTTGGGTTTTAGGCTGGGTTTCTGTACAGCACTTTGAGATATCAGCTGATGTACGAAGGGCTATATAAATAAATTTATTTGATTTGATTACACAATGCACATACACTACCCCTTCAAATTAGTGGATTCGGCTTTTTCAGCCACACCCGTTGCTGACAGGTGTATAAAATCGAGCACACAGCCATGCAATTTCCATAGACAAGCATTGGCAGTAGAATGGCCCGTACTGAAGAGCTCAGTGACTTTCAATATGGCATCGTCATAGGATGCCACCTTTCCAACAAGTCAGTTCGTCAAATTTCTGCCCTGCTAGAGCTGCACCAGTCAACTGTAAGTGTTGTTTTCGTGAAGTGGAAACGTCTAAGAACAACAACAGCTCAGCCCCGAAGTGATAAGCCACACAAGTTTACAGAACGGGACTGCCAAGTGCTGAAGCAGGTAGCGCGGAAAAATCATGTGTCCTCGGTTGCAACAATCACTACCGAGTTCCAAACTGCCTCTGGAAGCGACGTTAGCACAATAACTGTGCGTTGGGAGCTTCAGGAAATGGGTTTTCATGGCGGAGCAGCCGCAGATAAGCCTAAGATCACCATTCCCAATGCCAAGCGTTGGCTGGAGTTGTGTAAAGGTCGCCACTTTGAACTCTGGAGCAACGGAAGTCCTTTCTCTGGAGTGATGAATCGCGCTTCACCATCTGGGAGTACGACAGATGAATCTGGGTTTGGTGGATGGCAGGAGAATGCTTTTTCATGGTTTTGGCTAGGCCTCTTAGTTCCAGTGAAGGGAAATCGTAACGCTACAGCATACAATTACATTCTTGACGACCTCAACCCCATCGGACACCTTTGTGTTGAATTGGAACGCCGACTGCGAGTCAGGCCTAATCGCCCAACATCAGTGCCCGGCCTCACTAATGCTCAAGTGGCTGACTGGAAGTCCCCGCAGCAATGTTACAACATTTAGCCAAACGCCTTCCCAGAAGAGTGGAGGCTGTTATAGCAGAAAGGGCGGACCAACTCCCTATTAATGCCCATGATTTTGGAATGAGATGTTTGACGAGCAGGTGTCCAAAAATATTGTGAATTATTTTCATGCACATTATACAGAGTGGATGGAAAATGTTTTCATGTTGGACTCTTGGTTTCTTGGAATCTTGATTTCCGTGCTGTTCAGTTTGTTTCCCTCTCACCCAGGACCTAGGGAGTACCAGAGAGGGGAGCAGAGGGCTCACATCTCCCCAGCCAGTCACCCTCAATCTGGGCTGAGAGGAAACAGTAGCAGGGCCACAGGGCTTCTGGGGCAGGTCCTCTACCAACCTCACGCTTTCCATTCATTTATTATGTTTCCCCTCTCCGCCTCTTAGTTCAGGGTGGCACATGAGTTTTTTTCACTTTGGTGCTATTTTCAAGTATGTGCGGCTGGGTAGGGTCATGTTTCGGAGGACGTATGGCTCTCGACCTTCACCTCTCCCGAGTCCGTACGGAAGTAGCAACGATGGGACAAGACTGTAACTACCAATTGGATATCACGTAAAAGGGGCCGATACGTAAAGCTTAATAAAGAGCAGTGATACTAGCAAGAGCAGTGTATGTTTCTACTTTACAAACATACATTTTCATTATGTAGTTCTCAAAATGTGCCGTAGGCAAACTAGTTTAGAATCTGAAGATTAACCAAAGGGTTAAGTGATTATCAATTAGGAGCAGTCGCATTAAGAGCTAATAGAAAAATGTATTTTTAAAATTGAGAAAACATATCAAAAGTATTGTGAGCATTGCATTGTGCGCATTGCATTCCATCAGTAGATGATGCCTGGTTATTCTTTAAAAGTGCTTTCCTCACCATCTTAAATAAGCATGCCCCATTCAAAAAAATGTAGAACCTGGGACAGATATAGCCCTTGGTTCACTCCAGACCTGACTGCCCTTGACCAGCACAAAAACATCCTGTGGTGTACTGCATTAGCATCGAATAGCCCCCGCGATATGTAACTTTTCAGGGAAGTTAGGAACCAAAATACACAGGCAGTTAGGAAAGAAAAGGCTAGCTTTTTCAAGCAGAAATTTGCATCCTGTAGCACAAACTCCAAAAAGTTCTGGGACACTGTAAAGTCACCACCGATATATCCACGATAATTGAGAACTTCAATAAGCATTTTTCTACGGCTGGCCATGCTTTCCACCTTGCTACCCCTACCCTGGTCAACAGCAACTTTCCCAAGCCTCCCCCATTTCTCCTTCACCCAAATCCAGATAGCTGATGTTCTGAAAGAGCTGCAAAATCTGGACCCCTACAAATCAGCTGGGCTAGACAATCTGGACCTTCTCTTTCTAAAATTATCTGCCGCAATTGTTGCAACCCCTATTACCAGCCTATTCAACCTCTCTTTCATTGTATTGTCTGAGATCCCCAAAGATTGGAAAGCTGCTGCAGTCATCCCCCTCTTCATAGGGGGAGCCACTCTAGACCCAAACTGTTACAGCCCTATATCTATCCTACCCTGGCTCTCTAAGGTCTTCGAAAGCCAAGTTAACAAACAGATCACTGACCATTTTGAATCCCACCGTATCTTCTCCGCTATGCAATCTGGTTTCCGAGCTGGTCATGGGTGCACCTCAGCCACGCTCAAGGTCCTAAACGATGTCATAACCGCCATTGATAAAAGACAATACTGTGCAGCCGTATTCATTGACCTGGCCAAGGCTTTCGACTCTGTCAATCACCGCATTCTTATTGGCAGAGTCAACAGCCTTGGTTTCTCAAATGAATGCCTCGCCTGGTTCACCAACTACTTCTCAGACAGAGTTCAGTGTGTCAAATCGGAGGGCCTGTTGTCCGGACCTCTGGCAGTCTCTATGGGGTTGCCAAGGGGTTCATTTCTCGGGCCGACTCTTTTCTCTGTATATATCAATGATGTCGCTCTTGCTGCTGGTGATTCTCTGGTACACCTCTACGCAGACGACACCATTCTGTATACTTCTGGCCCTTCTTTGGACACTGTGTTAACTAACCTCCAGATGAGCGTCAATGCCATACAACTCTCCTTCCGTGGCCTCCAACTGCTCTTAAATGCAAGTAAAACTAAATGCATGCTCTTCAACTGGTCGCTGCCCGCACCTGCCTTCCCGTCTAGCATCACTACTCTACTTTTCTGACCTAGAATATGTGGACAACTACAAATACCTAGGTGTCTGTTTAGACTGTAAACTCTCCTTCCAGACTCAGATTAAGCATCTCCCATCCAAAATGAAATCTAGAATCGGCTTCCTATTTCGCAACAAAGCATCCTTCACCCATGCTGCTAAACATACCCTTGTAAAACTGACTATCGTACCGATCCTTGACTTCGGCGATGTAATTTACAAAATAGCCTCCAAAACTCTACTCAGCAAATTGGATGCAGTCTATTAAAGTGCCATCCGTTCTGTCACCAAAGCCCCATATAACACCCACCACTGCGACCTGTATGCTCTTGTTGGCTGGCCCTCGCTACAGATTCGTCGCCAAACCCACTGGTTCCAGGTCATCTATAAGTCTTTACTAGGTAAAGCCCCACCTTATCTCAGCTCACTGGTCACCATAGCAGCACTCACCCACCCGTAGCATGCGCTCCAACAGGTATATTTCACTGGTCACCCCCAAAGCCAATTCCTCCTTTGGCCACCTTTCATTCCAGGTCACTGCTGCCAATGACTGGAAGAAATTGCAAAAATCACTGAAGCTGAATACTCATATCTCCGTCACTAACTTTAAGCATCAGCTGTCAGAACAGCTTACAGATAATTGCACCTGCACATAGCCCATCTGTAAACAGCCCACCCAACTACCGCATCCCCATATTGGTATTTATTTTTATGCTCCTTTGCACCCCAGTATCTCTATTTGCACATTCATCTTCTGCACATCTATCACTCCAGTGTTTAATTGCTAAATTGTAAAAAAAAAAAAAACGCCAATATTGCCTATTTATTTCCTTACCTCCATAATCTTACCTCATTTTCACACACTATATATAGACTTTTCTATTGTGTTATTGACTGTATGTTTGCTTATTCCTTAGGTAGGAGGTAGGAGTCATTAAAACTCGTTTTTAAACCACTCCACACATTTCTTTTTAACAAACTAAAGTTTTGGCAAATCGGTTAGAACATCTACTTTGTGCATGACACAAGTAATTTTTCCAATAATTGTTTACAGACAGATTATTTCACATTTATAATTCCCTGTATCACAATTCCAGTGGGTCAGAAGTTTACATACACTAAGTTGACTGTGCCTTTAAACAGCTTGGAAAATTAGAGAAAATTATGTCATGGCTTTAGAAGCTTCTGATAGGCTAATTGACATCATTTGAGTCAATTGGTGATGTACCTGTGAATGTATTTCAAGGCCTACCTTCACACTCAGTGCCTCTTTGCTTGACATCATGGGAAAATCAAAAGAAATCAGCCAAGACCTCCGGAAAAGAATTGTAGACCTCCACAGGTCTGGTTCATCCTTGGGAGCAATTTCCAAATGCCTGAAGGTACCACGTTCATCTGTACAAACAATAGTACGCATATATAAACACCATGGGACCACGCAGCATCATACCGCTCAGAAAGGAGACGCGTTCTGTCTCCTTGAGATGAACATACTTTGGTTTGAAAAGTGAAAATCAATCCCAGGACAACAGCAAAGGACCATGTGAAGATGCTGGAGGAAACATATCTTCTTCTACAGTAAAATGAGTCATTCATCAACATAACCTGAAAGGTCACTCAGCAAGGAAGAAGCCACTGCTCCAAAACCGCCATAAAAAAGCCAGATTATGGTTTGCAACTGCAGATGGGGACAAAGATCGTACTTTTTGGGGAAATATCCTGTGGTCTGATGAAATAAAATAAGAACTGTTTGGCCATAATGGCCATCGTTATGTTTGGAGGAAAAGGGGGAGGCTTGCAAGCCAAAGAACATCATCCCAACTGTGAAGCGCTGGGGTGGCAGCATCATGTTGTGCGGGTGCTTTGCTGCAGGAGGGACTGGTGCACTTCACAAAATAGATGGCATCATGAGGGAGGAAAATTATGTGGATATTTTGAAGCAACATCTCAAGACATCAGTCAGGAAGTTAACTTCTTATGGGCAGGTGGGACAGTAGCGTCCCACATGGCCAACATCCGGTGAAATTGCAGAGAGCGAAATTATAAATATTTAACTTTCATAAAATTCCAAGTGTAATATATCAAAATAAAGCTTAACTTCTTGTTAATCCAGCCGCTGTGTCAGATTTCAAAAAGTCTTTACGGCGAAAGCACACCATGCGATTATCTGAGGACAGCGCCCCGCATACAAAAGCATGAAAAACCTATTTCAACCAGGCAGGTGCGCCACGAAAGTCAGAAATAGCGATATAATAAATGCCTTACCTTTGATGATCTTCTTCTGTTGGCACTCCAAAAGGTTCCAGATACATCACAAATGGTTCTTTTGTTCGATAATGTCCTTCTTTATTTCCATAAAAACTCAGTTTAGCTGGCGCGCTTCAGTCAATAATCCACCCAGTTTCCCTCCATCAAAATGCATTCAAAATGAATCCCAAACGTTACCAATAAACCTTTCCAAACAAGTCAAACAACTTTTATAATCAAACCTTAGCTACCCTAATACGTAAATAAACGATAAAATGTAAGACGGAGAATCGTTATTGTCTTTACTGGAGAAAAATAACCAAAGAACGAGCTCTCTTCCACGCGCTTGGAAACACTACAGCCAAAATGGGAGCCACCTAGAACAACTACAATTTCTGGCTCATTTTTCCAAAAACCAGCATGAAACTCTTTCTAGAGACTGTTGACATCTAGTGGAAGCCCTAGGAACTGCAATCTGGGAGGATCTTGCCTTATAATAAAGTGACAGCCATTGAAAACAGTGGTAGGCTGAATTTTTTTTCGGGGGGGGATGGTTTGTCCTCAGGGTTTTGCCTGCCATATCAGTTCTGCTATACCCACAGACATAATTCTAACAGTTTTAGAAACTTTAGAGTGTTTTCTATCCAAATCTACAAATTGTATGCATATCCTAGCTTCTGGGCCTGAGTAACAGGCAGTTTACTTTGGGCACGCTTTTCATCTAGACGTGAAAATACTGCCCCCTACCCAAGAGAGGTTAAAGCTTGGTTGCAAATGGGTCTTCCAAATGGACAATGACCCCAAGCATACTTCCAAAGTTGTGGCAAAATGGCTGAAGGACAACAATGTCAATGTATTGGAGTGGCCATCATAAAGCCCTGACCTCAATCTCATAGAAAATGTGTGGGGAAAACTGAAAAAGCGTGTGCGAGCAAGGAGGCCTTACAAACCTGACTCAGTTACACCAGCTCTGTCAGGAGGAATGGGCCAAAATTCACCCAACTTATTGTGGGAAGCTTGTGGAAGGCTACCCAAAACGTTTGACCCAAGTTAAACAGTTTAAAGGCAATGCTACCAAATACTAATTGAGTGTATGTAAACTTCTGACCCACTGGGAATGTGATGAAAGAAACAAAAGATGAAATAAATCATTCTCTCTACTATTTTTCTGACATTTAAAATAAAGTGGTGATCCTAACTGACCTAAAACAGGACATTTTTACTGGGATTAAATGTCAGGAATTGTGAAATACTGAGTTTAAATGTATTTGGCTAAGGTGTATGTAAACTTCCGACTTCAACTTTACACACAAACACACACAGACGCAGTACATGTAATCGAATTAATAAAAAACAACCTGTAATCAGTTACGTTACCAGAAAAAAATATTGTAATCAGATTACAGATACTGAAAAAGTAGAAAAAAACTCAATGTAAGAATGAGAAGCGTAAAAATAGCGCTCATAGTACAAATCTACTGCTTCCAAGACATGCTTTGAATGAGAATGACATATCTATAACATATTTATATGTGAATTTGGTCAGGTCACCAAAAAAGTTACATATTGATATAAATTTGTTCCACCTGAGTGAGTCAAACCACCACAGCCACGGGAATTAGGGGAGCAGAGGGTGCTGCAACACCCCCAAATCAATATCAAAATAATAATAATATTTCTAAATAAATCTGAAAGTAATCAGATTACGTTACTGAGTTTGGGGAGTCCAAAAGTTACAATACTGATTTAATTTTTTTTTACGGGTAATTAGTAACTGTAACAGATTAAATTTAGAAAGTAACCTACCCACCTCTACACACACACACACACACACACACACACACACACACACACACACACACACACACACACACACACACACACACACACACACACACACACACACACACACACACACACACACACACACACACACACTAGCGGACACTAACGTTTCTTCTTGTTTGTTAGTGTTTAGTTTAGTTTTATAGATTATTTCAGAGCCATGTGTATTTCTCACTTTAATTTCCATGGATGTTTATATGGCCTTGGTTAGTCTGCCACTCTGTCACACAACTGCAGAGACAGAGAGAGAGAAAAGGCAGTAGCAAGAGAGAGAGAGAGAGAGAGTGTGAGAGACAAAGAGGGAAAGAGAAAGAGAGGGAAGGAGAGAGAGAGAGAGGGTGAGAGACCGAGAGGGAAAGATAGAGAGAGGGAAGGAGAGAGAGAGGGGAAGGAGAGAGCTTTTTCGGTAGCGGTGTGGACAGAAAAGGTAATTGAAAAATTCAAACGTAATTCAGAGATTTATACCCCTACCACTACCTATTTCTAATTTTATTTTCAAAATAATTGTTCCACTTCAATTTCCAGTAACATCCTTAAACTAAAACAGCTTAAATTAATGGCCGCAATCTGGTTCTTATTTAGAGACATAAATATCGAAAGACAAAAATAAGGTTTGAGGCTCTTCTGTTGTAAATGAGAGAGCAAAAGAAAGAATGAAAGAAAGAGAATGCTAGCTGCTGCCTGCCTGCTCCCACTGAGTGAGCAGCTAACCATTTCCATGTGTTAGTGTGTCTCAGCTCTGAGGTTTTTCCTCTCTGTTTTTTTCTGGTAGTGTCTTGCTGACTCTCTGTCGCTAAATAGACTATAAAGCACACGCATGTAAGAGGGAGTGACTTAACAAGGTGCAAGTGTCTGGCTAGGCCAATCAACAACCAGAATCTCTGTCTACTTCCTTTTCCTCTCTGACTGGCTGCTCGGGGTTACACAGATGTTCCTCCTTTAATTGTTTTTCTTAACCATTAAGTTAATAGTTGTTTATGGCTGTGAAATGCAGGAATGTATTGGGGGGAGGTGTCTTGGGGATGGAGTTAACTCAGTAGAGGGGTTAGAATGGGAGAGGTTTGATGGTGGTGGTGGGGGCTTGAGGATGGATGGATGGGCAATGGTTTGTGGGGGACGGGGTGATGAAGGGAGAAGTTTAACATTTGACATTTGGGCAACAGTGGCTGGAGCAACCTGAGACAGTCAGGTTTATGTTTCTACTAGGGTCCACACACACACATACTCAATCACACATGCGTAGACGTTAAATACACACAGAGAGACGCAGACACAAATTTCTGTGCATGCATACACATACACACACATATGCTCAGTGCCAGAATGTCTTGCCAATAGATCGAAAATAGTCCCACATTCATTATCGAAGACAGAAGCCTGGGAAGTAGTGACTGATGTGGTCACTGGAACATACTGTAAAGAATACAAGACCACTCAGGCACTGTGTGTGTGTGTGTGTGTGTGTGTGTGTGTGTGTGTGTGTGTGTGTGTGTGTGTGTGTGTGTGTGTGTGTGTGTGTGTGTGTGTGTGTGTGTGTGTGTGTGTGTGTGTGTGTGTGTGTGTGTGTGTGTGTGTGTGTGTGTGTGTGTGTGCTGTCTCCATGGGAGAACCGTTTTTGGTTCCAGGTAGAACCATTTTGGTTATATGTAGAACTCTCTTTGGGAAGGATTCTACATGGAACCCAAAAGGGTTCTACCAGGAACCAAAATGGTTCTACCCAGAACCAAAAATGATTCTTCAAAGGGTTCTCCTATGGGGACAGCCGAAGAACCCTTTTAGGTCTAAATTGCACCTTTTTTTCTAAGAGTGTAGTGCGATTAACATTGTTGCTTCATACTACCCTGATTCCTACTCGTTCATATAGGGCCCTAACCAACCCAGCAGACAAAACAACAGGATTTTAGTCTCAAATCGCACCCTATTCCCTATGTTGTGCACTACTTTTGACCAGAGCCATAAATAGGAAATAGGGTGTCATTTGGAATGCAACCAGGGTCTGAAAGACCATAAATCGCATCAAGCATTTTTACAGAAGAGCCTCAAACATCTAAACAGATGAGTCAGCATACAACACAGTGGTCTACCCACACACACACACACACACACACACACACACACACACACACACACACACACACACACACACACACACACACACACACACACACACACACACACACACACACACACACACACACACACACACACACACACACACACACACAAATACATTCTTTGTCTTTACTGGAGGCCAGCATTGAAACATACTTAATGCTGGACCCCATATCACCTCCACCCTACCGGACACCCTAGACCCACTCCAATTTGCTTACCGACCCAATAGGTCCACAGACGACGCAATCGCAACCACACTGCACACTGCCCTAACCCATCTGGACAAGAGGAATACCCATGTGAGAATGCTGTTCATCGATTACAGCTCAGCATTTAACACCATAGTACCCTCCAAACTCGTCATCAAGCTCGAGACCCTGGGTCTCGACCCCGCCCTGTGCAACTGGGTCCTGGACTTCCTGACGGGCCGCCCCCAGGTGGTGAGGGTAGGTAACAACATCTCCACCCCGCTGATCCTCAACACTGGGGCCCCACAAGGGTGCGTTCTGAGCCCTCTCCTGTACTCCCTGTTCACCCACGACTGCGTGGCCATGCACGCCTCCAACTCAATCATCAAGTTTGCGGATGACACTACAGTGGTAGGCTTGATTACCAACAACGACGAGACGGCCTACAGGGAGGAGGTGAGGGCCCTCGGAGTGTGGTGTCAGGAAAATAACCTCACACTCAACGTCAACAAAACAAAGGAGATGATTGTGGACTTCAGGAAACAGCAGAGGGAGCACCCCCCTATCCACATCGACGGGTCAGTAGTGGAGAAGGTGGAAAGTTTTAAGTTCCTCGGTGTACACATCACGGACAAACTGAATTGGTCCACCCACACAGACAGCGTTGTGAAGAAGGCGCAGCAGCGCCTCTTCAACCTCAGGAGGCTGAAGAAATTCGGCTTGTCACCAAAAGCACTCACAAACTTCTACAGATGCACAATCGAGAGCATCCTGTCGGGCTGTATCACCGCCTGGTACGGCAACTGCTCCGCCCACAACCGTAAGGCTCTCCAGAGGGTAGTGAGGTCTGCAGAACGCATCACCAGGGGCAAACTACCGGCCCTCCAGGACACCTACACCACCCGATGTCACAGGAAGGCCATAAAGATCATCAAGGACAACAACCACCCAAGCCACTGCCTGTTCACCCCGCTATCATCCAGAAGGCGAGGTCAGTACAGGTGCATCAAAGCAGGGACCGAGAGACTGAAAAACAGCTTCTATCTCAAGGCCATCAGACTGTTAAACAGCCACCACTAACATTTAGCGGCCGCTGCCAACATACTGACTCAACTCCAGCCACTTTAAAAATGGGAATTGATGGAAATTATGTAAAAATGTACCACTAGCCACTTTAAACAATGCCACTTAATACAATGTTTACATACCCTACATTACCCATCTCATATGTATATACTGTACTCTATATCATCTACTGCATCTTGCCATCTTTATGTAATACATGTACCACTAGCCACTTTAAACTATGCCACTTTATGTTTACATACCCTACAGTACTCATCTCATATGTATATACCGTACTCTATACCATCTACTGCATCTGCCATGCCGTTCTGTACCACCACTCATTCATATATCTTTATGTACATATTCTTTATCCCTTTACACTTGTGTGTGTGTGTAAGGTAGTAGTTGTGGAATTGTTAGGTTAGATTACTGTTGGTTATTACTGCATTGTCGGAACTAGAAGCACAAGCATTTCGCTACACTCGCATTAACATCTGCTAACCATGTGTATGTGACTAATAAAATTTGATTTGATTTGATTTGATTTGAGTATCATACAGGTCAGACCCCCTCTCTGGGTTAGGTACACCCCCCTCTCTGGGTGGGGTCTAGTGGGGCTGAATAAGAGCTAGGTGTCCCTGAGAGAGGGCCACAGTGGAGGGGACCGTGGCTAGCTATCACTAATGATGTTAACACAAACCTTCTGTTCAAGCCAAATAATAACCTGCCTGCCCCTTGTTAACACCAAAATGAAAGATGCTTTTCTATAGGTGCTCTCTTGTGCTGCTCTCTGGAGCGTGTCAGGGCGGTGTGTGTGTGTTTGTGAGATGAAAGGGAAGATAACACACAGGTCGCCAAGACACCAATGTATAACCAGCATAAGAACAGCTGAAAACATACAACACAAAAATCCCACAGACGAAACCTTTCAAACATCACATCATATCCAGAACACTCTACAGTTCGGTACCATTCCTCTGCTATTTGAACATTGTCACGCTAACATGTACGGCAATATAACTTTGGGAATCTCTCTCTTGCCTCATTAAGAGGAGTGAGGAGGAGTGCTGATTTGTGGCTGAACATAAATTAACAATATGGGCTGTTCTGACACAACAAATGGGATCCTATGGAGGAGTGGAAGAGCAGAGGCAAACAACACACAGATGTGTCGTACAACAAATACTTCCTCATTTTTTTTAACATCCACTTGTTTGTTGAGTTGCATGTTTGTTTTTGAGTCAGCCCCTGTGGAGGGAGGGTTAGCATTTTAAAAGACCTGTACAGTGTTCATTAGAGGAGACAGCTATGTCATGACTCTCCTGTGAAGATCTGAAGGATCAGGTTACAATGGGTCCGCTCTACAGCGCCCTCTCTCTCCCGCCGAGTGGGAGTTGGCCGTTTTATGACGGTTGTAAATACCTGCAGGAACTCTCTCTATCCCACTCTGCAGAAATGAAAGTTGAAAATCCCTTTGTTACAACAGAGAGAGATTTTGTAGTACTGTGACATCCAAGATTGGATAATGAAACAATATTTCTGTAATCCAAACAGTTGGAATTGTCCGTGGGTACTTAGAGAACAATTATGTCTGATCAGTTGTTGTTTGGGATCTCATTAAGGACGGTATAACAACATAACTGTATCTTTGAATGTGTATATTTCCCAGTCAGGTTGACATCCAAATGTTGTGGAATTTATAGGATTAAATATGAAACTATTTGTGAGAAGACGAAATGTGATGTTAGCCTTCTAAATGAGAATTGTATTTCATATAAATGTTCTACCCAGTCAAAATGTACAAAATGTACATTCGACCAAGCAGGCGGACGGTGTTGGACCGGACGTCACGAATGGTTAGACTCTATGAGACCAGAAAAATGTGGAGCGTGGCTGCAGGTTGAAATGGTTAGAAACTCTGAAACGCTCTCGAAGAAAAGAAGAAGACTACACAGGAACATTCATTCTGCAGTTGTTTAAGTACTTTAGTCTAGTAAACTCGACGAAAACCACCGGGTGGTACTTTTAAAGATCCATTCTAACGAACACTTCCTCTGGAAGATCCGTTCTCACAGACACTCCGAAACCAAGAAGCTACGACTACAAAATACATTGTGACCTCTGGGGACAAACCAGAGACTTCTGTCAAACTACTCTCCCCAGACGGACTGGCGATTTCAACAGAGAGACAACAAAGTCATATAATCGTAAATATGTACATTGCATTTTTAAATCTGAATGAGCGGTTGTTGGGGTGCTAAATATCCATATTTACAATGAGCATATTATTCAACTGTATGTACAACAGGTGAAGTCCTTTGTCTCTTCTCCCGCTCTTTCTTACATACCCCTCCCTTTTCATTTTGTGTAACAAGCCATCATATTGAGTTAGTTCATTAGGGACTTTTCATTGCATTGTGTAGTAATCAATGTGTAGGCTATCCTGTTTGTTTGTTTATGTAATTCTGTGTGATTATTTAGTTAGTTAGTAATTAAATAAATAATTAAGCCAATTTGTATATCGCTGATTCATCATTTATGCTTGGGTTCGTGCAGATATCCAAGACTTTTGAGACATTCAGAATGAGACTGAAGGTAATAAGAATTAATGAATTGACTATGACTAACGTAAGAGATATGTATACCTTTAGAGTTTAGTCGGGAGATAGTAACTCGTTAAATAACTTTTCCCATGGTGCCCCAGATTACTACTTAGTTAATTGTTATATGATTAATTTAATTGCGTAAAAATTGAACGTGGTATGTAATTATTTTATAAAATAACAGTCAAACAAATTAATGATAGTCAAAACATGACAGCTATATAATGGGGTTATTTTGGGACAATTGCTCACTGCTGTGTGTGTGGGCGTGTGTGCGATCGTGCGTGTGTGCTGTACGTGTGTGCTACAACAGGTGCAAAACAGTACAGAAATTCTTGAGAGCTCTTTCCCAACAATGCAGTGATAATAGTAATAATAATAACTCCCTATACACAGTTCGGAGATCTACACTAAAAAACAAACTAATGTACCTCTGCAGCACTTGAACTCAACTCCATATACACATTGAGCAATCTTAAAGGAATAGTAAGAGATTTTGGCAATCAAGCCCTTTTTCTATTTACCCAGAGTCAGATAACCTCATGGATACCTTTTTAATGTCTCTGTGTGCATGAAATTGCTAACTAGCGTTAGCGCAGTTGCTAAGTAGCATTAGCGCAATTGCTAACTCTTGTTAGCGCAATGATTGGAAGTCTACAGGTACAGCTAGCATGCGAAACAGGTACAGCTAGCATGATAGCTGTACCTGTAGACTTCCAGTCATTGTGCTAACAGAAGTAGTTTCGTGCTAACACGAAACTACCTTCAACTTCCGTTCATCTGACACTGCTTAAGTAAAAAAAAAGGTCCCAAATTGGTCCAAAATCTCTTTAATTTCATGTCATAGATTACAATGATTTATGCCACAATTTTTTAAACATAAACATCCCTGTATTCACTGAAAATAATCAGTTTAATGTTGGCCAAATGTTGTATTTTGAAAAGTCAGGTCAAATGTGGGATTTGAAAAGGTTACAGAAAGTTGAATGCTGTCAACAACGAACTCACTGGGCACAGACGTCAATTCAACATCTATTCCACGTTGGTTCAACGTAATTTAAGGGAACTGATATGTAAATGTTGATTCAACCACTGTGTGCCCAGTGGGAGTTTCCTCTCCACCTGAGTTAGCTAATCCCACAGATTATATGATAGACTTTGAGCCTCTTCATATTTACTACACTTTTCGTAAAAATCAAATACAGTCTGCTGCAAGTTACTCCAATGTCAACCTGTGTACTTGCTATGTTTACCTTCAGAAATAGCGCACCAAACCTGCCCGACAGTTGCCCCCCTTGAAGCAGGGCAGTATAAATGGTAATAGCAGAGCAATGTTTTTGAAACACTTGAAATGTATAGGCATTTTCCTAATATTTGAGACTTTTTACCTCAAATCAAATCAAATGTTGTTGGTCACATACACATGGTTAGCAGATGTTAATGCGAGTGTAGCGAAATGCTTCAGCTTCTAGTTCTGACCGTGCAGTAATATCTAACAAGTAATCTAACAATTTCACAACAACTACCTTATACACACAAGTGTAAAGGAATTAATAAGAATATGTACATATAAATATATGGATGAGTGATGGCCGTGCGGCATAGGCAAGATGCAGTAGATGGTATAGAGTAGAGTATATACATATGAGATGAGAAATGTAGGGTGTGTAAACATTATATAAAGTGGCATTGTTTAAAGTGACTAGTGATACATTTATTACATCCAATTTTTAAATATTAAAGTGGCTTGTGGGGCACCAGTGTTGAGAACCAGCGGGGTGGAGATGTTGTTTCCTACCCTCACCACCTGGAGGCAGCCCGTCACGAAGTCCAGGACCCAGTTGCACAGTACTATGGTGTTAAATGCTGAGCTGTAATCGATGAACATCATTCTTACACAGCTATTCCTCTTGTCCAGATGGGTTAGGGCAGTGTGCAGTGTGATTGCGATTGTGTCATCTGTGGACCTATTGGGGCAGGAAGCAAATTGGAGTGGGTCTAGGGTGTCAGGTAGGGTGGAGGTGATATGATCCTTGACTAGTCTCTCAAAGCACTTCATGATGACGGAACTGAGTGCTACGAGGTGATAGTCATTTAGCTCAGTTACCTTAGCTTTCTTGGGAACAGGAACAATGGTGGCCCTCTTGAAGCATGTGGGAACAGCAGACTGGGATAGGGATTGATTGAATATGTCCGTAAACACACCAGCCAGCTGGTCTGCGCATGCTCTGAGGACGCGGCTAGGGATGCCGTCTGGGCCGACAGCCTTGCGAGGGTCAACACGTTTAAATGTTTTACTCACGTTGGCCGCGGTGAAGGAGAGCCAGCAGTTTTTGGTAGCGGGCCATGTCAGTGGCACTGTATTGTCCTCAAAGCGAGCAAAGATGTTGTTTAATTTGTCTGGGAGCAAGACGTTGGTGTCCGCGACGGGGCTGGTTTTCTTTTTGTAATCCGTGATTGACTGTAGACCCTGCCACATATGTCTCGTGTCTGAGCCGTTGAATTGCGACTCTATTTTTTCTCTATACTGACGCTTTGCGGAGGGAATAGCTACACTGTTTGTATTTGATCATGTTTCCGTTCGCCTTGCCATGATTGAAAGCAGTGATTCGCACTTTCAGTTATGCTGCCATCAATTCACGGTTTCTGGTTAGGGAAGGTTTTAATAGTCACCGTGGTTACAACATCACCGATGCACTTGCTAATAAACTCGCTCACAGAATCAGCGTATACATCAATGTTGTTGTCTAAGGCTATCCGGAAAATATCACAGTCCACGTGATCGAAGCAATCTTGAAGCGTGGAATCCGATTGGTCAGACCAGCGTTGGACAGACCTGAGCATGAGCATTTCCTGTTTAGTTTCTGTCTATAGGCTGGGAGCAACAAAATGGAGTCGTGTTCAGATTTGCCGAAAGGAGGGCGAAGGAGGGCTTTGTATGCATCGCGGAAGTTAGAGTAGCAATGATCCAGAATGCTGCCAGCCCGGGTCGCCCATCTGATATGCTGATAACATTTAGGGAGCCTTGTTTTCAGATTAGCGTTGTTAAAATCCCCAGCTACAATAAATGCAGCATCAGGATATACAGTACCTGAAATTGCAGTAACAGCCTGTTACATTCTGAAATTGTCGCAGTAGCGGCACTGAGACAGTACAATTATGGTAGCCCATTCCCACCACCAAAAACATAAAATGTAGATCATAGAAATAGGATATGATTTGTAACATTGTGTCGTAATTCCAGAGGTGGCACACAGGTCCTAAAGTGGTGGTCTGGGAAATTGTTTTTCAGATGGAAGTCGCCTGTAGTAGCTGCTAATAGCCAGAGAGTAGTTGCCCGTAGTAGCCAGATAGTAGTCGCCTGTTGTAGCTGGTAGTAGCTAACCTAACCAACTCCGGACTCTAGTTGTAGTGTATAACAGAGTAATAGATCAGCTGTAAAAAAAAATGTATAGGGGCTATGATGGCACTAGATAATTTTTCTAATCAGGTTATATGGTTTAAAAAAAAAAGAAATCCTGAAAAAACTCCTGGCCCCAGGGAGGATGAAAACATTAAAACCTTTACATAGACAAAGTGACAACAACTGCGATTGGAGGTATCCTAACCACCCAAAGTGTGAACATAAGACAAATTTGATCACATTCACATTTTCTCAGAACACAAATAAATGAGCCTATTTTAGGCTATAAATACATAGCTTAGGCTATAAGAACATGACGTTATGTTTCCCTTGGCCAGGCCCAGATGGGATCAAAGTGCATAGGTTTAACGGATTTCCTCTTCGTCTGAGGAGGAGTAGCAAGGATCGGACCAATGTGCAGCGTGGTAAGTGTCCATAATAGATTTTTAATAAATCAAAATTAACACAGAACAAAAATAACAAAACACGAACAAACAACCGAAACAGTCCCGTATGGTGCAAACACTGAAACAGGAAACCACCACCCACAAAACACAATAGAAAACAGGCTACCTAAATATGGCTCCCAATCAGAGACAACGACTGACACCTGCCTCTGATTGAGAACCATACTAGGCCAAACACATAGAAATATAACAACAGAACAAAACATAGAAAAACAACATATAATGCCCACCCCAACTCACGCCCTGACCAACTGAAATAAAGACATAAAAAAGGACCTAAGGTCAGAACGTGACAATAGGCTTCTTTAGGCTACCTGCAGCTGTGGTTATTATCACTAGGCTACAGTTGATCAGACTGAAGCACAGACTAATTGTGCATGTTGACAAACAATGAGGCATTTTATTTGATTTAAAAACAAAATGGTGGTGGGTATGGGAATCCATATAAAACAGATCATCGCGGTGAACTCACTTATAAGGAAACAATTAACAAGCATGTATGTGCAGACAATTAGAGGGTTATTTTATCATCTGTAGGCTACACTCATTACATTTTAGCTTCAAAACAAAAGCACAGAGTTGCACAGAGTCGCCTATCAAAAAAAGTTTTCAGTCGCAATTTGCTTTAACTTTTTAATGATTTGCATGATATAAAATGTGATGAGTGAAGCCTACAGATGATAAAATTGACCCTTTGATTGTCTGCACATACTTGATTGTGAATTGTTGCATTATTCAAGAGTGTAATATGGTTTGGTTGTATTATTCTGTAATTGTTGAATAGTTTGTGCTTACTGGCTAGTGGCTACTGTTATATTTACGGCCAATTTGAGTTGCAGACCAAGAATGTGACGTTGCCAGCCACAATGAAAGGTAAGGCAAGAATGTAATGTGAATTGTAAAGTATCACACCCTAATCTGTTTCACCTGTCCTCGTTATTGTCTCCACCCCCTCCAGGTGTCGCTTGTTTTCCCCAGTGTATTTATCCCTGTGTTTCCTGTCTTTCTGTGTCTGTATGTTTCCAAGTCAACCAGCGGTTTTCCCGTTCGCCTGCTTTTGCATTCTCCTTTTTCTAGTCCTCCGGGTTTTGACCCTTGCCTGTTTCTGGACTTTGTACCTGCCTGCCTGACCATTCTGCCTGCCTTGACCACGAGCCTGTCTGACACTCTGTACCTCCTGGACTCTGATCTGGTTTTGACCTTTTTGCCTGTCCATGACCATTCTCTTGCCTACCCCTTAGGATTAATAAACATTGTAAGACTCCAAACGTCTATCTCCTGTGTCTGCATCTGGGTCTCGCCTTGTGCCTTGATAGAAAGTAGAATTCTCTTTCGCCACTCCGCTCCTCAGACACTCCTTCTTCATATCTCGTAGTGGGAATAGGGAATTCTCACCTCCTGAACCTTCTCTTCTCTCCCTATAATCCTCCAATGAATTACCTGTTTGACGCAGCATCCCAAATGCACCCTATCACCTACATAGCGCACTACGTTTGACCCGAACTGTATGGCCTCCTCATATAGGGAATAGGGTACCATTTGGGATGCCGTGTCCATCAACAGCAATTTAGCCTGAGCCGTTAAGTTAATGTAAAACAGGACTTCTCTGCTCCACTCCATGCTGTAACACTAACAGGTCTTAATTCACACTGTCGGGAACAGTGCAAAAAATACATACCAATGCCAGACCGCCTCTGTAACGGGTGTCCTCCTCCTCTTCAGACGAAGAGGAGGAGTAGGGATTGGACCAAAATGCAGCGGGTTGTGAATACATCATGAATTTATTTAAAGACGAAGACGAACACGAAAAACACTTGGAAAATTACAAAACAACAAAACGACGTAGACTGACCTAAAACATGAGAACTTACATATAACATGAAGAACGCACGAACAGGTACAGACTACAACTAACGAACGAACAAACCGAAACAGTCCCGTGTGGTGCAAAGACACAGACACGGAAGACAATCACCCACAAACAAACAGTGTGAACAGCCAACCTATATATGGTTCTCAATCAGAGGAAACGTCAAACACCTGTCCCTGATTGAGAACCATATAAGGCTAATTACAAGTGACCTAAACATAGAAACACAAAACATAGAATGCCCACCCCAACTCACGCCCTGACCAACTAAACACATACAAAAATAACATAAAACAGGTCAGGAACGTGACAGCCTCCCTGTGACCAAGAATCCAATCTGTGAATCCAAGATGGCGTAGCAGTGCAGACATGTTTTGTTCGTCCTCTCGTGTACTTTTGTATTTTTTGTCCTTTTTTGTATATATTTCAATTTTATTTTCAATCTCTTTTCCATTTTAATTAAATTATAACTTCCGGTAACCTGCCTCACCCAATGTGATACGGAACCGCTATTATTAAAAAATATATATTTAGTCCTTATAGCCAGAACCACCTAGCCATCAGAAGCTAACCAGCTAATTAGCTACAAGCTATTTAGTCATTGTTAGCCACTGCTAGCGGCCTTTACCTTCTGCACAGATACTAGCCCTTTTCTTTTGCCTGGATAATACTCGCCAGCCTACCAGTATCGGACTGTTTCTCCTGATCTTCACAGCTAGCTAGCTGCCACCGAGTGACCCAGTACCGAAGCTATCCCTGAGGCCCACCTCGCGGCCTACTCAGTTGTTCACCCGGACTCCACCCAAACACGGCTAGAATCCACTACTCCACCGGATCCTTGCCGTAAGCTCTGATCCCTGGTCCCCGCAGCCTGACAACTTTCTCATTGCTTCTGGAGGGAAATGCTGTAGGAATACTCAACCGGTGTCGCTCATAGCCGACAGAAACTTTCAACCGGTTCTCCCCGTTAAGCAGCGAGTCCGAATCAGAGGCCGAGCCTTCTCGGGTCTCTACTCCTCCCGTTACGGGGTCTGAGACGCCGAAGCTTCCCACCGTTAGCTCTGACAAATTGAAAACCCTAGTCATTGTCGACTCCATTACCCGCAGTATTAGACTTAAAACAAATCATCCAGCGATCATACACTGTTTACCAGGGGGCGAGTGTCACGTTCCTGACCGGTTTTCTGTTATTTTGTATGTGTTTGACGGTCAGGGCGTGAGTTTGGGTGGGTAGTCTATGTTTTGTGTTTCTATGTTGGTTTATGGGTACCTGATATGGTTCTCAATTAGAGGCAGGTGGTTTTCATCTCCTCTGATTGAGAATCATATTAAGGTAGGTGGTGTCACATTGTTTGTTTGTGGGTGGTTGTCTCCTGTGTCTGTGTCAGTGTATGTTACGCCACACGGGACTGTTTCGGTTTGTTTGTTCGTTCGGTTTTTGTGTAGTCTGTTTTTCCTGTTCGTGCGTTCTTCGTGTTTCATGTAAGTTCTTACGTTCAGGTCAGTCTACGTCGTTTGTTGTTTTGTTTCTATTCAAGTGTTCGTCGTGTTTTTCGGTTTTGTTTAAATAAATATCATGTCTTATCACGACGCTGCGTCTTGGTTCAATCCCTGCTCCTCCTCTTCGGATGAAGAGGTGACTTTGGTGACTTTAATATTCACATGGAAAAGTCCACAGACCCACTCCAAAAGGCTTTCGGAGCCATCATCGACTTAGTGGATTTTGTACAACATGTCTCTGGACCTACTCACTGCCACAGTCATACTCTGGACCTAGTTTTGTCCCGTGGAATAAATGTTATGGATCTTAATGTTTTTCCTCATAATCCTGGACTATCAGACCACCATTTTATTACATTTACAATCGCAAGAAATAATCTGCTCAGACCCCAAGCAAGGAGCATCAAAAGTCATGCTATAAATTCTCAGACAACCCAAAGATTCCTTGATGCCCTTCCAGACTCCCTCTGCCTACCCAAGGACGTCAGAGGACAAAAATCCGTTAACCATAAAACTGAGGAACTCAATTTAACCTTGGGCAATACCCTAGATGCAGTTGCCCCCCTAAAAACTAAAAACATTTGTCATAAGAAACTAGCTCCCTGGTTCACAGCAAATACCCGAGCTCTGAAGCAAGCTTCCAGAAAATTGGAACGGAAATGGCACCACACCAAACTGGAAGTCTTCCGACTAGCTTGGAAAGACAGTACGGAACAGTATCAAAGAGCCCTCACTGCTGCTCGATCATCCTATTTTTCCAACTTAATTAATTGAGGAAAATAAGAACAATCCTAAACTTATTTTTGATACTGTCGCAAAGCTAACTAAAAAGCAGCATTCCCCAAGAGAGGATGGCTTTCACTTCAGCAGTGATAAATTCATGAACTTTGAGGAAAAGATCATAATCATTAGAAAGCAAATTACGGACTCCTCTTTAAATCTGCGTATTCCTCCAAAGCTCAGTTGTCCTGAGTCTGCACAACTCTGCCAGGACCTAGGATCAAGGGAGACACTCAAGTGATTTAGTACTATATCTCTTTACACAAATGAAAAATAATCATGGCCTCTAAACCTTCAAGCTGCATACTGGACCCTATTCAAACTAAACTACTGAAAGAGCTGCTTCCTGTGCTTGGCCCTCCCATGATGAACATAATAAACGGCTCTCTATCCACCGGATGTGTACCAAACTCACTAAAAGTGGCAGTAATATAGCCTCTATTGAAAAAGCCAAACCTTGACCCAGAAAATATAAAAAACTATCGGCCTATATCGAATCTTCCATTCCTCTCTAAAAGAAATGAAAAAGATGTTGCGCAGTAACTCACTGCCTTCCTGAAGACAAACAATGTATACAAAATGCTTCAGTCTGCTTTTAGACCCCATCATAGCACTGAGACTGCACTTGTGAAGGTGGTAAATTACCTTTTAATGGCGTCAGACCGAGGCTCTGCATCTGTTCTCGTGCTCCTAGACCTTAGTGCTGCTTTTGATACCATCGATCACCACATTCTTTTGGAGAGATTGGAAACCCAAATTGGTCTACACGGACAAGTTCTGGCCTGGTTTAGATCTTATCTGTCGGAAAGATATCAGTTTGTCTCTGTCAATGGTTTGTCCTGACAAATCAACTCTAGATTTCGGTGTTCCTCAAGGTTCCGTTTTAGGACCACTATTGTTTTCACTATATATGTTACCTCTTGGGGATGTCATTCGAAAACAAAATGTTAACTTTCACTGCTATGCGGATGACACACAGCTGTACATTTCAATGAAACATGGTGAAGCCCCAAAATTGCCCTCGCTAGAAGCCTGTGTTTCAGACATAAGGAAGTGGATGGCTGAAAACGTTCTACTTTTAAACTCGGACAAAACAGAGATGCTTGTTCTAGGTCCCAAGAAACAAAGAGATCTTCTGTTGAATCTGACAATTAATCTTGATGGTTGTACAGTCGTCTCAAAGGAAACTGTGAAGGACCTCGGCGTTACTCTGGACCCTGATCTCTCTTTTGACGAACATATCAAGACTGTTTCAATAACAGCTTTTTCCATCTACGTAACATTGCAAAAATCAGAAACTTTCTGTCCAAAAATGATGCAGAAAAATGTATCCATGCTTTGTTACATCTAGGTTAGACTACTGCAATGCTCTACTTTCGGATAAAGCACTAAATAAACTTCAGTTAGTGCTAAATACGGCTGGTAGAATTCTGACTACAACCAAAAAATTTGATCATATTACTCCAGTGCTAGCCTCCCTACACTGGCTTCCTGTTAAGGCAAGGGCTGATTTCAAGGTTTTTCTGCTAACCTACAAAGCATTACATGGGCTTGCTCCTACCTATCTTTCCGATGTGGTTCTGCAGTACATACCTACACGTACGCTACGGTCACAAGACGCAGGCCTTCTAATTGTCCCCAGAATTTCTAAGCAAACAGCTGGAGGCAGGGCTTTCTCCTATAGATCTCCATTTTTATGGAATGGTCTGCCTACCCATGTGAGAGACGCAGACTCGGTCTCAACCTTTAAGTCTTTACTGAAGACTCATCTCTTCAGTATGTCATATGATTGAGTGTAGTCTGGCCCAGGAGTGTGAAGGTGAACGGAAAGGCTCTGGAGAACCGAGCCTTGCTGTCTCTGCCTGGCCGGTTCCCCTCTCTCCACTGGGATTCTCTGCCTCTAACCCTATTACAGGAGCTGAGTCACTGGCTTACTGGTGCTCTTCCATGCCGTCCCTAGGAGGGGTGCGTCATATGAGTGGATTGAGTCACTGACGTGATCTTCCTGTCTGGATTGGTGCCCCCCCTTGGGTTGTGCCGTGGCGGAGATCTTTGTGGGTTATACTCGGCCTTGTCTCAGGATGGTAAGTTGGTTGTTGAAGTTATCCCTCTAGTGGTGTGGGGGCTGTGCTTTGGGAAAGTGGGTGGGGTTATATCCTGCCTGTTTGGCCCTGTCTGGGGGTTTCATCGGATGGGGCCACAGTGTCTCCTGACCCCTCCTGTCTCAGCCTCCAGTATTTATGCTGCAGTAGTTTATGTGTCGGGGAGCTAGGGTCAGTCTGTTATATCTGGAGTATTTCTCCTGTCTTATCCGGTGTCCTGTGGGAATTTAAGAATGCTCTCTCTAATTCTCTCTTTCTCTCTTTCTTTCTTTCTCTCTCTCAGAAGACTTAAGCGCTAGGACCATGCCTCAGGACTACCTGGCATGATGACTCCTTGCTGTCCCCAGTCCACCTGGCCTTGCTGCTGCTCCAGTATCAACTGTTCTGCCTGCGGCTATGGGACCCTGACCTGTTCACCGGACGTGCTACCTGTCCCAGACCTGCTGTTTTCAACTCTCTAGAGACAGCAGGAGCGGTAGATATACTCTCAATGATCGGCTATGAAAAGCCAACTGACATTTACTCCTGAGGTGCTTACTTGCTGCACCCTCGACAACTACTGTGATTATTATTATTTGACCATGCTGGTCATTTATGAACATTTGAACATCTTGGCCATGTTCTGTTATAATCTCCACCCGGCACAGCCAGAAGAGGACTGGCCACCCCTCATAGCCTGGTTCCTCTCCAGGTTTCTGCCTAGGTTGTGGCCTTTCTAGGGAGTTTTTCCTAGCCACCGTGCTTCTACACCTGCGTTGCTTGCTGTTTGGGGTTTTAGGCTGGGTTTCTGTACAGCACTTTGATATATCAGCTGATGTAAGAAGGGCTATATAAATACATTTGATTTGATTTGAATACTCCATCCGCTGTGCCTTCAACCGGCCTCCATCAGACGTCGGCGCAGACGCTTCTACTATCCCCGGGCTGCTAACTTTAAACGCTGTGTCTCCCGCGTGCTGGCCTTATGATCACTTGGCTATATAGCTGATGCCTGCTGGACTGTCCATTAATCACGGTACTCCATTCTGTTTATTTTTGTTTATCTGTCTGCCCCAACCACGAACTCATGCTCTGTGTGTAGTTAACCAACCCTCTCTGCCCATTCATTGCCATTTTCCCTGTTGTTGTTGTTTTAGCTGATTAGCTGTTGTTGTCTTACCCGTTGTTGTCTTAGCTAGCTCTCCCAATCAACACCTGTGATTGCTTTATGCCTCGCTTTATGTCTCTCTCAAATGTCAATATGCCTTGTATACTGTTGTTTAGGTTAGTTATCATTGTTTTAGTTTACAATGGAGCCCCTAGTTCCACTTATCATACCTTTGATACCTCCTTTGTCCCACCTCCAACACATGCGGTGCCCTCACCCATTGTAATCAGCATGTCCAGAGATGCAACCTCTCTTATCATCACTCAGTCCCTGGGCTAAACTCCGCTGTACCCGCACCCCACCATACCCCTGTCTGCACATTATGCCCTGAATCTATTCTACCACATCCAGAAATCTGCTCCTTTAATTCTTTGTCCCCAACACTCTAGACGAGCAGTTTTGATAGCCTTTAGCCGTACCCTCATCCTACTCCTCCTCTGTTCCTCGGGTGATGTGGAGGTAAACCCAGGCCCTGCATGTCCTCAGGCACCCTAATTTGTTGACTTCTGTGATCGAAAAAGCCTTGGTGTTAACATCAGAAGCCTCCTCCCTAAGTTTGTTTTACTCACTGCTTTAGCACACTCCGCCAACCCTGATGTCCTTGCCGTGTCTGAATCCTGGCATATGAAGGCCACCAAAAATTCGGAGATTTCCATACCCAACTACAACATATTCCGTCAAGATAGAACTGCCACAGGGGAAGAAGTTGCAATCTACTGCAGAGATAGCCTGCAAAGTTCTGTCATACCTTCCAGGTCTATACCCAAACAGTTCGAACTTCTAATTTTAAATATGAATCTCTCCAGATATAAGTCTTTCACTGTTGCCACCTGTTACCGACCCCCCTCCGCTCCCAGCTATGCCCTGGACACCATATGTGAATTGATCGCTCCCCATCTAGCTGCAGAGTTCGTTCTGTTAGGTGACCTCAACTGGGATATGCTTAACACCCCGGCAGTCCTACAATCTAAGCTAGATGCCCTCAATCTCACACAAATCATCAAGGAACCCAGCAGGTACAACCCTAAATCCGTAAACATGGGCACCCTCATAGACATTATCCAGACCAACTTGCCCTCCAAATACACCTCTGCTGTTTTCAATCAAGATCTCAGTGATCACTGCCTCATTGCCTGTATCCGCTATGGGTCCGCGTTCAAACCACCACCCCTCATCACTGTCAAACGCTCCCTAAAAAACTTCTGCGAGCAGGCCTTTCTAATAGACCTGGTCCGGGTATCCTGGAAAGATATTGACCTCATCCCGTCAGTCGAGGATGCCTGGTCGTTCTTTAAAAGTAATTCCTCACCATCTTAGATAAGCATGCCCCTTTCAAAAAATGCAGAACTAAGAACAGATATAGCCCTTGGTTCACTCCAGACCTGACTGCCCTTGACCAGCACAAAAACATCCTGTGGCGGACTGCAATAGCATTGAATAGTCCCCGCGATATGCAACTGTTCAGGGAAGTCAGGACCAATACACGCATTATGTCAGGAAAGCAAAGGCTAGCTTTTTCAAGCAGAAATTTACATCCTGTAGCTCTAACTCCCAAAAAGTTTTGGGACACTGTAAAGTCCATGGAGAACAAGAGCACCTCCTCCCAGCTGGCCATTGCACTGAGGCTATTAATCCATGATAATCCATGATAATCAAAAATTTCAATAAGCATTTCTCTACGTCTGGCCATGCCTTCCTCCTGGCTACTCCAACCCCAGCCAACAGCCTCGCCCCCCCCCCCCCCCCCCCCCCCGCAGCTACTCGCCTGAGCCTCCCCAGCTTCTCTTTCACCCAAAACCAGATAGCAGATGTTCTGAAAGAGCTGCAAAACCTGGACCCGTACAAATCAGCTGGGCTAGACAATCTGGACCCTCTCTTTCTAAAACTATCCATCGCCATTGTTGCAACCCCTATTACCAGCCTGTTCAACCTCTCTTTCGTATCGTCCGAGATCCCTAAAGATTGGAAAGCTGCTGCGGTCATCCCCCTCTTCAAAGGGGGTGACACTCTAGACCCAAACTGCTATAGACCTATATCTATCCTGCCCTGCCTCTCTAAAGTCTTCGAAAGCCAAGTTAATAAACAGATCACTGACCATTTCGAATCCCACCGTACATTCTCCGCTGTGCAATCCATTTTCCGAGCCGGTCACGGGTGCACCTCAGCCACGCTCAAGGTACTAAACGATATCATAACCGCCATCACTTAGAGACATTACTGTGCAGCCGTCTTCATCAACCTGGCCAAGGCTTTCGACTCAATCACCGTATTCTTATCGGCAGACTCAATAGCCTTGGTTTCTCTAATGACTGCCTCGCCTGGTTCACCAACTACTTTGCAGACAGAGTTCAGTGTGTCAAATCGGAGGGCATGTTGTCCGGACCTCTGGCAGTCTCTATGGGGGTACCACAGGGTTCAATAACTGAGGCCGACTCTTTTCTCTGTATATATCAATGATGTCACTCTTGCTGCGGGCGATTCCCTGATCCACCTCTATGCAGACGACACCATTATGTATACTGTGCTAACTAACCTCCAAACGAGCTTCAATGCCATACAACACTCCTTCCGTGGCCTCCAACTGCTCTTAAACGCTAGTAAAACCAAATGCATGCTTTTCAACCGTTCGCTGCCCGCACCCGCCCGCCCGAATAGCATCACCACACTGGACGGTTCTGAACTAGAATGTGTGGACAACTATAAATACCTAGGTGTCTGGCTAGACTGTAAACTCTCCTTCGAGACTCATATTAAACATCTCCAATCCAAAATCAGATCTAGAATCGGATTTCTATTTCGCAACAAAGCCTCCTTCACTCACGCCACAAAACTTACCCTAGTAAAACTGACTATCCTGCCAATCCTCGACTTCGGCGATGTCATCTACAAAATATCTTCCAATACTCTACTCAGCAAACTGGATGCAGTCTGTTACAGTGCCATCCGTTTTGTTACCAAATCACCTTATACCACCCACCACTGCGACCTGTATGCTCTCGTTGGTTGGTCCTCGCTACATATTCGTCTCCAGCCCCACTGGCTCCAGGTCATCTATAAGTCTCTGCTAGGTAAAGCCCCGCCTTATCTCAGCTCACTGGTCACCATAGCAGCACCCACTCGTAGCACGCGCTCCAGCAGGTATATCTCACTGGTCAACCCCAACAGCCCATCTATCTACCTCATCTCCATACTGTATTTATTGTTTATTGTATTGCTATATTGTAATTACTTCACCACCATGGCCTATTCATTGCTTTAACTCCCTTATCTTACTTCATTTGCACTCACTGTATATAGACTTTTGTTTTCTTTTTCTACTGTATTATTGACTGTATGTTTTGTTTATTCCATGTGTAGCTCTGTGTTGTTGTGTGTCGAATTGCTATGCTTTATCTTGGCCAGGTCGCAGTTGCAAATGAGAACTTGTTCTCAACTAGCTTACCTGGTTAAAAAAAGGTGAAATAAAAATAAATAAACAAGATAGTACTTGTAATTGTCTGGGTCACGCATGTGCAGAGAGATTATCTGCTGAGATTGTTGTGATTGTGTCTTGGAAGGTTTTCACCATTGCATGATGACTTCACACCATTTGTTTCCAATTCCTGGATGTCACTTATCAAAGGCTTGAATACTTCTTCGTAAGTGGTGACTTGTTTTTGAATGAGGCAGTGATGAACAAGTGTGGAGAGGAACAGTGCATTCGGAAAGTATTCAGACCCTTTGACTTTTTCCACATTTTGTTACATTACAGCCTTATTCTGAAATGGATGAAAAAAAATATTCATCAATCTACACACAATACCCCATAATTACAAAGCATAAACAGGTTTTTAGAAAATGTTCCACATTTATTATAAATAAAAAACACAAATACCTTATTTATATCAGTATTCAGACCCTTAGTTATGAGACTCGAAATTGAGCTCAGGTGCATCCTGTTTCCATTGATCATCCTTGAGATGTTTCTACAACTTGGTTGGAGTCCACCTGTGGTAAATTCAATTGATTGGACATGATTTGTAAAGGCAGATACCTGTCTATATAAGGTCCCACAGTTGACAGTGCAGGTCAGAGCAAATATCAAGCGATGAGGTCGAAGGAATTGTCCGTAGAGCACCGAGACTGTAGAGCACCGAGGATTGTGTCGATGCACAGATCTGGGGAATGGTACCAAAATATTTCAGCAGCATTGAAGGTCAACCAAGAACACAGTGGCCTCCATCAATCTTAAATGGAAGAAATTTGGAACCACCAAGATTATTCCTAGGGCTGGCCGCCCAGCCAAACTGAGCAAATGGGGGAGAAGGGCCTTGGTCTGGGAGGTGACCAAGAACCCCGTGGTCACTCTGACGGAGCTCTAAAGTTCTCTGTTGAGGTGGGAGAACCTTCCAGAAGGACAACCATCTCTGCAGCACTCCACCAATCAGGCCTTTATGGTTGAGTGGCCAGACGAAAGCCATTCCTCAGTAAAAGGCATGACAGCCCACTTGGAGTTTGCCAAAAGGCACCTAAAGGACTCTCAGATCATGAAACATGGCACCATCCCTATGGTTAAGCATGTTTGTGTCAGCATCATGCTGTGGGGATGTTTTTCAGTGGCAGGGACTGAGAGACTAGTAGTGATTGAGGGAAAGATGAACGGAACAAAGTACAGAGAGATCCTTGATGAACTTACTCCAGAGCGCTCAAGACCTCAGACTGGGGCAAAGGTTCACCTGCCAACAGGACAATGACCTTAAGCACATAGCCAAGACAACGCAGGAGTGGCTTCGAGAAAAGTCTCTGAATGTCCTTGAGTGGCCCATCCAGAGCCCGGGCTTGAACCCGATCGAACATCTCTGGAGAGACCTGAAATAGCTGTGCAGCGAAGCTAAAAAGCATGCCCAAATTAAACTGCCTGCTACTCGGGTCCAGAAGATATGATATGCATATAACTGGTAGATTTGCATAGAAAACACTCTAAAGTTTCTAAAACTGTTAAAATAGTGTCTGTGAGTATAACAGAACTGATTTGGCAGGCAAAAACCTGAGAATAATCCATTCAGGAATTTTGTGTTTGTTGGGTTTTGTAGTTTTCTATTCAATGCCATTACAGTATCCATTGACTTAGGACTAAAATTGCAGTTCCTATGCCTTACACTAGATGTCAACAGTCCTTAGAAATTGTTTCAGGCTTGTATTCTGAAAAATGAGGAAGTAAGAGCAGTCTGAATGAGTGGACCCTAAAGTGTCAAAGAGCTTTTTCATGTGCACGACCGAGAGAGTGGTTAGCTCCCAGCACTGTGGCACTTTTTGTTGTTGATTAACTAGCTAACGTTAGCTGGCTGGCTCGTTAGCTAACTTTATGTGACGTGTGTGAAAACCAACTCGCCTTCCGAACGTTCTAATCTCAGTTTATTGTACTATGTCACAATGCCTGCTTTGCTATTGTTGGCAATGGAGACCTGCTCACGTTGTTTATAGTTCAAATGTAAGCAACAAAAAGTTACTCATGGAACTCTGAGGCGTCCCATTGTTTACTATAGGGAAATATAAGTACAGTGGGGAGAACAAGTATTTGATACACTGCCGATTTTGCAGGTTTTCCTACTTACAAAGCATGTAGAGGTCTGTAATTTTTATCATAGGTACACTTCAACTGTGAGAGACGGAATCTAAAACAAAAATCCTGAAAATCACATTGTATGATTTTTAAGTAATTAATTTGCATTTTATTGCATGACATAAGTATTTGATACATCAGAAAAGCAGAACTTAATATTTGGTACAGAAACCTTTGTTTGCAATTACAGAGATCATACGTTTCCTGTAGTTCTTGACCAGGTTTGCACACACTGCAGCAGGGATTTTGGCCCACTCCTCCATACAGACCTTCTCCAGATCCTTCAGGTTTCGGGGCTGTCGCTGGGCAATACGGACTTTCAGCTCCCTCCAAAGATTTTCTATTGGGTTCAGGTCTGGAGACTGGCTAGGCCACTCCAGGACCTTGAGATGCTTCTTACGGAGCCACTCCTTAGTTGCCCTGGCTGTGTGTTTCGGGTCGTTGTCATGCTGGAAGACCCAGCCACGACCCATCTACAATGCTCTTACTGAGGGAAGGAGGTTGTTGGCCAAGATCTCGCGATACATTGCCCCATCCATCCTCCCCTCAATACGGTGCAGTCGTCCTGTCCCCTTTGCAGAAAAGTATCCCCAAAGAATGATGTTTCCACCTCCATGCTTCACGGTTGGGATGGTGTTCTTGGGGTTGTACTCATCCTTCTTTTTCCTCCAAACACGGCGAGTGGAGTTTAGACCAAAAAGCTCTATTTTTGTCTCATCAGATCACATGACCTTCTCCCATTCCTCCTCTGGATCATCCAGATGGTCATTGGCAAACTTCAGACGGGCCTGGACATGCGCTGGCTTGAGCAGGGGGACCTTGCGTGCGCTGCAGGATTTTAATCCATGACGGCGTAGTGTGTTACTAATGGTTTTCTTTGAGACTGTGGTCCCAGCTCTCTTCAGGTCATTGACCAGGTCCTGCCGTGTAGTTCTGGGCTGATCCCTCACCTTCCTCATGATCATTGATGCCCCACGAGGTGAGATCTTGCATGGAGCCCCAGACCGAGGGTGATTGACCGTCATCTTGAACTTCTTCCATTTTCTAATAATTGCGCCAACAGTTGTTGCCTTCTCACCAAGCTGCTTGCCTATTGTCCTGTAGCCCATCCCAGCCTTGTGCAGGTCTACAATTGTATCCCTGATGTCCTTACACAGCTCTCTGGTCTTGGCTATTGTGGAGAGGTTGGAGTCTGTTTGATTGAATGTGTGGACAGGTGTCTTTTATACAGGTAACGAGTTCAAACAAGTGCAGTTAATACAGGTAATGAGTGGAGAACAGGAGGGCTTCTTAAAGAAAAACTAACAGGTCTGTGAGAGCCGGAATTCTTACAGGTTGGTAGGTGATCAAATACTTATGTCATGCAATAAAATGCAAATTAATTACTTAAAAATCATACAATGTGATTTTCAGGATTTTTGTTTTAGATTCCGTCTCTCACAGTTGAAGTGTACCTATGATAAAAATTACAGACCTCTACATGCTTTGTAAGTAGGAAAACCTGCAAAATCGGCAGTGTATCAAATACTTGTTCTCCCCACTGTATGTCTGTCTATTTTCCCAAATATCTCACAATGTGTATATTTAGATTTTTTTAAATTGGACAGCATTTTAATCATGATCATCTCCTCTTTGTAATTATGTAAGGCTGGGCAGTGTATCTCGTTGTCATCAAATGCTAGCCCCGAAATACCTTTTGCCCTTGGAAATCTGTGTCACACCCTGACCAAAGAGAGCTTTTTATTCTCTATGTTGGTTGGGTCGGGGTGTGACTAGGGTGGGTCATCTAGGTGTTTGTGTGTCTATTTTGGCCTGTTATGGTTCCCAATCAGAGGCAGCTGTTTATCGTTGTCTCTGATTGGGGAGCATATTTAGGCAGCCATTTCCCCTTTGTGCTTTGTGGGATCTTGTCTATGGATAGTTGCATGTCAGCACTATTATTAGCTTCACGTTTCGTTTGGTATTTTGTTGTTTTTGTTCGGTGTTCATTTAATAAAGGAAAATGTACGCCTACCACGCTGCACCTTGGTCCATTCCTTTCGACGAGCGTGACAGAAGATCCCACCACAAACGGACCAAGCAGCGTGGCCAGGAGGAGCAGACATCCTGGACATGGGAGGAGATCCTGGACGGTAAGGGATCCTGGACATGGGAGGAGATCCTGGCTGGTAAGGATCGCCTTCCATGGGAGCAGATGGAGGCAGCAAGGGAGGAACAACGACGACCGGGGTTCGCAACAAAGACGCAAGCACGAGAGGCAGCCTTCCCCCCCAAAAAAATTGGGGGACACGGGGTGGTTGGCGGAGCCAGGTTTCAGACCAGAGCCAACTCCCCGCACTCGCTTTAAGGAGCGTGTGACCGTTCAGGCACCATGTTATGCGGTGATACGCACTGTGTCTCCAGTGCGTATTCACAGCTCGGTGCGCTCGGTGTCAGCTCTCCGCACTTGCCGTGTGAAAATGAGCATCCAGCCAGGACGTGTTGTGCCGGCTCAGCGCTCCTGTTCTCCATTACGCCTCCTCGGACCAGGATATCCTGCGCCGACTCTACGCGCTGTATCCCCAGTGCGCCTCCACAGTCCAGTACGTCCTGTGCCTCCTCCCCGCACTCGCCCTGAGGTACGTGTCATCAGCCCGGTGTCACCTGTACCGGTCCCACGCATCAGGCCTCCAGTGCGCCTCCACAGTCCAGAACGTTCTGTGACTCCTACCCGCACTCGCCCTGAGGTGCGTGTCATCAGCCCGGTGCCACCTGTACCGGTCCCACGCATCAGGCCTCCAGTGCGCCTCCACAGTCCAGAGCTTCCGGCGACAGTTCCCAGTCCAGAGCTTCCGGCGACAGTTCCCAGTCCAGAGCTTCCGGCGACAGTTCCCAGTCCAGAGCTTCCGGCGACAGTACCCAGTCCAGAGCTTCCGGCGACAGTTCCCAGTCCAGAGCTTCCGGCGACAGTTCCCAGTCCAGAGCTTCCGGCGACAGGTCCCAGTCCAGAGCTTCCGGCGACAGGTCCCAGTCCAGAGCTTCCGGCGACATTTCACAGTCCGGAACCTCCAACGATGGTCCACAGTCCGGAACCTCCAACGGCGGTCCACAGCCCGGAACCTCCAACGACAGTCCACAGTCCGGAACCTCCTGAGACTGTCCACAGTCCGGAACCTCCTGAGACGGTCCACGGTCCGGAACCTCCTGAGACGGTCCACGGTCCGGAACCTCGTGAGACGGTCCACGGTCCAGAGCCTGTCCGGAGTCCCCGGCAACAATCTTCGGTCCGGTTCCTTCGGCGACGATTCACGTTCCGGAGCCTCCGGCAACGATTCACGGTCCGGTTCCTCCGGCGACGATCCACAGCCCGGAGCCTCCGGCGACCACCCACGGTCCGGATCTTCCGGCAACGATCCCCGCACCAGAGCCGCCATGGAGGAAGACGTATCTGCGAGCGGAGTGGGTACTTCGCCCCACACCGGAGCCGCCCCCGATGGTAGATGCCCACCCGGACCCTCCCCCATTGAGTCAGGTTTTGCGGTCGGAGTCCGCACCTTTAGGGGGTGTACAGTCACACCTTGACCATAGAGAGCTTTTTATTCCCTATGTTGGTTGGGTCGGGGTGTGACTAGGGTGGGTCATCTAGGTGTTTGTGTGTCTATGTTGGCCTGTTATGGTTCCCAATCAGAGGCAGCTGTTTATCGTTGTCTCTGATTGGGGATCATATTTAGGCAGCCATTTCCCCTGGAGATTCTAGACGGAGAAGGACCCTGGACACAGGCTGGGGAATATCGGCGCCCCAAGGCAGAGCTGGTGGCAGCGAAAGCTGAGCGGCGGTGGTATGAGGAGGCAGCACGGCAGCGCGGCTGGAAGCCCGAGAGGCAGCCCCAAACATTTCTTGGGGGGGGGGGGGGGGCACACGGGGAGTGTGGCTAAGTCAGGTAGGAGACCTGAGCCAACTTCCCGTGCTTTCCGTGGAGAGAGGTGGTTCGGGCAGGCACCGTGTTATGCGGAGGAACGCACGGTGTCTCCAGCACGTGTGCTTAGCCCGGTGCGCTACATTGCCGCTCCTCGTATTGGCCGGGCTAGAGTGGGCATCGAGCCAGGTGCGATGAAGCCTGCTCAGCGCATCTGATCTCCAGTACGTCTCCTCGCTCCATGTTATATGGCACCAGCCCTACGCACTGTGTCTCCCGTGGGTCTGCACAGCCCAGTGCGTCCTGTGCCTGCGCCCCGGAAGTGCCGGGCTAAAATCAACATCCAGCCAGGACGGGTTGTGCAGGTCCTTTGTTCGAGACATCCAGACCCACCAGAGCCGCCCGTCTGTCCTGAGCCGCCTGAGCCGCCCGTCTGTACTGAGCCGCCTGAGCCGCCCGTCTGTACTGAGCCGCCTGAGCCGCCCGTCTGTCCTGAGCCGCCTGAGCCGCCCGTCTGTCCTGAGCCGCCTGAGCCGCACGTCTGTCCTGAGCCGCCTGAGCCGCCCGTCAGTCAGGAGCCGCCTGAGCCGCCCTCCAGTCAGGAGCCGCCTGAGTCTCCCTCCAGTCCGGATCTGCCAGAGTCTCCCTCCAGTCCCAATCTGCCAGAGTCTCCCTCCAGTCCGGATCTGCCAGAGTCTCCCTCCAGCCCGGATCTGCCAGAGTCTCCCTCCAGTCCGGATCTGCCAGAGTCTCCCTCCAGTCCGGATCTGCCAGAGTCTCCCTCCAGTCCGGATCTGCCCTCCAGTCCGGAGCTGCCCCTCAGTCCGGAGCTGCCCCTCAGTCCGGAGCTGCCCCTCAGTCCAGAAGCGCTCCTCAGTCCAGTGGGGTCCTTTATTAGGGTCCTCAGTCCAAGGTTGGCGGCGAGGGTGCGCTCCAAAAACGCCACTTAAGCGGGCTAAGGCTATGGTGGAGTGGGGTCCACGTCCCGCGCCAGAGCCGCCACCGCGGACAGATGCCCACCCAGACCCTCCCCTATAGGTTCAGGTTTTGCGGCTGGAGTCCGCACCTTTGGGGGGGGGGTACTGTCACGCCCTGACCATAGATTGCTTTGTATGTTTTCTATGTTTTGTTTGGTCAGGGTGTGATGTGGGTGGGCATTCTATGTTGTATGTCTAGGTTGTCTGTTTCTATGCGTTTGGCCTAGTATGGTTCTCAATCAGAGGCAGGTGTCAGTCGTTGTCTCTGATTGGGAGCCATATTTAGGTAGCCTGTTTTTCCTTTGTGTTTTGTGGGTGGTTGTATCCTGTGTTAGTGTTTTCACCATACGGGACTGTTTCGGGTTGTTTGTTTTTGTACTTTTGTTATTTCGTTCAGTGTTCGTTTTGATTTATGAAATATATCATTATGGACACTTACCACGCTGCGTATTGGTTCGATCCTTGCTACTCCTCCTCAGACGAGGAGGACGAAACCCGTTACAGGAATGGGTACATCGAAAATCTCTTCCCAACTATTTTGCAATTTATATGGAACAGCAGTCAGTTTTTTGGTCCTTAAATGAAATTGGTATATGTTTTTATTTATCACAATTTTCTTTAACCATTTATGGTCTTTAATGCAGGGTCAAAAGACAAGTTCCTTACTTTTTCCCACTTCTACTTGCCTCTTCCATTTTTGTGGTAATGATGCAATTAGTTGGTTCATTTTGGGTAGTGCAGACATTTCCATATGTCTGTGTTAGCTGCATGTGTGGCATAACTCAATGTGTCGTATTTATGATATCATTTACAAAAATTATACCTTTTTTTAAATGTTGTCGAAAAATATGTTTTTTTGAATCAATTAGTATATTTGAGTTTAACCACAATATTTGATCTGTCTTTTCAGGTGGATTAAACTGAAATTACAACCAACTTTCTATGGCTTGTTTAAGAGGTTAAAAAATAACAATATTTTGGAGATTTCGTTTTCAAACAACCGAAAGTTAGCAGTTGTAATCTGAATAAAGGGAAAAAGGCCATTCTTGAACATGGGGTGAGACATTCCTACCATTTTACTAGAGAACCATTTCGGTTTTAAGTGTAACTTTTGCATCACTGATGTCTTTAGTGAGAGGTCTAATGCTTTAATATTTAATCATTTCAGCCCTCCGAATTCATATTCGTTATATAAATAGGCCCTTTTAATTTTGTCTGGCTTGCCATTCCAAATAAAACGTTATATTTTTTGTTCATATAATTTAAAAAGCAGGTCACTAGGTGTAGGCAAAACCATAAGCAAATAGGTCAACTGTGATCTGGCTAAAGAGTTAATCAGGGTGATTTTTTGGGGAATGAGATCATTTATTTCTTTCAGGATTTGTATACCGAGTATGTCCACATTACCGTCAGACCATTTTATTGGTGAACTACACATTAATGTAAAAGTTTTTTTAGTGATCCAATACGTAATATAGTACACCTATCATAATTTACTTTTAAATCAGAGGTTAGCAAAAGTATCTAGATCCTATATGAGGCTGTGGAGGGATTCTAATTGTGGTTTTAAAAGAAAACATGAATCATCAGCGTACAATGACTCCTTTGTTTTTAAGCCATGGATTTCTCATTTTAACAGCTAATTTTAACAGCTAACATTTCGATGGCAATAATAAATAGATATACAACCTTGTTGACAACTGTCTCCTCTTGACAGTTTAAAACTTTCTGAGATGTAGCCATTATTTACTATTTTACACCTAGGGTTACTATACATAACTTTAACCCATTTTTTAAGAGATTCTCCAAAATTGAAATATTCTAGGCATTTATATATAAACTCCTGTCGTACTTTATCAAAAGCCTTTTCAAAATCAGCTATGAAAACCAGGCCTGGTTTCCCCGATATTTCATGGTGTTCTATTGTTTCCAGTACTTGTCTTATATTATCTCCAATGTATCTTCCATGTAAAAAAAACTGTCTGATTAGGAGGAATAATATCTGACAATACCTTTTTAATTCTATGCGCCAAGCATTTAGCTAGAAGTTTTGCATCACAACACTGAAGTGTAAGAGGCCTCCAATTTTTTTAATGGACTGGATCTTTATATATACCACTTGGATCCTGTTTCAGTAATAATGGAATCAGATCTTGTTGCGTTTCTGATAATCTACCAATTATATAGGAGTGGTAAAAACATGCTAATAATGGTCCTCTGAGTATATCAAAAAAAGTTTGGTATACTTCCACTGGTATGCCATCCAGTCCATCAAGAAGTGCATCCTCTGTAATTTGGCCTTCACATGAGTCTTTCTGTACAGATGTTAATTTGACTAATTTAATTATTAAAACATCCATTACAATTAGCTTCGGTTAGTGGAGATGGAGGAGACTGAAACGAAAACATATTCTTAAAGTACTTTACTTCCTCTTTCAAAATATCATGCGTGACTCCATTCCATTTTTAACAAGTTTCAGTAAAAAAAAATTGGTAGCATTTCTATGTTGAAGATTGAAAAATAATTTGGTGCATTTTACCCCATATTCCATCCAGTTCGCTTTATTTGTATAATATATTACACTGGATCTTTCTTGAATAAGTTCCTCCATTTCTTTTTGTTCTTCCTCTAACTTATTCTGTGCCTCTATGGTACAGTTTTTATTGCTATCTAACTGTACTGTTAGTCCTTCTATTTCCTGTGCATGGCCTCTAAAGGCACATTTAAATTGTCCCATACAGTAAGGGGATCTGCTGTACCTTTGTTTTGTCGGAAAATGTCAGTTATAAATTCTTCTGTCCAAGTTCTAAACTATTTATATCATCATTTTCAATCCCAATGATAATAACTATCAATCAATAGCTTTGACCAATCCCCGAGGGTTGTAAGACCATGGGTATAATAATAATTAGGCTAAGACTAAAGTCAAGAACGTTCTAAAGTCAAGAATACAAAGACATCCATTTTATACCATGCTCCTTAATTACGCACATACTTTCACACAAACAGTATATATCCTACGCACATACATACACAAAAACAGTAGGTGAGTTTTATTCTTCTCCATAGGTCTCACCACTGTGTATCACTACCCAGCCGACAGTTCCATTCCCCCGAGATTAGGGGAACCTTGAGAAGTACTCCTTGTCATCATAAGTTTCTCAGAGTTCTAGCCAGGTCGGTTCAAACACAGTTTAATTGTTCTTCGGTATTTTCTTAGGCACACACACATTTCTCTCTCTCCCAGTCCAACCTAATTGGACTTATGTTTAATACTTTAATTATTCCTTATGCATGTTACATAAACTATACCCCCTAATGGTTACGTTTCAGGGTAGAATTATTTAATCATTATCTTTCAACATATAAATTAGTTTATAAATATAAACTACATCTAGTAGGCTTTGATTACATTTCCAATATCCTCGACCACGTGGAAATTCTGTAAGAGTAATATATACTGTGTGTTAATTATGTGATGATCTGACCGCATTCTGTCCACTATCAACACTTTTTAAACTTTTGGTGCCAGAGAGAATGACTTAAGAAAGTGATCAAGACGACTAGCTTGATTAAACCTCCGCCATGTATATCTCACTAGGTCAGGGTATTTAAGCCTCCATATATCCCCTAATTCCAATATATTCATGATTTCCTTAAGTGCCTTAGAGTGATAGTTTGTAGTGTGATTTCCTTTACGTTCCATAGAGGTATTTAAAACCATATCCCCCACCATAAAAATAGTCTAGTGTTGCTTGTAGAGTTGATAAAATCTTATATATATTTTCAAAGAAGCTTGGATCATCATTATTTGGACCGTATAGGTTAATAAGCCATATCTGTTTATTGTCCAATAACATATTTAAAATAATCCATCTACCTTGATGATCTGTTTAGACCATTTGCACATTTGGATCAAAATTACTGTTATTAATGTCACGCCCTGACCTTAGAGATCCCTTTTATGTCTCTATTTTGGTTTGGTCAGGGTGTGAGTTGGGGTGGCCATTCTATGTTTTGTGTTTCTATGATTTTCTATTTCTATGTTTTGGCCAGGTATGGTTCTCAATCAGGGACAGCTGTCTATCGTTGTCTCTGATTGGGAACCAAACTTAGGTAGCCTTTTTTCCCGTCTGTCTTTTTGGGACGTTGACTTTGTTTAGGGCACATAGCCTTTGAGCTTAACGGTTTGTGTTTGTAGTGTTTATTGTTTTGTTCGGCGTCATTTTTATCTAATAAAAAGAAAATGTACGCTGCACCTTGGTCCTCCTCCTTCAACAGCCGTGACAATTAATATCATCACCCCTTTTGAATTTCTTTGCCCATGGGAGAAATATATTTCACCCCCCAGTCCTTTTTCCACAAAACTTCATCTAAAATTGTTGAATGAGTTTCCTGTAAACAATATATATTATATTCCTTCTCTTTTAGCCAGGTAAATACTGATCGTCTTTTCTTATTATCTGCTCAGCCATTACAATTATAACTGGCTATACTTATTTCACCACTTACCATAATGAGACACAAGTTTCAATTCCATTTATCAAAATACATGTTTGTAAACGTACCATTAAAAAGTAACATGATGATTGAGTGTTTATATAGCTGTACCATGATATTTGCATTGCTACTAAGTAAACCTCCAATTGGTCCCCAATATTCCACCTGCTAAAGGACCTCCTCATCCCGAGTTGGTTGTCATCCCAATGCCCGGCAGACCACCCCAGACCCCCCCGGATCCTATAGCCCCGGAGAGACCGGGATCCATCCTTCGAAAAGAGCACACAGTGCCGCCCACAGAACAGAAGCAGATCAACCGCCAAATGCATTTCCATCGCCCTCACCTCGATTTGTATTATATATAGACATTACTTTTTATTTTTTATAAACAGGATTTTTAAACTATATATTATCTTATTTTCCATAATTAGCTATTAATATTTGTAGTAGTGTAGGCAATTTATGCAAAGGATTCTTACCTCTCACCAGTCTGGCCATTACCAAAATTACATTATGGCAAGCAATTATTATATTAGCAAACAATAATTGTGAATCATCCTATATTGTCCCTAACATCTTTTATTCCCTCGCAACAGTTGTGGGATACACACACTCATACACACTCAACCCCTTTCCCCCACAACAACCATAGACTCACATTCTCAACAGTTGCACCATCCCAGAGCCCAACTCAAGAAAGGTCTTGAATTACGAATGCATATACAGTTGCAGCTGTATGAGAAGGCCTGCAAAACTGTGAAAGAAATGGGCAGAAATGGGGAGATTTTATTAACCATTGTCACGTCCTAGTAGATGGAGGTCAGATATACCCCCTTCGCCTGAAACACCCACAACATGGTCCAAACATTGAGACATCACAACCCCTGCTCACAGCAATACATTGGTTCTGGGATATGCAACCATTTCCTTTCTCACTCAACGCCACACTTTCCCAAATGCCAAAAAACACACAGCACACCATCCATCCACACATACTGTGCCTTCTGTTAACTAAGTTTTTATCTCCACCATGTTGAATTAGCGCTTTTGTGTTCTAATTAGTTATATTTGAAGATAGATAGATAGAAAAGCTATATTTTTTGTTGTATTATTACAATCCATAACTTGGCTAGAATTGTGTGTTTCCTTATTTGTCTCCTCTATAAGAACTTTGTAATATTTAAAATAGCCATGGAGTAGTCTTTGTGTCTCTGAACAACTGGTTATCAATATACCGTTTATTGACGATGAGAGCTACGCCTTTCCCTTTCAATCTATTTTCCTTGAAAATTGGATACAGAACTTTACGCCGTTCTGTAATTTTCTTCGGGAACTGGTCATTCATGCCAGTTTTCGTGCCAGCAAGTCTTTTTACCATTATTTTATCTTTAAAGAAAGCAAATTTGGCAATGATTGGGTGTTCATACCTCTGCCCTCTCTGTCTGAAGCGGTGTACACGTTCGAGTTGGATTTTTTCGATAGCTTTCCGTGGAATCAGAAGCGCTGTAAGGAGGAACTCTCTAACTACAGATTCAGGAACTTCTCCTTCTTTCTCTTGGATACCTGTAAGTACCAGATTCTCTCTCATGGATCTAAGTCTGTATGTCAAGTAAGGCTTCTCTCAAAATGATGTTCTCCTTTTTAACTTCTACCGAGTCAGAAACCCGGATCCGGGAGCACCCCCCACCCCCCACCAGTAAAAAAGCTGAATAGCATAGCTAGCATAGCGTCACAAGTAAATAGTAGCCTCTAAATATCATTCAATCACAAGTCCAAGAAACCAGATGAAAGATCCACTTCTTGTGAATCCAGCAATCATTTCTGATTTTTAAAATGTTTTACAGGGAAGACACAATATGTAAATCTATTAGCTAACCACGTTAGCAAAAGACACCATTTTTCTTTGTCCACCATTTTTTCTCTCCACCAGTAGCTATCACCAATTCGGCCAAATAAAGATATTGATAGCCACTAACCAAGAAAAAACCTCATCAGATGACAGTCTGATAACATATTTATTGTATAGGATAGTTTTTGTTAGAAAAATGTGCATATTTCAGGTAGAAATCATAGTTTACAATTGCACCCACCATCACAACTCGACTAGAATAAATACAGAGAGCAACGTGTATTAATAATTTACTCATCATAAAACATTTCATAAAAATAGACAAAGCATAGCAATGGAAAGACACAGATCTTGTGAATTCAGACAATATTTCAGATTTTCTAAGCGTTTTACAGCGAAAACACAATAAATCGTTATATTAGCATACCACATGTGCAAACGTTACCCCAGCATGAATCCAAGGCAAGGGGAGCGATAACGTTATGATCACCAAAATATATTAATTTTTTCACTAACCTTCTCAGAATTCTTCCGATGACACTCCTGTAACATCATATTACAACATACATATAGAGTTTGTTCGAAAATGTGCATATTTAGCCACAAAAAAACGTGGTTATACAATGAGAATAGTAGCAAAACTGGCCTGAAAATGTCGGGCGCTATCTTTGAGAGTGATCTAGTCTAATCGATAGCTAATCATAAACTTCACTAAAAAATACAGGGTTGACAGGAATCGAAAGACAAATTAGTTCTTAATGCAATCGCTGACTTACATTTCTAAAATTATCCTTACTGTGCAATACCGGGTCCGCCAAGCGAAGCTACACATAACAAAATGGCGATATATGCGTTTAAAACAGCGATTTATCATCATAAATAGTTCTTACTGTGAGCTGTTCTTCCATCAGTATCTTGGGCAATGTATCCTTTCTTGGGTCTAATCTTCTTTTGGTCGAAAGATGTCCTCTTGTCCGTCGAAATGCCCACTAACGTTCGACCGGGACCCCGAAACGTGCCCGGCGCTTCAAAGTGCATCACAAAGCAATGCCTCAAAATCGCACTAAACGGATATAAATTGCTATAAAACGGTTTAAATTAACTACCTTATGATGTTTTTAACACCTATAACGAGTAAAAACATGACCGGCGATATATAAGTGGCTAACCCAACGCTTGGAAAGAGAGCCAGTCCGACGACCATCTTGCGTCAGGCGCAGCAGGAAAAGAACGGTACATCCGGTCTTTCGCGTTTTATACAGGCCCTGATTGCGCAATCGACTCCATTCAAATTGTCACCTCTTACTGACATCTAGAGGAAGACATGGGCAGTGTTTGTATCCTCATAGGATTTACAGGGACTTTAAAACTGACCTGGGACCAGAGGCTAAAATTTCTGAAATCTCACTCCATATCAGGAAAAGTGCTGTAGAATGAGTTCTGTTTCACTCAGAGACATAATTCAAACGGCTATAGAAACTAGAGAGTGTTTTCTATCCAATAATAACAATAATATGCATATTGTACGAGCAAGAATTGAGTATGAGGCAGTTTAATTTGGAGACGATAAATGCTAACGTTGAAACAGCACCCCCTATATTGAGAAAAGGTTTTAAGTTCATTAACTTCGGTTTCAATCTTATTGACTGTCCCTTTTAGCATGTTTGTGTCTTTCTCCAATGTCGCAGCTTTTTCATCACTCATCTCGAGGCTTGCCTTCAACTCTTTTATATCCTTACTGACTAGTTCAAGTATACCCAGTTTGTCATTTATTGATTTTAACAGATCAGTTTCGACCTTTACCATTCCCAGTGGTGAAAATATAAAATCATCTGTGTCTAGAAGAGTCACGTTTTAAAATAGGTTCCCTTGTCTTACTCTTCTTCATGTTTGGGTGTTACTTGTTTTTGTAATGTTTGTCGATAAATTTCTCTAGTCTTATGATTTGTTTTGTGTTGTTATCCAGATTGAAGGTTGTTACCCACCAGATTGTGCAGTGCTAATATGTAGTCCAACTTACCGATATTGAATATTACGTTTTTATCTTGAGGAGGTCTATATAGCTATGTTCAAGCCGCCATCTTGCCATTTCCGTTGCTCACTGCCCAGGAGCCTCTAACTGGACTCTAATACAAACAGACTCTTTCTACTTATCCTATGTAGGATTTACCTCCTTGTAGTTAAACAAAATGTGTTCATGCTTTGTTTCTTCAGGGGAGATGAGGGCACTTTAAAGGGGAGGTAATAGGGAATAGGGTGCCATTTGGGACGCATACCCTTTGTGTTCCCAAGGATTCCAAAGCCACATTTAGTTTGTTACCTTTCCTTTCTTTTGAGGGTAACATCTTTCCTGTATGGGGAAAAGAACCAGGAAGAATTTTGGGGGAGGACTTGGCTGCTCCCTTGTCTGGGAGGTTGTGGGGTGTAGGTGGGGAGAGAAAGTGACACAGTCCCACATAGGGGTGTGTTAGGTTTGGTATGAGTGTATGTGTGTCTGTGTGTGGGTTTACCAATACTGGGATGTTGTTGGGGGTAAGAGGGGGTGACTTGCTCTGGTATTATCAAACCCAGGGTAATGGCCCCTACGTGGATTGTGTGAAACCCTTTATAACACTAACATAAAACTGTTATCCAAAACAAAAAACATCTCCTGAATGAAATACCATTTATTCTGTATCTATAATGGAAATCGACCATTTGTACCCTCTTTCTGTCACTTGCATATGGGCGAAGGCTTGTATAACTCACAGCGTTGTCAGATATCCTCTCCGTCTCCCTCTCCTCTAATCAGCAGTACAGCTGTGTTAAAGCTAAGGAGGAAAGAAAGTCATCTGGAGCCCTGTATGGCCTCTGGCTATGTGTTTACTTTGACATGTGTGCCCGCTTTGGCTTTGCCATCCTGTGTCACACTCCACTCCCATATACTCCCATTGCCCAGGCTCTTTGATTTGCCACATGAGACCCTGTCTCCTGCTGGGTTGGACTCATTAGTGTGTCTCTACAACCACCATCACTATGAAGACATTTTAGTTCCACCTGCTGTAGGCTTACCCTCTCTGACTGCACCCACAACATGGAAGAGAACTTGATAGATAGCATTGACTTTGACCCTTATCTAACCATGCATCTACAAAATTTCTCAAATTGTTTTGGGGAGTTGTGACTGTGAAACTAAAGGGGAAAAATATAAACTGTTCATACATACTTTAATAGTCTTCATACAGTATAGCTTACCATTTCCATTTTATATTAATACCTTTTCTTTTTCGATCTGGTCACTAACGTAGGCCTACTGTACAGCATTGCAACAATTTCTTGTTAATCTAATAGGTGCAACAGAACCAAAAAGTTGCCTATCTTGACTGTTGAGCAATGACCAGACATCATCGTTGGCCGTCAAAGGCGGGCGCACATATCCAGATTAATTATTATTATTATTATTATTAGATTAGTGCTTGTTTAATTTCCTCTAAAACAAAGTCCCCTACCTATATTCATATTATCCATATAAAGTACCATTTAGCAATATACTACAGACTAGTATTTGCCACAACAATAAGATACCTGGTGATTGCATTGATCATTTTTATATTTCAGATAGGCCTAGTTTGGGTGGGTTATAATTACATAACTCAGAGGTGGTATTTCAAATGTCTAAAGATAGCACAACCTTCAATACAAATGGGATGAAGATGTAAATATTCTGGCAAGATAATTACAGTTGAAGTCGGAAGTTTACATAAAAAGTCATTGGAGTCATTAAAACGTTTTTCAACCACTCCACAAATTTGTTGTTATTAAACTGCCTCGTACTCTATTCTAGATCGTACAATATGCATATTATTATTACTATTGGATAGAAAACACTCTCAAGTTTCTAAAACTGTTTGAATTATATCTGTGAGTAAAACAGAACTCATTTTGCAGCAAACTTCCAGACAGGAAGTAAAAAATCTGAAAACGATGCTCTGTTCCAGGGCCTGCCTATTGAATTGCCTTATATTTATGGATATGCATGCACTGCATACGCCTTCCACTAGATGTCAACAGGCAGTGGAAGGTGGAATGGGGTGTCTAGCTTGATCTGAGGTCGAACAAGAGCTCTTGGAATGACGTGTCCAGAATTTCCTTTCTCTACCTAGGCGCGGGAAGCACCTCCCTATTGTCTTATGATAAGCGTTCGGTATACACGGCTAATATCTCCGGCTTTGTTTTTTATTTGATACATATTAGAAAAACATCATAAAGTAGGTTTTTTCAACCGAGTTTCATCAGTTTATTCAACGTTTAATGGGACTTTTGGAGTTTTCCGTTCTCTGCGTCGAGAGAAATTGGGAACGTCATCAACATTGGCTAGCCTTGTGGAGCGAATTCGACAGGAGAGAAGGACATTCTAAAACCAAACAACGATTTATTCTGGACAAAGGACTCCTTGTACAAGATTCTGATGGAAGCTCAGCAAAAGTAAGAACAATTTATGATGTTATTTTGTATTTCTGTGGAAAATGTTGAGTCCTATTATTCGCGTTTTGGCGGGCGCTGTCTTGCTATAACGTAAGCTGTTTGTTATGGTAAAGTTATTTTTAAAAATCTAGCATGGCGGTTGCATTAAGAACTAGTGTATCTTTCATTTGCTGTCCAACATGTATTTTTTAGTAAAGTATATGATTAGTTATTTGATTAGATGATGTGAGTGTCAGAAATATATCCGGATTATTTTGTGCTGTTTGGCTAGTATTCACATTGTTCAACCACGAATTGTACCGCTAAATATGCACATTTTCGAACAAACCATATATGTATTGTGTAATATGATGTTATAGGACTGTCATCTGATGAAGTTTGAGAAGGTTAGTGAAAAAATTAATATATTTTGCTGGTTTATTCGCTATCGCTAACGTGCCTTGAATGAATGCGGTTGTGTGGTAGGCTATTGTAGTAAGCTAATATAATGCTATATTGTGTTTTCGCTGTAAAATCTGAAATATTGGCTGGATTCACAAGATGTTTGTCTTTCATTTACTGTACACCGTGTATTTTTCGTAAATGTTTTATGATGAGTATTTAGGTATTTCACGTTGATTTCTGTAGTTATTCTAGCTGCTTTGGTGAGACTTGTGATGGTGGCTGCAATGTAAAACTATGATTTATACCTGAAATATGCACATTTTTCAAACAAAACATATGCTATACAATAAATATGTTATCAGACTGTCATCTGATGAAGTTGTTTCTTGGTTAGTGACTATTTATATCTTTATTTGGTCGAATTTGTGATAGCTACCTATGCAGTAAAATTTTTTTGAAAATATGCGGTTGGGTCTTTTGCTATCGTGGTTAGCTAATAGAAATACATATTGTGTTTTCCCTGTAAAACATTTTAAAAATCGGAAATGATGGCTGGATTCACAAGATGTGTATCTTTCATCTGGTGTCTTGGACTTGTGATTTCATGATATTTAGATGCTAGTATTTACTTGTGGCGCTATGCTAGGCTATGCTCGTCAGTTTTTTTACTGATGAGGGTGCTCCCGGATCCGGGATGAGTACCAAGTAGAAGTTCATTTGGGCACGATTTTCTCCAAAGTGGAAACAGCGCCCCCATAATGACAAGAAGTTTTAACAAACTATAGTTTTGGCAAGTCGGTTAGGACATCTACTTTGTGCATGAAACAAGTCATTTTCCAACAATTGTTTGCAGACAGATTATTTCACTTATAATTCACTGTATCACAATTCCAATGGGTCAGAAGTTTACATACACTAAGTTGACTGTGCCTTTAACTTCTTATGGCTGCAGGGGCAGTATTGAGTAGCTTGGATGAAAGGTGCCCAGAGGTGCCCATAGTAAACTGCCTACTCCTCAGTCCCAGTTGCTAATATATGCATATTATTATTAGTATTGGATAGAAAACACTCTGAAGTTTCTAAACTGTTTGAAGGATGTCTGTGAGTATAACAGAACTCATATGGCAGGCAAAAACCTGAGAAGAAATCCAAACAGGAAGTGGGAAATCTAGGGTTGGTCGATTTTCAACCCAGCCCCTATTGAATACACAGTGGGATATGGATCTGTTTGCACTTCCTACGGCTTCCACTAGATGTCAACAGTCTGTAGAACCTTGTCTGATGCCTCAACTGTGAAGTGGGGCCAAAGGAGACAGGAGACAATTTGTCAGGCCTGACCATGCTCTGACCATGCGCGTTCACATGAGAGGGAGCTCTGTTCCATCGCACATCTGAAGTCAATGGTATTCTCCGTTTGGAACGTTATTCAAGATTTATGTTAAAAACATTCTAAAGATTGATTCAATACATCGTTTGACATGTTTCTACTGACTGTTACGGAACTTTTTGACATTTTGTCTGCTTTTAGTGAACGCGCTTCCTGACTTTGGATATGTTTACCAAACACGCTAACAAAAATAGCTATTTGGATATAAATGATGGACATTACCGAACAAAACAAACATTTCTTGTGGAAATGGGAGTCCTGGGAGTGCATTCCGACGAAGATCAGCAAAGGTAAGTGAAGATTTATAATACTATTTATGAGTTTTGTTGACTGCACAATTTGGCCTGTAACTGTATGGCTTCCTTTTGTGGCTGAACACTGTTCTCATATTATTGAATATTGTGCTTTTGCCATAAAGCTTTTTGAAATCTGACACAGCGGTTGCATTAACTTCTTATGGCTGAAGGGGCAGTATTGAGTAGCTTGGATGAAAGGTGCACAGAGGTGTCCATATTAAACGGCCTGCTCCTCATTCCCAGTTGCTAATATATGCATATTATTATTCATATTGGATAGAAAACACTCTGAAGTTTCTAAAACTGTTTGAATTATGTCTGTGAGTATAACAGAACTCACATTCTTGTGGAAATGGGAGTCCTGGGAGTGCATTCCGACGAAGATCAGCAAAGGTAAGTGAAGATTTATAATACTATTTATGAGTTTTGTTGACTGCACAATTTGGCCTGTAACTGTATGGCTTCCTTTTGTGGCTGAACACTGTTCTCATATTATTGAATATTGTGCTTTTGCCATAAAGCTTTTTGAAATCTGACACAGCGGTTGCATTAACTTCTTATGGCTGAAGGGACAGTATTGAGTAGCTTGGATGAAAGGTGCACAGAGGTGTCCATATTAAACGGCCTGCTCCTCATTCCCAGTTGCTAATATATGCATATTATTATTCATATTGGATAGAAAACACTCTGAAGTTTCTAAAACTGTTTGAATTATGTCTGTGAGTATAACAGAACTCACATGGCAGGCAAAAACCTGAGAAGTTCCACTTCCTGTTTGTATTTTTTCTGAGGGTGCCAATTTTCAACCAGGCTCTAATTGAAATCACAGCGAGTCATTGATGAGTTTTCACTTCCTACGGCTTCCACTAGATGTCAACAGTCAACAGAACTTTGTCTGATGAATCTAATGTGAAGGGGGGCCAAAGGAGACAGGAATGAGTAAGAACAAGTGTATCTTTAATTCTATGTAAAACATGTATCTTTCATCAAAGTTTATGATGAGTATTTATGTTATTTGACGTGGCTCTCTGCAATTTCTCCAGATATTTTGGAGGCATTCCTGAACATGGCGCCAATGTATACTGAGGTTTTTGGATATAAATACATTTTATCTCTATTTCTGCTTTTTGTGACTCCTGTCTTTGGCTGGGAAAATGGCTGTGTTTTTCTGTGATTTTGCGGTAAGCTAACATAATCGTTTGTGGTGCTTTCGCTGTAAAGCCTATTTGAAATCTGACACTTTGGTGGGATTAACAACAAGATTACCTTTAAAATGGTATAAGATACATGTATGTTTGAGGAATTTTAATTATGAGATTTCTGTTGTTTGAATTTGGCGCCATATCACCCCGTTAACGGGATTGCAGCCATAAGAAGTTTTAAACAGCTTGGAAAATTCCAGAAAATTATGTCATGGCTTTAGAAGCTTCTGATAGCCTAACTGACATCATTTGAGTCATTTGGAGGTGTACCTGTGGATGTATTTCAAGGCCTACCTTCAAACTCAGTGCCTCTTTGCTTGACATCATGAGAAAATCAAAAGAAATCAGCCAAGACCTCCACAAGTGGTATATGTTTACAAGTGCTTAGGATGTTTAGACCTCCACAAAAATGGTAGACCTCCACAAGTCTGGATCATCCTTGGGAGCAATTTCCAAACGCCTGAAGGTACCACGTTCATCTGTAGAAACAATAGTACGCAAGTATAAACACCATGGGACCACGCAGCCACCATACCGCTCAGGAAGGAGACGCGTTCTGTCTCCTAGAGATGAACGTACTTTGGTCTGAAAAGTGCAAATAAATCCCAGAATAACAGCAAAGGATCTTGTGAAGATGCTGTATGAAACAGGTACAAAGTATCCATATCTACAGTAAAACGAGTCCTTTATCGACATAACCTGAAAGGCCGCTCAGCAAGGAAGAAGCCACTGCTCCAAAACGGCCACAAAAAAGCCAGACTATGGTTTGCAACTGCACACGGGGACATAGATTGTACTTTTTGGAGAAATGTCTTCTGGTCTGATGAAACAAAAATAGAACTGTTTGGCCATAATGACCATCGTTGTGTTTGGAGGAAAAAGGGGGAGGCTTGCAAGCCGAAGAACACCATCCCAACCGTGAAGCACGGGGGTGGCAGCATCATGTTGTGGGGGTGCTTTGCTGCAGGAGGGACTGGTGCACTTCACAAATTAGATGGCATCATGAGGAGGAAAATTATGTGGATATATTGATGCAACATCTCAAGACATCAGTCAGGAAGTTAAAGCTTTGTCTCAAATGGGTCTTCCAAATGGACAAGGACCCCAAGCATACTTCCAAAGTTGTGGCCAAATGGCTTAAGGACAACAAAGTCAAGGTATTGGAGTCACCTTCACAAAGCCCTGACCTCAATCCTATAGAAATTGTGTGGGCAGAACTGAAAAAGCGTGTGCGAGCAAGGAGGCCTACAAACCTGACTCAGTTACAGCAGCTCTGTCAGGAGGAATGGGCCAAAATTCACCCAACTTATTGTGGGAAGCTTGTGTAAGGCTACCCGAAACGTTTGACCAAAGTTAAACAATATTAAAGGCAATGCTACCAAACACTAATTGAGTGTATGTAAACTTCTGACCCACTGGGAGTGTGATGAAAGAAATAAAAGCTGAAATAAATCCTTCTCTCTATTATTCTGAAATTTCACAGTCTTAAAATAAAGTGGTGATCCTAACTGACCTAAAACAGGGAAATTTACTAGGATTAAATGTCAGGAATTGTGAAAAACGGAGTTTAAATGTATTTGGCTAAGGTATGTAAAACTTCTGACTTCAACTGTATATCAAAAACAACTTTCTGTTGCTGAATTCAAACATGCAATCTGTTTAATCAGAGGCATATGCTTACGCCCATCCACCGTCCCTGTCCACAACGCCCGAGCAAAACCGAAACCTACTTCAAGGTTCCAGTGCTGACTGTTGCTCCTAGTGGACGGTTTCCAAGTAATTTCCTAATGTCCTCAGACATGGATGGATTAACCATGTCGAAAACTGACTTGTAGCACTGGTGACCTGCCTGGGAAAAACACTATTGACTTTCCTGCTTCTCACCCCCCCCCCCCAAAAAGATAAAGTTCACCTTGTTTCTCTTGTTTCTCTTGTTGCTTTTGCCCCCTGACACCCGCTCCAACCCTGCTAGCAGATCAGAGACAGTATCTCAGGACTCCACTGTAAGGTGATGAGCCTCCCTTCCTTTCCCTCAGAGGCTCCAGGAAGAAAAGGCGGCGTCACGTGACATGGGGTAATTTTCATACCTGTCACATTGGTAATGGTGTATCGCTTTCATGTCGGGGCCCCAAATAGAGAGAGAGGATTCAGTCTACCTCGTCTACTGCTGTACCTTCAGCAGGAAGAGAGAGGTGAGGGAGATTTGGAGGAGGAAATGCTACCCTCGCTAATGTCTGATCCATCTCATACCCTGTGTTGAAGAGGTGGGGGGTAGCTACATTATGGTTAAACCATACAGAACAGAAACCACCCAGCAGAACAAAAAACACAGGTTCCCCTCACCCCACCCTTCTATCTCTTTCTCCCTCTCTCCCTCCCCCCTTTATCTCTCACACTCTCCCTCCCTCTCTTTCTCCCTCTCTCCATTCCCTCACATTTCATTTCAGGTTTTGTAATAACACCAGACCAGAGATGGGACCTTCAGGAGCTCATGGTTAATGGCCATATTATATTGTTAACGCACAGAGGTTGTGTGGGGGTGGATCAGAAAGAGAGAATACCGGCAAGCAAGAACCGGTGTCATCTCCATCCCCACAATATTTCTGTCTTTGACATCAGAACCCCTGCCAGAGGGCCAGGCGTTAGTTACAGGCCGACAGTGTGTGTGAAAACGGTGTTTGTGCGTCTGTGTGCGTGTGTGTGTGACTGGTGCGCAGGGGCCATTCAGGGCAGGAAGGAGGGGGCACTCTTTTCTTCTTTTCCTGCCACCTCTGTGAGACATTGGAAAAAGGGAGGGATGTAGTAGAAGAGAGGAGGGATGGAGGGTGAAAATTGCAAGAGCAAGATTATGGAAGATTACTGAGCAGAGGCAGGAGCCTGGGCCTGGGTAGGATGTGAGAGAGAGGCTTTTATCCAGCCTGGAAGACAAAGGAGCTGCCGGTGATAAGTCTGGGTACACCCCTGCCTTCGCCCTGTCGGATGGTGGATGGGGTGTTAGGGAGGCAAGAGGTTGGAGGGGGGATGTTAGGGAGGGAGGAGGGGGTGTTAAGATGGCAGGGGGAGGGGTAGGCAAGGGGTCGGAGAAAGAGGGTGGGGGCTCTCACAAATTACTGCTCAGTCTCTAATGGGAGCCTCTCGCTTGCTCTCTATGTCTCTCTCCTTGTTTGTTTCAGACAGGCTGTGTAATTACAGACTTAACATTAGAGAAGGCTGGGTGTCTTACTCTTATAGGACAGAGATGTGTCGTTTTGTGTGGGTAGCCCAACTGACTGTGTGTGAAGGGTTGGGTGACTTTCATGTCTCATGTTCCATTTCCCTCGTGTGTGTGTGTGTGTGTGTGTGTGTGTGTGTGTGTGTGTGTGTGTGTGTGTGTGTGTGTGTGTGTGTGTGTGTGTGTGTGTGTGTGTGTGTGTGTGTGTGTGTGTGTGTGTGTGTGTGTGTGTGTGTGTGTGTGTGTGTGTGTGCGCGCAGCCACCATCAGTCTCTGTCATCCTCTGTGCAGTATCTCATGACCAGCACCGGGCCATCTGGACTTCCTCATCCCCGACCTACGCTAAGTACCCCATTTTTTATATAGTGCACTACTTTAAACCAGGGCCCATACGGCTTTCGTTAGTGGTAGTGCACTTTGTAGGAAATAGGATGCCATTTGGGATGCAGACCCTTCTACTCCCATTTCACAGGCACGCTGCACTAACACTGCCCATACAGTTTAGACACACACGGATACACACACGAATACACACATATATACCCAAAACACATTCGATCATTCCCCAGCGAACCATATGACCTCACAGAAAGATTACCCAAACATCATAAGCATTGGAACAATACACAAGCTAAACATAGGGGCACTCCTATTACAATTTTTTAAAGCCGTTGTTTTGGTGTCGTTTTCATATGATGCACATTTGTTTGAAGTGAATGAATACATGGGGCTTTAAGATGATTGAACCTGTGTGGAGTGTGTATAGCGTATAGTGTATAGGTCGATGCCATTTCAAACATCTCAACCTTTATTGATGTGTTAGGAAGTGCGCGTTAATTTATGAAACGTATGTGGTTGCACGATGGTTTGAATGTTATGACTAGAGTTATGACTACAGATTGACCAGAGTTTTTCCGAGACATATTTAGCTTTGAATGGGAGAAATGTACCCAAAGGCTGAAAATAGTTCCCCAGCCCTCCAATACAGCTACTCCCCTCGGGGCTCTTACCTCTATAGTCTCCTCCCCACCCTCTACACAGGGTGACGGGCCTAGGGGCTATTCCATCTGTCTTCTCCAACCCTCCCTCTACTCATGGTGATAAGCCTCTGTCTCAGAAGCTTAGGACCTGTCTCCTAAATATCCCTGAGCTAAGACCATAATCTCAGGCAGAAATTTGAGCAACAGGTTTAATGGACTATAATGCTGAC